>NC_051052.1:15146431-15461816 GCF_904848185.1 Acanthopagrus latus | reverse complement strand
GGGGAAACTTTGAACCATTATAAATTATTACCACATAAAATTGTTTACATGTGAGGTCACATTTTGGTCTTTAAACAGGATCTCTACTGTTAAGTTTAAATTCACTTTTTCATTCAGTCGTAAGCTACTGGTGAAATGCTGGGTGATGTTTTGTCGTCCAGGAGACATTTCTGGAGCTTCACAGCCGAACCGTCCAGAAGCGATCTCCTCAGTTTACAGTTTCATCAAGAGTTTATGGTCTCAATCGCTACTTTCAATTCTTCTTCAAAAAAGCAAGATGCCCTGTTTGTAAATTTAAGTCCCATTTAGAGTAAAATACACGATGAAGCAGGGTACGCTTTATGTCCTCTGGTTCTCAGACGGATCCAGTCAGGATATCCTCTCCAGCTCCCTGTTCTGGGCCAAATATGGTCACTTATGGTCGACTGCAACAGTGCCAAATTCAAAATGTTAGTAAAATGGATAATGTTACTGTGGGTTGTCATCGACCTGGTGGGATTTTATTGTTCTGATGAGCTTCTGTAAAGACGGTGGGATGCAATCCACGTAACACTTGGCGTTGTCTTGTTATGTTTCTAACTGCAGCCTTTCCCTCAAACTTCAGTTGTCAAAAATCTGCTAATTAACCCAATATACTGGAGAGCCTGATGCTCGTTCTGTCTTCTTTGTTCTGACACGACAGAAGCTAACTATAGGATACTTGGTTCAGTCATGGGCGTCCTCAGATGCAGGCGGACGGGGCTCGAGACTAATGAACACTTGGACTGACTGATGTTGTGCATTGCGGGAGAAATCACTGAGGTCTTCGCAAGTGAGGGAGAATGCAGACACATTTACTTATGGCTTAGTCAATCTCATTATACAAGAATCCTGACGGCCTGATTCTCCGTCCATCCCTCAGAGAGGTGACTGCGTTTACTTCCCGCCCTGTCCTTCTCGCTCGGTCCCCGTTCTGCTCGCCGCTACGCCAACTCTTTCTTAATCTTTTGACAGATTCTCCGTCCGTCAAATGTCTCTCGGGGGAAGGTCAGCGCAACCTTCGCTCCTTCATTTCATCACGCCTCCCTGCCCGCCCTCCCTCGCCCGGTTCACTGTGAGCCTTGCTCAGAGCGATGACTGGCTGTAGCAGTTCATTAACCGTCGAGGCCTCGTTAGGATGCGCTTAACGATGATGGCTCAAGCTGATAAAGCAGAGACAGAGAGAGGGAGAGACAGATGGAGACATGGTGGGTGGAGGCAATCTCGAGAGTCCCGAAATGGCTTTGCTCTGACATACTGTACAAAGTAAGCATCGCTTGACAAACAAAAATCGAAACAAGCTTGCCCGCAGGTGAGGGAGGGCGGCTTTAAAACATAAGGTCACCCAACTGGATGGAGAGAAAGTGACAGCGGGAAAAGAAAAACACAAAACAAAAGAAGAAGGTGTGAAAAAGAGAGATAACATTAGAGGAGTCAGGGAAGGTAACGTGGAGAATGAGAGGGAGGGGAGTGTAAGGAGGTGAGATAAGGTGAAATTGTGTTTCTGCCTTTTCTCCTCCATCACAGGCTTCCCCTGATAAGTGATGTCTGACAACACCGGTGGCAGGGGACGACTGTCATCTAAAACACTCCCATCCATCTGGGGATACGCTGCTCCAAAGCGTGTGTGTGTGTGTGTGTGTGTGTGTATGTGTGTGTGTGTGTGTGTGTGCTACAGATGTCACCATGTCAGCATGTGGGTGTGTAAGTTAGTGTGAGAGAGACAGAGGAGAATGAAAGAAGCGACTGTGTGTGTTGCAGCTAAGAGGCTGGTGGTGCTATACGGACTCGAGTTCTGATGAACGGGTCCCTGTTTTATTTTATCTTTGTGCTCTCTGGGTGGGTGTAACAGTGCACAGAGGTCAAAAGTCATACACTGCAATTAAAAAAAAAAAAAAAAAAAAACTACAAATCCTAATGTTTCTTTTCATGCAGCTGAGGTGCTGAGACTGAGGTCGCATTTTAAGCCTGGACGAGCTGCACGAGCTGCACGATTAGATAAATGCATGTTAGTGGGCTCAACTGGCCTGAGTCTCCCAAACTTAATTCTTTTTTTTCTGGCTGATGCTGTATCCAGTCTCATTATACATCAACGCCACAACTGAGAGGTCCCAGATACAACCACGTATATTCCGCCCAGCAGGAAAGTAGTGGGCTCAAGGTTAACAAACTATATCAAAAAGGATGCCTCTCCCAAATGTTTATTAATCACCGGTAATGACCTTTTTTTTTTTTCTTCCCTGAACTCAACAAGCGGTATGATGGTTGCATCAGCGAGCCTAATCACACCGGGATAGGAGGATTAAAGGAAAGGAGCCGATCTGCCGCCCCGCTGATGAGATGGCACCTCAGCTGGGGCCTTTTGACAGCTGGCTTAGCGAAATAGACAAAGCTCTAAGTACCCAGAGATATTGATTGAGGCCGAATGAGGACACTCAGCTCACTCAGAGGAAGAGAAAAACAAAAAACAAACAGGAAGCTACATTTGGAAAGATATCTGTTGATATTTATAGAAAAAACAAGAGTTGCTGAGTGCTTTGCGGTTTTAAATGCAACAGGGCGACTCTGGTGTGAATTATCCTGGGCTGCTGGGCGTGTATGTGTGTGTGTGTGTGTGTGTGTGTGTGTGTGTGTGTGTGTGTGTGTTAGTGCTGTCAGGATGAGCCTTTTCACACCTGCCACCTTCCTCCTCCTGCATCGTGGCTCCGTGACAGATTGGGTCATTGTTTTTTGTTTTTTGTTTTTTTTACGGAGTGTGTGAGTGTGCGTGTCGAGGCCAGGTGTGAGACAGGTACAACGTTTTCTGGCAGGGACCCGGAGCAGAGGGAAAGGAGGACTGATGGGAGTCAGTGTAGGATGTAACGGCCTCTCTCAGGAGGGGCTCGACCGTGCCACTTCATCACATCCTGACGCAGAGACACACACTCTGACGGTTTTACAAGCAAGCGCAACCAAAACAACTTGTTTTTTTTTTGTTTTTTTTTTATTACGTAGAGTGAACAGATAGGATGGAAAAGAAATGTTTAATTAAACACTACACAGGTAGCCAAACACGACTGGGGATTGGACAAGCTCTTAGACCCCCCCCCACACACTCACACAACAGCCCGCTGCTTTTAATTACACTCACACCATTCAGCCGACCATATAGAGAGGGAGGGAGCGATAAAACAGGGGACAAAAAAAAAAGGGAGCCTGAGAGATGATTAAGGCAGGAGCACTGACAGAGACAAGACAAGAAAAAAAAAAGAAGCCACTGGGACAAAAACAAGAAAACATGATTCCACACGGGGAGCCGAGGAGACAAAATAGAAAGAGGCAAACAATAAGGACTCCTCGCGCTACACGCCTCACGTTGCATCATATCAACCCATCAACTGAAAGAGAACCATGGGAGACATCGCCCGCTGTCACTTCTCCTGCTCTTATCCAACCAGTAACAACATCATCGCGTTCAACAGCAGCAGCGAGAGCAGACACACTGAGTCATTCTGTAGGAAGAAAAAAAAAAAAGGCTTCTGATGTTCAGAGCTGCGATCAGAGAGAATCCGAAAGCTGAAAACTCTCCACCGACTCTCACATCACGATAAGAAAAACATGCCTTCTCTGCTCTCTTCTACTCAGTTTTATGTATTTTTCCAACAATAATCTCCTCAAGTAACACCACAATGAGTGTACTTCAAGTTAGCATTTGTCTCAGGATCTGGTACAAATGGAAGTAAAGGGTGTTCATTTCAAGAAAATCTGAGAATTTAAAAGCATTTAGATTGTAATCAGTGACTTAAACATTGTGGTATTTACACTAACAATGCTTAAAGGGGTTGTGATCAGGTCAAAACATAATCCAAATTAATCTTATCTTGCTGGTGTTTACAAATAGCCCAGAAAAAAAACTGATTTGCCACAGTCTTCAAATTCTGATTTGCTCTAATGCCAAGCAAGGTAGTGTGATCTAAAATAACGGAACTAGAGCAGTTGTAACTGTAGCGGCTGTTACTTAGCGACACACATGAGTTACGGAAGTAGCGGTTTGACTCCAAATCAGGTGTTTCAGGAAATGTTTTCTATGGGAGAGAGTAACCACTTTGCAATGGACTTTGGGGTTTTTCACTTGCAGACTTTGACATAAAGTAAAGGCAAAATCCCCCCAAAAGCATAATATGACCTTGTAAGCTGTCTGGAGAGGGAACTCAGTACAGCTTTGTAGGCGGATGTTAAGTTGTGTCGTAAGCCGCCTCCTCTGTTTAACAGTCATTTGTGTCAGTTTGACGTAGATGGATTTTTTCACGACTTTTTCTTGTTTAAAAGCGGCATGAAAGAATCGATCTACGTCAAACTAGAACGACCCCAAACAGAACCGTGCTTTTTCTATCTGTGGATGCAGGCATACATAAATGCATTAGTACAATCTGTAGTTGATGCAATGGCCCCAACATCCTCCAGAGGACGTGTTTTACGTCATCTGGTGGATTATTGCCAATAAAAGAAGTGTGAGGCTCTGGGCGCAGGCAAAACGGAGAGAAGTTTGACATTCATTTGCATATATTACCAACACTGTAGAGATACAAAGCTGGTTGAAAGTCTGCACATTTTGCATTCTGGTGCTGTTCTTTTCCAAAGAGACTGAAGAAAAAACAGAGGGATGAGTAACTGTTGCTGCCAATTTCATTTTCGCAAAACAGGAAGTTAACGTACGTTGGGAGAAAACATGTTTTTTATTCAAGTCTTGGAGGAAGAAGCACGACAATTTGAGGCCAGTTAGTGTGCGACTGCAGAGGCATGAATATGAAGTCAACAGAAGCTTTATTCACGTAATAAAGATGCTATACTTTCTTCATTTTGAGTTCAAACTATTATTTTATCATCAAGTTTTGTGGGGAAGTTTAAACTTTCTAGGAAAAAAAAAGTTTTGACATTGTTCAGAGCTGTTGTGGTTTTCGAGCCAAACTTGACTATCAATCAGTCTACATCTATGATCCAAATGCACATTTAATACAATCCCACTGATCCTCCATAATGAAATCGCTGCCTTACACCAGCTGAGGATAAATACAAACCAAATACCCTTACGAAGACGTTCAGACGACTGCCAAGACTTTTCCTGAGACTGACAGAAAAATAATTACAACAATCCACGATTTCTTTATTTTTTTTAAGATGTCAGTAAATGCTTTATTTGACCACACTCTCTCTTCTTGCTTCATATTTATATGGACGCTGCGGTATCAGAGAGGGTTTTTAAATATCAACTTACTGACTAATGAGCCTGTTCAAAGTGCTGTCTCTGAGTGTAACTGCCAAGTTTTAGTTTCAAGATTCGCAGATTGCAAAACAGGCGAACATGGTGACAGATGATTATCATGCTTCTCCACTCTGCTGGCTATATTATCTGTCATAAGAGGTACCCACTGACTCGTGGTAATTACCATGACAGACAGGATGGCCTCTCATAGCTGTCCGGCCAACACACAGTACAATTAATCAATCAACGCTGGTGACTCAAGGAGGGGGGCTCACCCCTTTAAGACAGGGATAATAATCCATCACTGCACCTCACATCCACATGCTGATCCATCAAGTCAACACGCCCTGCTCAAGACGAGAGAGGGCAAAAGAAAATGTGTGAAACGGAGTAATGGAGTGATAAGTTAGCCGTTATGATGTGATGGGAAATGATGTGGATGGCTAGAGAGGAGCAGAGTAGCCCTGCCTGTAAAGTTTACTCATTAATAAATGGAAGGGTCTATTAGCGGAGTTTAATGTCTGTAACCAACGGCTATTTAATGACTGGTTTCCAGTTCGGTCACAGTTTAAAAGGGCAAAGAGAGACAATCCATAAAAAAAAAAATAAAAAAAAACACACATAAATGCTATGATAAAAAGCACAGTAAGAGCCCTAAACAGCACAGAAACTCCAAAACTACCTCTTATTTTGTTAGTAATGAAAAAAGTCAAGATATAATCCAGCAAAATCAACTTTTATGTATTTAATATTATATAGTATAGTATAGTATAGTATAGTATATATAATAAATAATATATAAATAATATATATAAAATAATAATATATATAAAATAATATATAAATCATATAGTATTTATCTTCTTGCCTGATGGTCTTATTTGCTTATGTAGTTCATATAGAGGCATCATTATTAAACTGAGACCCTTTAATGACCAGTTAAAAACTTCTGTGTAAAAGGTTTGGGGCAATAAAGTGATTAGCTTAGCATAGCATGATGAAAGGAAGTCACTGCACCCAGCCAAGACATGGTGACAGGATGCAACTTTCAAGAAAGCTAGCACTCAAACCTTTCAAAGAGCCCAGATAAATCATATTTATTTGGGAATTTTAGAAGCACTGTAAGGTGGACAGAGTGAGGCAAACATTTTCCAGTCTTTATACTAAGCTAAGAGAATAACCTGCTGAGTCAAGATTCATATTTAGCGAACAGAAATGGAAGTAGTATCGATCTTGTCATCGCAGTCACAGCGAGAGAGCCATTAAGCAGAAATACTGAATTCATTATATTATGATACAATTTATATAAATTAATGAACATCTATTAAATGTGATATCACCCGGCCCTGTCAACCCACAATCCAAAATCTGCAATGTCGCCAAAAGTGGCTATTGTGGTTGGCTTGTTTGTCTGACATTGATTCAGTATGACCTCATGCTCTAAGGTTGTGAATTCAAACCATTAAGTCGCTATCCTCGCATATGATCTCATGCTCCTGCGTCTGGTCTTTTCTAGCAGCTCATCTCTCTTTTTAATAGCCTATGAGGGCGTTTACGTGGCCCTTGACCTGCATTTGCTGCGTCTCATTCTGAACACTATAGGCCATTTTAAGGGAGTAAAATACTGTAAATACGTTTGTGACTCTCGTTACGTTTGAGCTCATTTCTAGATTTTATCATCTTGTCAACAGGAATCTGCTGTAGACAAGATTAAGATGTGTTTTTTGGCCATCTGTCTATAAAAATCCTTGAACACAGCCACTGCTTTCAACAGTAACATCTCTGCCGACCCACACGAAGGTGTGCATGCACACACACACACACACACACACACACACACACACACACACACAGTATCAGGAGTAATCTGAGATATAAAGCCTCATCGATCAGAACTGCTCTCCCTTGAGGATTACATCATTGCCCAGCAAATGGCCAATCAGAGCAGAGCGGAGACTGCCCGCTATGTGACCCCATCTTTTGTAAAAGTAAAGGCAATAAGATCGAGCCACACACACACACACAAACACACACGTTATTCCAGTCACATCCCAAAGGAAGCACTGATATCATTCTGTCAGATATTGACCGTTTTTATGTAAACCTGCACCACTGCAGTGCTCCTCTAGTTAATGTAACACCGATGCATGTTGGGAGGCAGTTTCCTTTGTTATCACTGAGACATAAGCCAATAGACAGAATCACTCTCACATACACCTGGATGTACCGCTGATAACAGCTAAATGCATGCAGAGTGAAGGTGTCAAGTGCTGCATAACTTTGTGGAAATGTCTTTATGTGCACAGTGTACACTTGAGTGTACACGTGGGCAGCAAGAGGCACACGGTGCATTTAGGTGCCAACTGGCAGTCTGTATTAAATCTATTGAGGAACGGATTATAAAACAGTCATATATTAAGAGGTCATTTTTAAAACTCTGCTGCCTGTTAGAGAGTTAATACATAACTTTGGGAGCTGCAGGATTTAATACTATATTCAATATTTTTTGTTTTTACTTGGTCCTGGTAGCATCAGGGTCCTGGAGGAATATTTAAAAAAAAACAGCAAACTACCCATAATTAATCTCTAGAATTATGGGTAGTTTGCTATTTTTTTTTTTCCGTCTCTATAAACCATTACATGATCTGGGGCCTAAATACATCTCAGATTATCTTGTACGTTACGAAGCCCATCAGGTCATCGGGAACAGGACAACTCAGTATTCCCAGGATCAAAACCAGACAAAGTGAAGCAGCTTTTAGTGTCTAAGCTTCATGTATAACTGAAGTCTTTTAAAACTGTCCTCTCATGTCAATCGGGGCTTAAAACATGACTGTTTGCTGGAGCTTTCCAATGAGTCAGATACAAAACCTCTTTTAAATCGTCGAGCAAGACATTGTAAAAAGATAAATATGTTTTTGGAAGTCTTCTACTTCCTTTTGAGTCCCTACACTTTATGCAGACTGCAAGAAAACTGCACGAGTCTGGATGTCTGCGTGTAAACATACCTTGATGTAGCCGCCAGTCGAGAGTAGAAGAGAGTCATCCGGGGAGAAGTGCAGGTCGGTCACCCAGCCCCCGTGGAGCGAGTCCATGCCATCTTTACCCTCGCGGGAGCAAATCTTCAGCAGAGAGCCGTCCTTGACGTTCCAGAGCTGCGATGGACGGATAAACATTATAAACCAAACATAAAGTGGACTTGCAGATTTAAAAAATTGCATGTTTTACATTATGAGTGAACTATAAGACTCATTGTTGGGATGAGTCAAGAGTTCAAAACCCAAAGACTCTCAGGTTGACTCATCGTTTAATGGACTAATGAGTGCAGCTCTGTACGTATGATCACAGGTGGTCGTGTAACAAGGGTGGATCATAAACTCTGTCTCCGTTCAAGGACAGTTTTCTTACATCAGATGTGACCAAAACTACACAATCGCATTAACTACTGAGCAAAACACCATCTGTTCATGAAGGTCGTGAGATGTGGCTGAAAACAGGTTGACCTTATTTTAATGCTAATACTGGTAATAATAACATGTTTTTGCTTGTCAGACGTCTGTTTCTAAAGGTCAAGATGAAACTTAAAGCTCAACAAAATGGAAAAAAATCTGAGAAAAACAGGTGAAATGTGACTAAATCCATGAACTTAATGAAACTAGACTTTTCTACAAAGTTGAGTACAACATTTGGCTGACAGTCTGAGTTACTAGTTTTTTTCAGATACATGCTTTCATCCCCTTCATGTTTAGTTGTGAATTTGGATGAAGTGTTCCATTACAACATCCAGCATTACAGCAACATCCCGCGACCCTCACAGATAAGCGGAAAGACAACGAAACGAAATGAAACATTATATGTAATAGTAGAACACTGAGAGGGACCATTTAACTGCACAACAATTACTTTGACTACATGTTTCTTCCACTTAAAATCCCTCTTCAGTCAAAAATGTTTTCAAAATCAGCTGCAGATTTGTGACATCACAAGTAGCTTGGAAGGATCCTGATCCAATATTCGGCAAACACAAGTGTGATGTGGAAGCTTGACGCCTGCAGTGCACAGTGGAGGAGTAGGAGACTATGGCTAAATATTTGCATTTTCAGATAATGAGGGGAGAAGGAGTGGGTGCCATTTTAAGGATTCTGATGTCGCTAGTTATTTTTGATGTGAGCCTCATGTGGAGGGCATCTTCACGTAGGATTTGTCTTGCAGGCCTTTTACTTGTAGTCGAGTATTTTCACTTAAGTATCCCAACGCTTCTCCCACCACCGGAGGAAAATGAAGAGAATTTGAACAGAGTCACCAAAGCGTGAATATAATGAGTAATTACCCATAATACACCACATCCGTAATGAAAAGATGTTTTATGGTTCTATCATCGCTGGTTCACCACATCATGTCGATTGCAGCTGTTACGCAACTGTTCACATGTCCGTTTGACAATGACACATCACACGTACAGCTATATTTAACACTTGGCATGCTTTTGTGCAGAATGACTCACATTTGTTTCCATAGAAACAGGGGTGAGATTTCAGTGTGGTTTATGTAATTGGATCTGATGGACTCGTCCATTTCTGGATAATGGAGCGGCTCGGGGGCCACCAGAGGGCATTAACCCCTTGTTGGCCGCTGCTGCGCTGCCATTCTTGGCTGCTGGCTGAGCAGCGCCGGATGCCTTATTCCACGTCTTCGTCGCTTCCCCCTCACACTGTGAAACTTTTCATGTGTTTTGTGAGTGTGCGTGGGGTTTTTTTTTGTGTACGAGCGGAGCAGATTCCAAAGCCTTGGGGATCCAATTTGGCATCCCGAGTCCTCTCCTTCACCTCCCACTGTCAGACATCTCCTCCTCTTCCTGCTCTCTTCATCCCGACTCCTCACACAAACCTGCACCCTCCCTCCAGCTCCTGGCTCCCCCGTCTGAGAGGGAGCCCTGCCTCCTTCCTTTCATCTCACCCGTCCTCCATGCACTGCAGCAATCAGGCTGCATTAGTAAGCACTTTATCTAAATGAGTGATGAGATGTAATTATGGTGATCTCTGGAATAAATGTTGACTGGTGTCATTTCATTTCTTGTTTGTATGATGCACAGCTAATTAGATGGTAGACGGTTCTGTTGTTACTTCTCCAACTAGTATCACCAGTAACACCTCTACCTCATTGTCCTTGTAACTCTAAAAAAAAAAAACTCTTCCACTTTCTTTGCTCCACTTTGACATTCTTTTTTTAGGCAAGGTGGATTTTCAGCTGTGCAGAACAGCAAATTTCCAAATCAATTTCAGATCTCAGGGCTTCCAGACACTTGGATTATGCGAGACGAGCTGCGACAAGCCATTTTACGTCTTTGTGTCAGTGTTTTCTTCACATTTCAAATCCCTGGCTACTTCAGCTGTTTAGGAAAATGCAGCAACACTCTTTTACTGTGAAGTAGATAATGACTGATGGTTAAAGTAGTAAGTGCTCCTCTACATGGATAAAACAAAAACTGACAGTCGCATTTCAGAGGAATCCTGGACAAAATACTGTGAGTTCTTAAAAAGAAGATATCAGGCTCAACCTCGTGGAGAGTGTGTTTGGCAGGATTAGTCTAGAGTAGATTTGTTTTTTTTTTTAAATCACACATGTTTAGATATCTCACCACTCAGGCTCCTCCAGTTGCTGGAGGAATTGTGGCTCCCAGAAAAGCCAATCATGGCCAGTTGTTTTGAGCCTCGCAAAAAGTCAAAATATTTTGGCTGAAGATTTTTTACAGAATTAGTGACAAAACTATGGGAAACTGACTCCTACAATCAACATCTACAAAAATGTTAACACCTACCTGGAATATTACAGCTACTAGAAGGCAATTGCAAAGATCGAGGACTGGTCTGGTATAGGATATATTTGTCAAAATCTTTCTAATGTGCTTCAGGACATTGAATCTGAAGAAACAGGGGATAAGTGGAAACATTGTCGCCTTTTTGGTGACTTCCTGTCTGTTTTTTGACCAAACACTGTGATAACTGTTGGAATAGAGAGCTATGTAAGACTTAAATATATCACTTAAAGCAGCTTTAAATTCAGTTCTTTATTTCTTTCCTCTTGTTTTTAAATTCATCTCATATGAAAAACAGCCCATGTTCTATATTTACCCTGTGAAAAGCTGAAAAGACGGATCGCTCTGTAAAGCTTTCTAACTAATGACTACTGCATGAACCGCTGGTATTATGTAATTCCAAATCAAGGAATAAATGTCAAAGAAAGAAAAAGAAAAGAGCTGAATGATTTGAACACCCACCCGAATCTCTCCATTGTCGTCTCCTGTTGCGAGGCGCCGGCTGTCCCAGGAGAATCGGCAGCTTCGGACACAGTCTTGGTGGCCTTTCAGTGCGTGGACGCACTCCCAGGACTCAGAGTGCCACAGCTAGGAGCAGAGAGGAATAAATCAAGAATGAAACGCAGAAAATTGGCACATCAAATTGCCAAAAACTGACACATTCTGACTCGGTTATTCCAAACATCTGCATGTACTGGACACATTTACGAAACCAGGTGCAGATGGAACGTAATTCTGGAAACCAACACAGCAGTGTTTACTTGGAAATAACAGGTCATACTGATAAAAAGTTTTATTTCTTTTGCTCAAACCAGTTACCGCCCGTTAATAAGTTTTTATGAGGACAAATAATGGTGCCAAGCGCGGCGCTGATGTTGTTACAACGCTGCATCAGTAATGAGCCCACTCTCACTCTGCTGTTTTTCTTTCTCCCACACTGTTTGGACTTCCCTTCTCTACTCTCTGTCTCTCATCCATTGTTGTGTTCTCTCATCCCTCCCTCCTCTTCCTCTCTCTGTGTTCCTTCCCTACCCCGGTCACATCCTGCGCCGCACAGAAAATAACACGGCTCATAATTAGACACTTCATTTGGCAGCGGAGAGCCTACGTCTGTGCACAAAGTCCCATTCATCTGAAGGTCAGTACAAAAGTAGAAAAAAAAAGAGGAAGCTGTGGGGATGGAAAGAGCAAGAATCTTCCTTTTTCATGGTTCTCCACAGAGTTACTCATGGTTGAGCCGTGTGGTTTGACCTCCAGATAGATAGAGACCAGGGACTGTGTGTTTGTGTGTGCTCTCAGCCACCGAAGCTCTCGCTCGGTCTGGAGAGCAAAGACTATGTGACTGGCTGCTAACCAGCCCAACGACACACAGACACAGACACACACACTCACACACACCTCAATTATAATCTTAGCCAAATCCATAAAACACACATTCTCCCTCACTACCATCTATTGACAGAAGCCAGGTTGGCTGCCGACCCGGTGGCTGTTCTCTACAGTAAGTGTCGACCAAATCCAAATTCCCGTGTGAAACTCGGTGGCAGTGGCACCACATCAACTGCTGGAACGGAAGCCTGAGAGAGCGGCTTTGCATTGTTTCTAATGCCGGAGAACACCAGATGTCATCCGTGGTTGAATACTGGACAGAGAAGTATCAATCTTCAGTGTTACCCTTACCATTGGCCTTGGGGAGACGTTTACTTTGTGATTTCATTTCTATTTTATGAGTTTGTTTCTGCTTCCTTCACTTTACACTCCATTTCCCCCTGCCATGTTATTTCTGCTGACATTAGGAGAAGTCACTGACGAAGTAACTATATGCTAATATTACCTCTATGAGGTTCGTGCAGCACAATGACTCCATTCTCTCTCTCTGTTTCATCATGTTGCACTCGCTATGTGATGTTATATGTAGATCCCAATCCCTGTTCAGAGGCTTTTATTGACTTAGTACTTTTTTAAAAAATGTTTTAAAGGATATCATAACTGTTTTCAGTCACTGTTTGGTGAGGTTTAGGCAACAAAACTACCTGGTTAGGTTTAGGCAAAAAAAAACCCTTGTTGGTAAGGTTTAGGAAAAGTTCATGGGTTGGATAAATAAAAAAGAAGTTCATGTTCCTTTTTTATTCACAACTGGACACCAACAGTTATAAGCTGTAAGCAACCCCCACCCCTCCATGCAGTCACCTTAGGGGAAACAATTTATTAAACACCAAACCCACAGAGGTTTTCATTATCCAAAAAAATGGATGACCCTGAGATGGAGCCAGTGTCAAAGAGCGCACCATCTCTATACAGTTCAGTGTGTGCTATGCAATGAAGTTGAGTATGAAGGTGATTTAGAAAAGAATTCAGAGCTGCTTAAAGAAAAGGTTACGCACCCAGCCCATTTAGTCGGTCAAAGTCAGGCCAAAGTCAAGCGCAGCGGTGTTGGAAAACAGCAACCTGGCAAAAACTGCAACCAGACAGGGAGGTGGGTCGGTTTGCGGGCCAGCCAGCCTGGTGGGTCAGCAGGTCCACGAGCTGCAGTCAGACTAAATGATCACTGAACGTGGGTGGAAGAGGACAGACTGACCCCACAGCTAACTCACCAGGCCCGGGGCCATCTGCTGCACGCTAATCTCTTAACGTCCCTCACCTCCCTACCGGGGAAACGTCTACCCACAGATATCACCCGCAGCAACACGTCACTGTGCGTGTGCTGGAAGTAATGAATTCCGAAGGAGGTTTGAGGGAAGACGCTGATGTGTAATAGGTCACGTCGTTACTGGCAGCACAAACAGATATGTCTCATTCTGTGTGTGTGTGTGTCTGTGTGTGTGTGTGTGTGTGTGTAAGTGTTGAACCTTAGCAGTCATGTCAGCAGAGGTGGTGGCAAACAGGCATCCGTCCGGTGAGACGTGGCAGGACAGAATGGCTCCCCGATGAGCCCGGATGTCCTGCAGCTTCTCTCCGCTTTCTGTGTCCCACATCTTGTAGTGAGTGAGAAAAAAGAGAGATATCAGTTTGCATTTGATCTCAAGCTGCTGCTGCATGTGTGTGTGTGTGTGTGTGTGCGCGTGTGTGCGTGTGTGTGTGTGTGGGGGCGTGAGCTTCACCTTGACAGTGCCATCGAAGGACCAGGACAGCAGTCTTGTGTCGGCGGGTGAGCTGGAGAGCAGCGAGAAGCTTCTGACTTGTTCCTTGTGACCCTGCAGTACTTGACACTCCTCTGACTGCCACCTCCACACCTAGAGGGTCCGACGGAGAGACAAACAGGGGCAAGGGTTCTTTTAGCCGCTGATCCTTTTTAATTTACTGTCAGATCCACTCTTACTGACTCGCAGACTTTGGCATGTCTGCCTTAGGGTAAACTCAGCAGTTTATTGCGTAAACTTCCCATGAATTTCCAAGACTACAGACATTCCTGTGAAATTACCCACAATCCAGTCTAATAGGAGCCTTTACATGTTCCTCATACAGCAGTTAGAGCTCTCGCGTCCTCTTTCACTCAGGCATCGACACTGATAATACTGACAAGCTTGAAGCTTAGGTTTGATACTGGAACTGGAACTGAAAAATTCCAAGCTGGGTCGTGTATGCGTTTCTCAAATCTTTCCAGCCAAGGTCAGAAAATGAATGAAATGAAAATGAAAAAATGAAAATAAAACACAGGCTCAAAAACACCAGAATGTTTTCTTTAATTTCCATCATAAATTATGAGAATCCATTTAAATAGCAGGACATTAAAAAAAGCAAGGGACAAGGATGAATTTCAAGTTGTGTGGAAAACACCCCAGGAATAAAAGTAAAGAAGCTGAAATTGCATGACCACGACAGAGGAAAAACTTCGACATGTAGCCTCCACCAATTGCTGGAGAAGGGGGCAACGGAGGCTGAAGTGTAGCCTCATAATAATTTTTGCGTCCAGTAATCGAAATGCACTAAACCATGCTTGTTTATGACGATGCTCAGGCAGGTAAATAACCACAGACAGCAGCTCAACTGAGGCCAAAGATGTGGGCAGGACAGACAATTCACCTTTTCTCTTTCTGAACAGAACCTGTCATTGGTTTAAAGGTTACCATCCATCACCAGCGAACGTCAGTGTCATTTGATCACTTTACATTCTCTCTGCGCCTGCATTAACATCTAAATACACACTTCATTTCCTGGGGACCACATGTCAACCAGCATGAATCTGAATAGCTTCTGAATAAGCAGCGGATGGTCCGAGAATAGTGATGGGAAAGGCAGCAGCCGCATGAATACGGAACGAGGCTGCTGCGTTTGTCAGAGAGAGGAGGAAGTACTGCAGTGGACAGGTCTGTCAGCAAAACGAAAAAGATGAAGAAGGAGGAGGAGATGAGAGGGGAGGAGAGGAAAGGGGAAATGAGCAACAGAGCATGAACAGTGGAGGTTGACGGACCGTAACGGCGCGAAACACACACGCACGCACTCGCGCACAAACACAGATAGTCGCACACGGTAAACTCAAGAGCAGGAGGGAGATAAAGAGCTATCGAGAACGGCATAGCCGGAGGCAAAGACAGGGGAAAAGGAAGGAGTGGAGACAAAAGAGGAGGATGAAGAATGGACAGGTGAAGAGGGCCGGCAGCGATGCTGGTAGGAGTGTAACAGGTAGGAGGAAGGTGAACGCACCAAAGAGACCGGCAACACCGGGGATGAGTGATTCGGCAGAGCAGGCAGTTTTACACAATGTGAGAAATGGGGATGGAGGGACAAGAATAATCGATAGCGGGGAAGAAAAATGGGAAGCAGGTTGGGGGAGGTGGTGAAAGAACATGCCATGAATTAGGCGAGGAAGGATGGAGGAGGATTGTAGAGATGGTGATGAATGGGAGCAACAGAAAAGACTGAGCAGAGAGGGAGGAGAGAAGGAACCTACCCGGATGGTGGTGTCCTCAGAGGATGTGATCAGCGTTTGGCCGTTCTGGCTGAACTTGCAGTGCAGCACCGTTTTGGTGTGTCCCAGCAGAGTGGCTAAGAGCTTCCCAGAGGGCACCTCCAACACCTGGGAGGAACAAACAAACATTAGCAACGTGACCAGGGTGTCAAAGTCATTAGGATTCATGAGCTGGGCGCCACGGGTGTCTGTACAAAATTTCATGGCAATCCATTTAACAGTTTTCACTTTGCAGCAAAAACATGATATTAGAAGAAAAGTCAGGGTTGGGTTTCATCCTCTGAGTGCCCTGAAGGCAGCACAAAGTCTTCGCAGTAATCCGTCCAATACAAACTGAGATATTTCTGTCTGGACCAAAGCGGTGGACCGACTATCGACGGAGGAAACACAGACGGTTGCCATCTGTACAGCCATGCAGTTACAGTGCCTAAAAAAAAACAAAAAAAAAACTACTACATCGCATGGGTATTACTCAGAGTGCAAAGCAAAATAGCCCTTGATCAAAAATAGAGGTAATAAAGTTCACAAGAGCTCTACTGTACCAAGAAGTCACACAAGGTTCACACCCTGTGTCTAGAATATCTATGGAAGTCTGAAATGATAGCTATGTTTGCCAAGATACACTCACGGAGGAAAAGTGCCCCAGAAAGTTTACTATAGAATTCTCATAGAAAGTCACATTTTGAGGGAGTAGCTGGGAAGGGGAGAGAGAGATTAAGTGCAGCTGCTGGCTTGCTGGCGTTAAAGCACATGAAAAAAGAAGTACAGTGGGGGGAAAAGAACGCTTTGAGCATGACCGCTCAGTCCGGTCAAGACCAAGGAGGTCTGCCAGAGGCCTGACAGCCCTGGAGACAATACTGGGGGAGAGTCAGAGAAGCTTTGATGCTCAAACAATCCAGCTCCAGGATAAAAAAAAGGCCATTATTCTTTCTCATTTAGGATAGCTCCTGCATGAAACACGGTTATAATAATAAGATGAGGTGGAAGAAAAAGGTGGACCGACTGGCTGCTGGCACTTTGGCCCAAAGACTTCAGGAAGTTCTTAATGGGGTTCAAGAGAGGTCTGAAGCAACATAAGTAAGCGTTTAGTCAAGCTTGTGGTGTCGGTGCAGTCACTCAGTTGGTCGAGACTGAAATATCTTGACCACTGTTGGATGGATTGCCATGAAATCTGTTTTTTTTTTGTTACCCACAGAATTATCTATAATAACTTTGGTTATCCCCATCAACTGTGGAGAATAAGGGAGATGCTTCTTGGTCTCAAAAGTCAAGTCAACTCCAAGTGCTCTTAACTCGCATTCTTTCTCTGGCCAGCACCCGGTGACTCCACTGGTTTCACAAATAAGTCTGATGTATGTAAGCATATGAGAAAATAACACTACCTCTCTGTGGATTTATTACCACAGTAAACAGTTTCTTAAAGAGCTTATCATATCAGTCACTAGTTTGAAGCTTCCTACAGATTGACACTCAGTGTGTAAATTAAGAGTAAAATGGACGATTATGCAGGGTATGTTTTATGGCTTGGCTGCCTTGTGACTGACAAGCCACTAGCACAGCACTGTGTATGCTGCCCAGCTCCACTCTCTTAAACGTCTTTGCTCATGGCTCCCAAAAACACAATGGCGATGGCCATCAAGCCAAACTTTGTGCTTCAGAACGGTAGCCCACAAACCAAAAAGGTGAAGTCACTTGCTCACACCCTCACTTTTAATCCATTGCTAACGAGAACTAAATATTTACCTTGCCCAATAGTTCAGTTTATGTCAAAATACCTGTAAACTGTTGATATTCCCATGAACCTCAGCTTTATGACATGTTGAGAAGCTAACATGCTAAGCTGATATAGTAAACATGCTTACTATGTTAGCTGTCAAATATCAGCATGTTCACTTGCTGGTTGTAGCGTTTAGCTCAGAACACACTGTGCCTTAGTACAACATCAACAAAAGTTGTTCTGTTTGTTTAAACTTGAACTTTAAGTGAAAGTATTCTTGCTATTAATGACTAGTATTAAGAGAGCTGATTAAGGTATTGACGTGAAGCATGGGTAGTGATTACAAATGCAATTATAAAATCCTTTGTTTGCACTTATCAAGGCCTTACATTTTTCTAATTAACCTCCAGATAGATCTGTCCACTGATACAATAAATACTCGCAAATGATCCTTGCTACAGCTGAGTCTGCAAACTTCACAAACAATAAATTACTGAAAGTCATACAAAGACAATGCTTCTCTCATCCAACCTCATTTAAAAAGCAGGCAATTAAGCGCCAAAATCTAATGTGAAAATACGTTCAGTCCAGAGCAGCACCTGTAGTTTTCGAAATATGCAAGAAAGGACCTTAACGCTTGGGACTTTAACCAAGCGCTCAAATATTTACATCTCAGAGGAGAAGGTTGAAATGCCTGAGCAGAACACGCCTCGGGGCACGCCGACCAATGTTTGTCAAACTCCACGCTTTGAGACGCAAGTTTTTTTTTCCCCAAGCCTGGGAGAGAACGCTTTAGAGAGCTTTACACAACCGGCTCAAGGATTTCTGGGACGGTACAGTTCAGGAAAATGCCTGAGGGTGATTTGTAGAAAAAACAAACAATAATAAAAGCGGTCTAAGGTAAAGAGGAAAGATCGGGAACATTTGTTTATTGTAATACGACTATCAGGGGAGTAAAATGAGTCGATGAAGAGGAGCAGAACTCAAATGTATTCAAAGAAAAAGTGATAAAAGACATGAGGAATGGTCTCTCATGAGGGTGGTCCTGAGACAGAGTAAAACTAAGATCCTTTCTGTTGTCAGCAATCCCCTTTTCCTACAGTCAGTGAAGGCATTCTGAAACAGACATACACACAGATATTACTCTTTCCCTACCATACCTGGACGCTGCCTGTGCTTAGCCCTACAGCCACCACCAACCTCCTGACGGAGGTCAACAGTCGTCGGATCCTGAGGCCAACTGTCATCAGTACCTGCCTAGCTGTCAGCCCTGCTGCCTGGCACAGAACACACACACACACACACACACACACACACACACTCAAACACTCACACACTTACAGACTCAGCTGTACTTTTTTAAAATCATAAAGAAACACACAGTAACTTTCTTTTCCATGCCGGCACATTTTACATAGAGTTCAATGCGATGCAAAGTGGGTGAATCTGATGCAATTTGACCTCCAATAAACTGGTTGTGTTTAACAGATGATAACCAGATGAGGGAAAAAGGGAAATCAAAGACTTCCACTGCAGTGGTCACTGGCACCAGGTGAACCTCCTCCTGACGCTGGGGCTCCCTCTAGTGTTTGCTCAGGAGATGACAGCAGCAAAAGCCGTGTGGACTCAATGAACATTAAAAAGCACTTCAAATATACCACAACCTGTTAGAGGTAATTGACTAGACTAGAAGTTTTGGATCCTTTTCAAGTTCTCCAAATTTGACCAGGTAATTTGCCTAATTCGTATGCCAATACAGGAAAGTAACATTTTAGTGAGCTGTAGGGACTTATCAAAGAACATGTTTTCTTACATCTGAAGCATCTCTGCAGCATCACAGCACCTCATTAGGATGCAGTTTTGTCTGTCTGTATACCAAAAAGCAGCTTTGACCATTTAGATAATACAACTAGCTATGTTAATTCCGATAACTCTTTGATTCATTTTGCAGCTGTGCTTCACACTGCACCAAAAAAACAAAACAAAAAAAAAACATAATTGATTTTTTGTATATTTTGTGTGTATCCGCTGGAAGGAGCTCATCACTCTCCGAATCTTTTTCTCTCTCAGTTTAAAGTAGTCAGATTACTACTCATCTGAGCCTCTTTAAGTCCTTGTGTCCACTAATCTTTCCCTCTTATATCTCTGGGGCCAGGAGAGCAGCTGTAATTAAAACCATTAACCTCTGTGTTCATTAACACTGTAGAGTCCTGTAATTAATGAGAGCTGCTCGATGATGTCGGCCGCTGGCCTGGCCACAGCACAATACATCAGAGGACTGTGTGCATGTGTGTTTTAATATGGGACAGGAACTTTCTAGGACGTCCTCTGCCATTGCAATATGTGCGTAACACACAACAAACACAAGCAATCACACACGGCACACACACACACACCTGCCGCCATGCAGAGCAGGAGCTCATTCTCCGACTGCAAACAACAATCTATCATCAAGGCAAAGAGCAGCGGAGCAAGCAGAGCAGGGGGACGGACGGAACAAAAGGAGGACGGGAGATAATCAAAACAAAAAAGGGAGGGTTTTTTTAAAAAAGTAGTTTGACAGAGATGGTAAAACCAGAAAGATAGAGCAGTGAGAATATAAATCTCAGGTAAAAAGTAGCGAGGAACAGAGGAGGGAAATTAAGAGGTGTTTGGAGTTGACCCGACATACTGCTGACAGGACGGATGAAAAGGGCGACAAAGTCAAAATGTCAGATCTCATGACTCAACATGGGCTGACAATTACCTCCTACAGCAACATGGAACAGAGACGCACCAATCAGATAGTTTGTCAGCATCTAACCAGCCAATCACAGAAGGCAGAGGGTTTTGGGATGGAGTGTCCATGTTGGGTACTTAAACTAAACTCATTCTTACTGCTGTTTTACACATGCACACATGTACTGCAGGTCTGAGTGTTCCTACCTGTACAGTACCGTCTTCCTGGCCCAGGACCACAGCAGAGGTCTGCCTGCACATAGATGTACACCGGATCCTGGATGACTTCTCCTCTGACTGGAACAGCACCGATCCCGTCCTGCCATCACGTACCTGAAACACACACACACACACACACACATTGTTCTTTATCAGAGCCTGATTCAGCCCCGTCATTGCACAGTAATACTGCACCTGAACTCACACTCAAAGAAAAAAAATCATTCCAGCGTCAACTAGCCCCGTTGCTTTTATTCATTCATGCATTCAGTCTCTCTCCTTCGTTTTTTCCCCTCCAGCTCACCTGCAGTCTGTTGCAGTTGTCTGCAGCTGACACAATGATCTCTTCATCATTAAAGAGAACGTCGGAGTCTCTTTTCAGGCAGACGGCGGAGGACGTGTGCAGCTTCGTAGTCTCCCACAGCTAGACGAGACACAAGACAGCAAAGTCTGTTTCACTTCTTTCTCATGTTTTCGTCCTCCTTAATTACTTTTTATTCACACAGAGGAGCTGATCCTGGCTGAGAAAAAAACCTGGTTAGTTTACAAATGAGTTTACACAGTCGGCGATCTTGCTTGTTAATCTATTGTCTCTCCATTGTTGTGCCGCAGAGACAAACTTGGAATAACCTGTCTGTGGCAATAAATAAGTAATCAGAATCTGTCTGCTATGTTTTTCTTCGGCACTCCAAACTAAATTTCCAGATGGTGTAACAGCTGAAAAACGCACTCTAGCAGCGCAAGATGGTCTCCCATCCGCTGGAAGAACATTTACCAGGTCAGGTGGGGCTTTTCTATTGCATTTAGCCCCATTTTAGTTGCTGTGTTGGGAATGGTCTAAGTTGCTGTCCAGGGTGGATGCAGCCTCATTGGTCATGTTTGCTTTATCAGAACTGCTTGTGGGATGGTTGTCTGTGTCGACCATTTCTGTAACACTCAGTCTCATGCAGACTCTTTCAAATAAAGCAGTCAAGGAAACAACTTCATAGAAATCCAGCTTTTCCAGTTTCCTCATACAGTAGCTGCAATTTCAGATTTTTAGCGTTAGCATGACAACGCACGAGTACATCGAACACACTGAGTCAGTCTTACCCTGACAGTCTGGTCGTCTGAGCAGGAGAGCAGCTGTGATCCATCAGGAGAGAACTGGACACGCTGGACCCAACTCAGGTGACCGCTGCAGTCAGCCATCTTCTTATTGGCCTCCAAGTCCCATAGCTAGAAGAGACACACATATATTGAGTTAATGAGACATCCTCAAAATGGGCTGAATCTATTTTTCTAC
The DNA here is from genome assembly GCF_904848185.1 of Acanthopagrus latus. NCBI lineage: Eukaryota > Metazoa > Chordata > Actinopteri > Spariformes > Sparidae > Acanthopagrus > Acanthopagrus latus. The sequence continues at coordinate 15,439,893 of NC_051052.1, read as the reverse complement.
AATATAACATAAAATATGACCCATTATCTACTCCTTCCTTACTATTGAGAGAAAAAGAGAGTCTGAATACGTTAGCATGGATTATACCTCCACAGCATAGTTTGAGAATGCGATAGCCAGCAGGTTACTGGTGGGACAGGCTTGACAGAATTGCACCATGCTCAGACGATTCGTTCTGATCTCCAACAACATGCCCGATGTCTCCACGTCAAACACCTAAAAAAACGAGGCAAAAAAATAACAAATAGGAGTCAATCTTGTGCCTTAAGTTTAAAACTCAAAGCAAACTTGTATCATTAAAAGTCAGATCTTTCTTTCTCCTGAAAGCCAAAGAAACAAGCTCAGACATCTCTGCAGTGTTTGGGTTGTTTCCAAGAACGGGAGGGAATGAAGACGTAGAGGACACAGACAAACTGATTACACACAACACAGACTGATTTTAGAAAGCTCAGGAGGCTGAGGGGAGGGGGGGTTCATCACATTTACAACCAGGACACACACTCTTTAGACTCCGCGGAAGACAAAATGACAAACAGCCTCTCTCTCCCGTCTCCTTCAATCAAATGATGCACCGACAACAAGGGCAGAGAGGGTGAGGTGAACCCTGTGATGCTGATTTCTATCTGAGAGGGATCCACATCCAAACCACTCATGCCCTCTTTATCACACAATCAGCAGCCCCCCCCAACACAATAAAAACACGCAACAGCAAACAATCTCACAGCGTCTCATCTCTGTGTTCAAAATATAAAAATACCCTTTTTCAAACTAATGTTTCCAAACTGCTCACCAGAGCAGCGTTCCGGGCTGCACATATGATGCGTTTGCAGTCAGCCGTCCAGGTGCTGCACTTGACGAGGACCTCTTCATCGCCCTCTGCAAACACGTCTCTCACATCGATCGTCTTCCACTCGTTGGCAGACGACACCTCAAACAGCTGAACACACGCAGAAACACACAAAGACACAGTCCGGGGGAGAGCGTGTCAGGACAGGATGAGTTCAGTGAGTACAGTGAATTCAAATCATCTGAACACAAACCTGAAAAATCAATTTATTCTGCTGTTTTAAAAACCATGCAGCGCAGAACAGAACAGAACCAAAACATTTTAGCACTGGTGGAAAATAAATACGTTACAGTGCATCCAAGTCACATTGTCAAGTTCATTTTGATGTGCACTGCTTCAGGGAAGGACGGTTTACAACATATCTAGTTTAACGGCAGTCACCTTGACGGTACCGTCGTTAGAGGAAGTGGACACGTAGGAGTCATCAGGGGAGAAACAGCAGTGGTTGACCGGCTCAAAGTGGCCAAACATGGTGTTCTGGGAGGACGGCTTGTTAAGGTTCCACAGCTGCAGAAAAAGAAAGAGGGATACAGGGATACGACAGAGCAAAATTAGTACAGTAAATTATCTCTCCATCGGCTGTGTGTGGTTTCTTTAATCTTACAATGAAATCAGAAATCACACAACTGAACAACAAACACTGGCACACCTTGACATTCATGAACTTGTCGTTGGAGCAGGTGGCCAGCAGGAGGCGTCGCGCTGTGTTGGTAAACTGACAGTGGTTGACCTGCTCTTCGTGCTCCTCCTCAAACACCCTCAACAGCATGGCTTGCTCCACGTTCCACACCTCAGAGAGACACAGGTTCATTCAATGATGAACTAAACAGGATTTCATGTATTTAACCTGCCTGCTGTTGGTGAGTGCCAGTTACCAGCTTACCTTGACCTTCCTGTCGCTAGAGCATGTTGCTAGCAGGTGGTCGTCAGGGGAGAAGGCACAGCAGAGCACCTCGTCATCATGGGCCTGGATTTCTGTGAGCTTCTCACCTGAGGTGCTTTTGAACACCTGGGAGCAAAGGTGCGATGACAGCAGTTACACAACAGTATGTATATTCAGTCAATTCAGTCTTTTCTTGTGGAAACTATAGTTGATTTAGATATCTGAATCTTAAAATGGATCATTTTGGAGGAAATGACCCCTCAATGATAATTTCATTGTATTGCCGCAGAAATATAAATATGATAACGAAAAGATAGGTGCACACACCACACTGTGTATTTCAAGTGGATGCAGTTTCTCTCTTTTTTCTTGTGAACATCTTGCAACAAAAGTGGACTGCCCTTCAAATTTTCCTGTATCTGGTCTCCATGGAAACAATTTGGCCTTCATAATTTCAATCACACGTAGAGAGAGAGATACACAAAGATGCTCAAAGAAAACGAGTGTGCTTGGATACCTTGAGTGTCCTGCTGGCACCACAGGAGGCGATCTTGGTTCCATCGTGGGAGAAGCAGGCTGAGTAGATGGAGCCCTGGTGGGGGTGGATCACCAGCCTGGACAGACTCTCTACACTATTCTTATTCCTGGACAAAATCCATCACAAATCAATGTAAATGAGGTGCGATTTGTGAGTAGGAACAGAAATATACGGTTTGTGAAATAGAAATAGACGCGTGATTTGGATTTAAGTTCTTTTTGAGATCATCACAGGAAAATGATTGTTTATTTTTGCGTACAGCCAGTCGAAGTAGAGTTTCCCTCTGCTGGCCCGGTCCTGCGCCTGCAGCAGAGCCTGTCTGTAGACCTCGGAGGTGTGCGGCTGAGACAGGGCGAGCTGCACCACGTCGGGGAAAGGTCGCTGCTCCAGCTGGTGGCCGTTCAGAGACAGAAACTCCTGGAACTGACTGCGCACTTCGCTGTTCTGAGGGGAGAGAAAATAAGCACACACATGCATGTTAAGGATAGAAAAGGTCTATCTCTGGACCCTCACACTTTGCATCACCTTGGCAAAAGAAAATTGTATAATCACTTAAAAAAAAGTAAAAATCATCCGTAAATCCATTGTGTTAGTTATACTGTATTAAACTGTTCCTATCACTTATCTTGTCAAAAAATATAAAAGAAATATTGGTGAAACGTTATCACAACACATCCACACTGAACAGAAGACTACGCTATCACTTTGGCATCAAAACCATAAATTACTGTCGCCTTCTTACAATGCATGTCCTGGTGAAACAGGTGTGGGAGTTATGCGCTGCAGTCCCGTGCTTCCCCTCTCGTGTGTGATAAACCATTTGCCAATTATTAAATCTGCTCTCTCGCAATGATGAAAATTGGGAAGGGAACAGGGGACAGCAAAACATAGAGGAGCAACACATTTATGCTTATGAGATAATCATAAACAACTGGGGGGTGGAGATAATGAAGGACACAATATGAATTTAATTCAGAAAGTTTCTGAGATGACAAAGGCAAAATACAGAGACTGACTTCTAAAACTAAATTTTCCCAGAGGAGGCACTCATACCTGAAGGACAACAGGTGGTAGTAACCACACTGGCATAGTTTTATACAGAGTAAAGATTTATTGCTTGCTGACCTCGTTGTCCAGAATGGGTCCATACTCCACATAGTCATTGATGAGGTGAGCTGGTCCCATTATCCGGCTCTTGATGCTGACCCAGTCCAGAGAAAACATGAGAGAGTAGAGCTCCTAGACAGAGAGAGAGACAGCCAGAGACCAACAGACGTGAGCAAGAAAGAAACAAAGACATTTATCATTAATTATTAATTTAAACTACAGAAATTGGTAAAAATGCGTGTGTGTGTGTGTGTGTGTGTGTGTGTGTGTGTGTGTGTGTGTGTGTGTGTGTGTGTTTGTTACCTGGCAAAGGTTGGCTTTGGCCATGTGGTAGGTCAGGAATCTGATCCAGTAGAGACATTCCTCGTCTCCTGAGATGGGAGGACCGTCTCTGTAGTGCTGCTGGTATTGATGCACCACTTTAGTGTGGAGGCTCTGAAACACACACACACACACACATTACAAATATAGAAATTTGTCATTGGAAAATTCTCACATTCCTGAAAGTCGTCCATGCAATCGAAGCTGCTTTTTTAGCAAGATTTAATTTTCACAGCAAACTTCACATTTCTCTATTTGGAATCCACACCAAGCATGCAATCAACACCATTCGTAGTCACTCGTAACAGTTTTAGTTCTTGCACCCAACTAACCTCGAGCTGGGTGCGATTCTGCTCAACCAGGAAGTCCAGCTGGAGGTCATGGAGGTAGTACAGGTAGGGTTTATTGTGACTGTCCACAAAAAGCAGGGACTTGTTGACAAACTCCTCGAGTATGTCCTCCACCTCCTCTGGCTCCAAGTCCCACAGAACAGACAGCACCTGGAAGAAGGAATAACATTAAACCCTGTGTATCTTTACAGTGATGGTCCATTTCCCGGTTTGGTCTGTGAAAGCGCATTGTCTAAATACCAGAACATAGTGGATGATTTCTCCTTTGCGTATGTGTAAGGTTACATCCTGTTGTGTAGCCAAACCTTTGCAGGGACTTTGATGTCCTGCTCCAGCACAGTAAAGTCCTTGTAGAGCTCTTGATGGTCCTCAGGTAAGACTTCAATGCTGGCAGCCATGGCTTGGTCGAGGGCGTCGTAGTCGTACGACGAGGACTTCCTTATCCGCTTGAACTGCTTCTGCTGCAGCTGGCCGAGGTAGTAACGCCAACGGTTGGGTTTCTCTTTGAGTAGAGCGCCGATCAGGGACACCACCAGAGGGGAACCTGGGAGAGGCAGAAAAGTATCAGTCCCATATAAAAACAAGAAGTGAACCTGCATGAAGACAACACAACAACATGTCACAAGTACTAATAAATGTGGAACTTGTATTAAAAAAACGGTTTACAGACCTTTACATTCTTGGACGATGCTGCGAGCCTCCTCAGGAAGTCCGTGGGGTTTTGTGTCAGTGTACAGAGCGAGGATCTCCAGCGCCTTGTTTTCATCCAGACCGCTCTCCACCTCCACCTCGTGTTTAGCACCTACAGAATAAAAGCACATGTACAGAACGTCTTACAATCACTCTTTTCAGCATAAGTAAAAAAAAAAAAAAAAAAAATCAGTTCAATTAATTTGAGTTTGTATTTGTATTAGACTTTGGTGTGTTAGTGCATAAAACAAGCCTAATAGGAGAGTTAATAGAAAAAAAGTAATCGAAAATGATAAAAATCATAATAATAATAATAATAGTATTCATATAAACAATAATAATAACAAAAAAAGAGAGTTGAGCAGTATGAGCAGGAATATGAAAAAATGTAGCGACAGTATTAGGTTTTTAAAAAACAAGAGCTTGATATTGTGAGCATGGTTTAAAAAAAAAAAAAAAAAAAAGGTTACATACCACTAACAGAATCAGTGAGGCTTCTATTTCTGGTCGTTAAAAGTATCCGACAGTGGATATCAAACGCCTTCAGCACTGTACTGTCCCAGATGTCATCCAGAATCAGCAGAGCTCTGAAGTCCAAACAGAAACAGACAAACGATTAAAGGACCAGAATACAGTGACGGTGTTTACTACAGCACCTGCAGTGGATAATGTTTTGGCAAATGACAACACAGAAGAATTTTAATCTCCTTGAAGAATATATTCGCACTGCATGTTGACACAGGTGAATAAAAAGTAGGGTAAGTTTTTCTTTCTTCCCAAATTCAGTTCAAATGTCCATCTGAATTGTACTGTATACAGTTTGAACAACAGTAACATCCACCTGAAAAACACCAATCAGGTGCTGTTTGTCTGAACATATAGTCACCTTGGATATCTGCGCAGCATGAGGAAGCGCATACGCTCCTTGGCCTCATCTAGAGAGTTGGGAGGCCGGTGGAGTGACTGAGAATCAAGGCTCTGCTCCAGGCGGAAACACAATGACTGGATTTTAACCAGCAGGTCTGGTTTGTCCAGCTGGCCGATGGACAGCCAGTGGATCCCTCCAGGGAAGCACTCTGCAGATGGAGACAGGAGGTCAAAGAGGTAAGAGGTGAGAAGCTGCTGAAAGTCCAGGATTACTACAGATTTTTTAATGATTTTTTTAAAATAACCCATGCCAATAGTGTCAGCCTGTCAGGTATTAGTCACCTTCGATGAGCCCTTGGTGTCTGACAGCTTCAGCAGCCAGGATGGATTTGCCCGAACCAGCCATGCCGAAGACAGTGACCCAGCCAGGCTCCTTCTGCAGCCGGTAGAGTTTCTCCCTGACGCGGTTCACAAGCTCTGGTCTGCTGACAAACACCACAGGCCTCTGTGGCACGCCGCCTTCACTGAGCACCGCCTGGACTGTAAGAGGAACAGGAAAGGGGTCGACAAATTGGACAGGAAACAGAGCTTTCAACTGTCCACATGCATAAAATGACACCTCAGCAGCCTGTCAACACATTCTTTAAAATCTCACAGCGTACTGCGCTTAAATCTCACCATAAGGCGTGTAGCCATCAGAGGAGCTCTTGTGTGCATCAGGTAACACGTATGGTAGGTCATCGTGGAGCAGATTGGCCAAATCATCGTATGCCTCCTTCACCAGGGCGTTGTAGAAGGAGATATAGGCACGGTTGTCCTTCCTCAGCAGCAGCTCCAGCAGGGCTACAGCCTGTTCCTTCCTGGTTGGCTGCACAGAGAGAGAGAGAGAGAGAGAGAAATGTCATACTGTACATTTTACATGCTGCTATTTTGATTATTATCATAGGAGCTGGCTGAAATATCCAGAATTTATTATGTTGAATAACAAAGTATGTCTGACCATGTACAACAAATATCTTAAATCCACCACGTCAGGTAATAAAAGCCTAAAATAAAATGCATTACTTCAAATTTTACTGTAAAATTACATAATACTCCCCTAAGCTACATACTGTATATAAGCATATATATTACAGACAAGAAATCGAATGCATCACTGTAAAATCTTTTGTTTTACATGCTGGGATTCTGCATCTGGAGCTTATCCAGGGCTCGTTAGACAAACAAATTTACTGACAATAGAAAGCACAGCTACAGCATGAAACGGGAAGCGTAAAGGTCAGAGCTACATAACCAAGACAATAAACTAAATACTGCCATGAATTTTACACTTGTTTATTAGCTATGCTTCTCTGTCTCTCCCTGAGCAGCTAATAGGTATTCTGTCAATGTGCCTATCTGCAAGACATCAAAAATTACTCATAATAATATTTGATCATTCTGAAATAGGGAGCCAGTTCATTTCTGAAAGACTTTGGAAGCAAGGTAAGGGAATCGTTGAATTATTGGACGTGAACTGAAAACATAAACACAGTGAAAGTGAATCAGGAGGGTGACTCACAATGTGCACAATGACAAAGTCCAAGAGGAGGGTAGGATTAAGATAATAGGTTAATAAAATGACAGAAACAAAAAAGAATTTTACGACTGAATAAATCTTATTTTGATAATATTTGGCGACAAACATGTATGAGTCAGTTTTGGTAGAGTGGGCAAAACAGGAACAAAAAGCAGCGGCGTGTTGTATAACCTTGGTTCCAAATTATGGAAACATTTCTCCTTCACCCTCACAGGTGAAGCAGAAACTCACCTGAGTCCTGATCTTCTCCTCCTCATCCACAGTCATCACCCCATCACTGATCATGTGGTCCATCAGGTAGGAGGGCTTGATGTCCTCCTCCAGCTTGTGGCGAAAGCGCAGCAGGCAGCTCCGCGGCCTTTCCTCCAACGCCATCTCTGCCCGGTACGCCAACCATGCAGGACCCACTTGCTCTGAGAATAAATGGAGGAGATGCACGGGAGGTTGATGAACTTCAGTGGCCTATATGGTCAAAAGTGTGACCAATGAAACATTTGCCAAATACCAGCTTGAGTCACACTGTGGTCTAAATTAAATATCTTTGTACGCTGTGTACTAGCTTAGGGAACCATGTAAATAGCAAAAATCCCAGGTTCATATACAGACCTGTGTCTTTCAAATAAAAGGCAAGAAATCCCCACAAACTGCACAGGAAGAAGTTAAAAAAATTAGTTTGAATTAGATTTTATATCGGGCTCTGGGGAAATGCTAATGGATTTTTTTGGGACATCTAATGGAAAAAAATATTACTCAAATCAATTGAAGACATAATTGTTAGTTAAAATAATGAAAATCCAGAACTCAGCACATTATAAGGCTTATGCTGGAGGGGTTGTGGCCAATAAGGAGACTTATCACAGATATTATGGGGCCTGTAAAAATCTCCCGGGGTACTGGGAACCCAAATGTTCTTATCTTAGCGATCTCTCCGGAAAATCAAATGTTAAAAATGAAAATGTTTTAACTGCCCCAAAACTTTTGCAGCCAAACAAAAGTTGTTAGTGTTAGTACAGTTTTGTTTTTGTTTTTTTTTGCTTGTTTGTTCTTATCCACACGTCTATAACTGGTGAATATCCATGTAGAGCTACTGTACATGAAAGAGTGTAGAGGCATTTACTGACTACACTAGAAAGGAAAGAAATAGAAAAGACAGGAGGAGCAAGAAAGAAAGAAAGAAAGAGAGAATGAAAAGGTCAGAAAGAAAGAAAAACGAAAGAGAATGAAAGAAAGAAAGAAAGAAAGAAATGACTGTGAAAATAGCCAGTAACCTGTAACCCTAACTATGCGCCGGAATTAAGAAATGAGAAAAGAGGAACATGAAGTGACTACAAGTTAAACTGAGTGTCTGTCAGTTGTTCACACAGACATTATTTATCTCTACAATACAGAAGTGACATTTCACAGGGTTTAAGCAGTCTACATATAACTTTGTTCTGAAGTAAAGTATGTACAGAAAAGTACAGTCAAAGTTTAGCTAGCGAACTATTAAACATTATACTATACTGTTTATTGATCAACTCCTCCCTGACAGCTTGTAACGTTAGTATCTGTCAAACAAAATGGTGTATGAGCACAGGTACCTTCTGTCACTGAATGTTGAAGTGAACATTAACACAGTAGGTCAGGACTAAACTCACCTCTGCTTGCTCACTTTATCTCGACCTTTCGTCTTATCATTTAACTACAGTAACGTCAGACTGACACTCCGTGCTCATTTCAATACTTGTCTCGACAAGTTCACTCACTCAAACCTGCCAGGAAATGAAACAAAGAAAGTAACTACCAGCATATACTCACGAATATCTTCTTCTCTTAAACGAGGACCGTATTTGTTGAGCTGTATATGTACGCAAGGTGAAGCCCAGTTTTAAAGAATTCAATGTGTTAAAAGGTAATTATTGTCTGTGTTGACGCTGAGCTGCACGCCCAATATTGAACGGGAGCTTCCTGGTCCACAACAATAACAACCACCCCGGTGCGAAGCGGCCAATCGCGTGGCGAGATTCAAACCACGTGACTGGTGAGGTCATGCGTTTAAGAAATTTGTAACCGGGCAAACTGATGCTGCTTTCACTGACTACTCCGCTGCTCGGAAGTACTCGAGTTCGCTTTTTTAAATGACTTTTGGCTTAAGTGATACGATTAAAGCATCGTCTTAACGACATTTGCTCCAATGGCAGGTGATTCATTTTGTAAAACCGAGCGACACGAAGCTATCAGCGCTGCCTCTACGATTCAATTATAAAGATGTGCTATACTTTAACCATTTTTTAATCTTTAATTAGTCTGACCAACAGTAGTTGTGTACAGAATTTAATCAGTTAAACAGGGTTAAAGCTTTTGGTTTGCTAAATATACATTCTGATTATGCAAAATGTCTCTATCTCTGTTTACAACTCTGAATTGAAATATTTCCAGACTGCATTCAAAGGCAACATTACTGCCTAGTGACAGCAAGCGATGACAGCATGTTGTTTATTCCACAGGCCAGTGATGCACTGATAATGCAATTATAAGTGGCCACCAAGAGATTAACTGTATAATGCTGTAAACAAATTGTCCTAGCTTGTTGTCATTGTCAAATCTGAATAATCATTTCTAAATAAGATGATGGAGGTCTGAGAATCAATATATTCCACAACCTTATCTCCATTTAGAGAAAATAATAATTATCTCAAATCAATTCAGTCCATTTTGTCATTTGAAAGGATGCAAATCTTGATCCTAACTTCAGAAGCATATAATCGTATCAGGGATGTTTATAACCAAAATCATGTTTTCTAAAAGTCTGAATCTTCCCCTGTACCTCTGTTGTTAAATCTATTTCTAATCTACAAATATGATTTTCCTCCAGTCTGCTTCAATGTACCAGAAATAAATGAAGAAATGGGCAATTCTCTTTTACAAATTTTATTATATTAAATGTAGTACACAAGAGAAGAACAACAACTTCCCACATTTTCATTTAAACTTCCATGTAAAGCACATAATTGCTTTACTTTGTGCATCATTGGGTCCACTGGAAAGTTTGGACACACTTTTGAGTTCAGCTCCTTTTCCTTTTCCCGCCACAGGTCCTATCAGCCAACACAGCAACGCTGTTACGACTATAGTACCTCAAAAAATAACAAATATTGAAACAAACTAGCAACTAAATGAATATAACAAGTGTTCAACTAGCAGAGAAGAAAAAGTACATACAACATGTGACAAATACACCGACAAAGTACTCAAGTAAAACTAAACAGACTTAACCCCAACACAAAGCTACTCATGCAGACAACTTTTCTTCATTTCAAATCAACCTCTTTTTCAGTTATATTTCTATTTATTTATTTTTTTTGCTGTATAGTAAGTATCAGCGAATTCAAAAGAAAACAGAAAGTTTAGTTCTCTGGCTGATAGAAAAAGTTAAAGGGAGAACAATCAAAAGGACCAGGAAAAGGGCTATCTCATGACTGTGGTCATAGTTAACTGTAGTTATACTGTGATAAACAATAATTTGTTATATGTAAAAAAAATCTGATACTACTCTGCTACATCTCTGAATATAGAAGCTTCTTCCTCTTTGCTTCATAAAGCGTAATGTATGTTTTAGACATACTATGGTTTTCCCATCTTTTCCTCCACAATAACAGGAGTTTGACTGCAGATAACATTACAATGTTGATACCACTATCACGGTTAGGTTCAGAAATGGATCGATGTAACACTGGTTTTCTGGTTTGAAGCTGTAAATGTTCACAGGAGAGCACATCTGAGAGCAAAGGACACAGGTCACATTAAATGTCGACCACCTGCAGGTATGCTGCTAAATGTAGTGATAAAAACTACAATTATAAAACGCTTAGGGTAACTCCAACTATTGGAGCACACCGACCAGGTGAAGCAGCAGCACTGCCGAGCTCTTGTGGTAGCTCCGTAGCTTCAGTTATGTCTACTAACAAAGGGACTCCCTAAACTACATGTGCCATGGTTTTAGTTGGAGGGGACAGGTTTGTGAGTGGCGTCCAAAGGAGGGTTTGCTGCTGGTGGGCTGCTGATGAACATCAGCTTCCTGATGATATCTGCGTAGAAACGTCCATAGACACTCTTGTTGTAGTTTACCAGGGAGATGAACTTGGCTCCGATCAGTGCTAGTTGAGGTTTAATGGGGGTCAGGCCGGCTGGTACCTGTTCAAGTTTGAGCTGCGATTTGGGATCACAGATGAGCACCATGAAGTATTGCTGCACTCGATCCTCTGCACGAAAACAAAAACGAGTGGGAGAAAGGGAAATGACAGGTTAGAATTTGGGGTATTAGCGCGATACTGGACCAGGCTCAAATCAGCTCATGCTCACTATCTTACCAACAAGAGTGCGAATTGGATTATCCTTCTGTGTGATGCTGCAGATCTGGCCTCGAAGGGTGGCCTGCAGCGCTGGGGAGAGCGCAGGGTAGCCCCGTTCAGTTAAAGACTTACTGAGCTCACAGCAGATCTGAGCACTGACGCCCTCTAGTGCCTCTTCTAGGTTAAAGTCCCTACAGATTAAGGGAGAGGAGAGTTCTGGTTTGAGCTTTCACGCAAAGTAGATCATAAATGAACTGCATGTTTGAATGCTGATTATGGATTTTAAAAAGGTGAACTGACGGGCTGTGCATTCCCTCCAGCAGCACACTGATCATCCTCTTCAGACGTTCAGACAGGGATGGCAGACCCTGGATAGGCCCTCCGATGGTGCTGTGTACGATCAGCAGCACCTCGTTCACCATCTGGACCTGCCGGAGCTGCCACTGAATCTCTCGCAGACGTGGCTCATCAGTCATCCAGGTCTAAAGCAGAAACATGAAGAGAAATGTGACTGAATGGTTCTGGGAAATACACAAGAGTTAGATGAGAAGATTGACACTACGGTCATGTCTGTGGGTAAGTATGATGCTGCGGCCGCATAAAAACTGGTAATAGGGGTAAGCAGCTTACCTACACACATTCAAAGTACGCTCACCTCTGGCAGTGGGCTCTTATCATAGTCCCATGTGAGGATGCTGAGAAAGGCGGCGTTGAGGACCTGGAAGGGCCCGGGCACTGCTCGCTGTCCTTTCCCCTCACCTGAGCTCTTCTCTGGGGGAGTGGTGGCCGACAGCAGCTCCTCCAGTGCCGACTTGATCCATGAGGTGGTGTGGTCCAAAGCACCTGAGGAAGTTCATCACAGTAACACTGATTGAGGAGTTTGTTCTTAATTTAGACAGAAGATTATTTGTTTACCCCATAGGCATACACAAAGTATTAAAAACCCTAGAGAAAACCATGGTCTCACTCACTGGGTGTCTTGTCCAGGATGCTCTGAAATTTTGCCCTCTCATACTCGACACCCTGCCTCTGCAGCACAGGCCTCAAATTATCTATAGAGAAGCTGACCATGTCTGCCTGCATCAGGTCCAGCACCCGGAATATCTCCCTGGTGGGTTAAAAAGGAGAGCCACTGAGATTAAATAAAATAGCTTAAAAAAAGACAGCCAATCTCTGCCTTTATCTCAGCGCTGAAATGTCTTAAAATGCTTTACCAAACGTATGTATTTACCTGAACAATGTCACTATGTTGTCCGTGTTTTCATGGAGCTTTTTGATTTCTTCATCCCTGACTGGTGCACACATCTTGCCCATGGTGGTGATGATATAAGAGGCGAGCCCCTGGATGTCAACAACATTGTTGTCAGCCTGCTGACGAATCAGGTCCATGTCCAGCACCTCCATGATCTGGGTCCTCATGCGGTTGGCACCCGGATTGAGGAACGACAGCAACGTCTGACCACAAAGGAAAATCACTGTTATCTTGTTGCTGAAGTTGTTACTGTTTTCTACATAAGCAGGTCGAGGAGGAGGCCAAGATTAATTACAAAAAGATCTTTAACATTTCAGAGAAGGCAAATGAAGCTTTAAACATCAGACTGTCTGTGTGTGTGCTGACCTCTCGGATCTCCTCCAATAATGTGATGGCTTGCCTATACTCAGGCGGGTCGTCGTTCAGCTCAGACTCCAGGATGTCCCAGAAGGCCTTGTGGACATTATCTCGAACTGCCTTCCACAAACTTTAGGAAAAAAAGGGGGGGGTGGGGGGGTGGGGGTTGTTAGCTGAGAGTGTTGGGAAGTACTAAAAACCTGACACACATCATCCTCAGAACAAAAAAAAAAAAGAGACTCACTCGTATTATTAGGAATACTGTGCAGTGATAAATAACTCCAGTGTCTTCACTCTTTTATTCCTTCCATCTCTCTTTCTCTCTCTGAAACAGGGATGGTTCAAAATTGTTCTGCTAACATATGGCCGGTAAACAAAGTGATTAATATAAATGGACCCAAATTAATACACACAGCCCTTTTAAACATCAGAGTACTTTCTGATTATTTTTTCTGTGTTCTTAGAAGTTATTGTGACATTTAAAGGCTGTTCTCCTTGACTTGTGTTGCAGTTTGACAACAAATAACAATGTCTCTTTGGATTCCTGCTGTCTCGTGCTCCTTTGAAAACTCACATGTCGGTGTCGACTGCCAGAGCCCCCGTTACAGCCATTACACGGTCAAGATAAGCATTAGCATTATGTTAAGTGCTAAAAGTTCCTCCTCCATGAGATGTATGCATCTTTATTAAAGTATAGTGATGAAAAGCAGCTCTCTGTGGTATTTAGCTTCACTGATATTCTACAAAAAATGATCAGAGTGTAAACCTTTGATCTTTTTCATAGTATACCTGTCCTGAGGTAAGCTTTCTGGCTCCAGATGGAAGTTGCGGTTCATAACGACCTCATGGGCCAAGCGGAGATTAAACAGGTCTCTGGCAGACTCCATGACTTCATCCAGGTTTAAGGTTTTGGGTGGGCTTGCTGCGGGAGCCAAAATATGGAACAATGAGGGTCAAAAAATGTTGATTAAAAAAATCAGCTACTGAAATCGAAATGACAGGGAAACGAATCACAAACACAGAGATGTAGACAGTAAATCAGCAGCAAGTGAGCACACTCACAGGAGGGCGTGCAGTGCTTGCTGGAGCAGTCGCTCGTGAAGCTTTCGCGGGAACAGTCCAGGTCGCTGGTTGACGTCATGCTGTCGCAGCGCTCCGACGACGACTCCACATCGCTGCCTTGGTCCTCACCACTGGATGTGGAGGTGGGTCGCTCATCGTTTAGAGGCATCTTGGGTCACAGCTGCACATGAGAAGTTATAACCTTTAGCTTGTTGACTGTTACCTCTATAGATGCGACTGGATTTAACACTCTTTGTCTACTCAACCTGTTCAACCAGTTACAAGCTAATGGATAATTTCTACAGCTACGGGAACCGGTTTAGTATTTAAATGAAGCGTTTATCATTACTCCTTTGTTTGGATCAGAACTGGGCCTTAGTTTGATGTTATCATGACACAGCATCAGTGTTGTCTTTTTCTGGTTGTAACAGCTGCATGACAGTAAAGTGACGTCATTCTCTAAACTTACCAGTCTTTTTGACTTTTTTGTTGATCAGGTCTTGATTCAATTAGTCATTATATCAATATTACAGATGATTATTGATCAACAATCTCCCTGTGACAATATTCTGTGAAAGCACCAATAGTCAACATCGAGGTATGTGGTTAAAAAACATTATAATATTTGACTTTGTTGCTCAGTCCTAGCATTTGTGGGATGCTTTTGAGGATATTTCAAAATACTGAGATATATTGTATATCAGGATGAAGCCTGAGAGTACTGTGATATTATTTTAATGTCATATTGCGCAGTCCCCATTTGATGTTGTAAGAAAAAAAGCTTTTTTGTAGCTCCTAACAGGAACAGTAAAAAGAAAAAAAATCATCTGATGCATGATGGAATCTTGTATTTTTAAGTATTTGCAATAAGTTCCATGAAAAGACCCAAAACCAAAACTAAGCTGTGTTGCCAAACGCTGATGTAACTTTATTTTCGTCGCTTAGTTGTCCAAAAACTATTAAAAACAACACAATGTTCCACACCGTTGAGCTGTGTAACATGTTCCATGACTACAGACACTGAGAAACAAACATGTATTATACTGTGGATGAAAACACTCCCAGCCAAACGTGCAATCAAAACTTATTTTTGTCATTTCCCTTTAAAATGCTAACAGTTACAAAACTATAAGCTGATAAATCCTTGAAAGGAACTTCTAAAAACAAATGAAGTAAGTTTTCCCTCAGTGGTACCTGTGCTTGTGTTAGAGGACAAGTGAGATAGATAGAGATATTTGTTCACTTTAGCGATAGCTGCTGTTGCTAAGGCTGTGAACACAGAGTGTAACAAAAACACCAGCCACACTCACACAGCTGGCAGGCCAGTCTCCATGGAAACAGAGTTCGCTGCCTCGCTCCACAGTGTCTGAGATCAATATCAACATCTTATTACCCTAATGTTAAACTTCCACATGGTGCATGAAGTAATTCATTGGAAAAATACCATCTAATCATTAGGCACGTGTTTACCGCCACAGGGGTTGGCAACACGATCCAAAGTCAGGGCACACAGAGCAGAACTGGCTCCATACCTTGGCTACACAATAGCTTTTATTCCTTGGGGATAAAATGAGACACTGTGTCCACACCTATCTGTGATCAACCGTGTCTCCAGGGCAACATGGGACAACTGAGCGGCTTCTCAACCGTCACACTGATCCTGTTACACCTGTACCTGTGTAGTCAATGACAAATACTACCAATGTTTCCCCTTACCTGTAGTGCTATTGATCCATCTAGATTGTCTTGGTGTGAGTTCCTGAGTTTTTGAGATGTCAATATAAAAAAAAACCCAAAAAAACCAAAACAGTTTGTTTTAGAGGTGCAACGGCGATATCTGTTTCCAGAAATCATGAGTCGGTTACTCAAGATAGTAGTCACACATTTTTGTGAGCAGATTCATCAGGAACTGTTTTTTTTTCAGTATCACTGCGCAGAGGGAAACATGCATCGACTCACTAATCAACATTACAGCCTGGCGATGGAGGACGCCATTAACGCTCTTTAACGAGTATGAGCACTCTTGTTTTTGAGTAAATGCATGTTTCCCTATGCATGATGATACAGTTGGTATGTGCAGATTCACGGAAAGAAAGTAGTTCTTCCATTAATCTGCCCACATCAAGACCTCTGGATTTTCTGAGTAACAAGGCCATGATTTCTGGAGAGTGACATTGTTGCTGAGCTTATTAAATGCATTTTGTTTATGCAAGACAGGTGGCATCTAACTCATATATGCTGGTGAGAATGCAGACACCTCAGCAGCCAATATCTTCCAAACTCTGAAACTCACAACAAAACAGACTGCTAAAAAGTTCTATGAAGAAAGTGTCCCTTTATGTTATGTACTTGTTCCCATCATTGCAAACAAATGTAAACACACAAATGTATCTTGATTTTTGTTAAGTAGTCCTCTGCCTTTCTAATATTATCTGAGACATACAGTGCGAGCAGGGTGACCCTTGGGTGTTCCTGTACCCAGTTTCAGTTATCTGCTGCCAAAAATGAACGCACACTCCCTCGCTGCTCTTTTGGTTTAAAGATAGCTCAAGGGGGTGAGGGTGAGAGTGTGTGTGTGTGTGTGTGTGTGTGTGTGTGTGTGTGTGTGTGTGTGTGTGTGTGTGTGTTGGGGGGGGGGGGGGCGCTACTTCCATGTACCCCTGCTCATCCATTACATCATCTGCTAGACTTGACAGCTAGGTCACAACCACGCAAGGAGGCCAATTTTCAGAGATTATCCAGAGCGATGGACACGGTACAGTCCGGAAAAACTGATCACGGATTAAGTCTACTCTGTCATCTGCTGCTCCGTAACCAGAAAATCCTTTTTAATAAGTCTGGATGTTGGGTAAAATCAACTGCGGTAGACTTTCAACACAACAACAGAAACACTGGACTTGTATGGACACGTTTAAAGAAATGTGCTTTAAAACATACTTTAGATTTAAAGCACTGGGATGCAGTGTGCTGATAACAACATATGTGCATGGATATCTTTATGATCTACCAAGATGTTTTGGAGGACACTCACATGAGCGAAGAGGAAACAAAGGGGATGACATATAAGCTGCATACAGTTACAGTAACTCCTGGAAAAACAAAGAGATCCCTTCTAGGATCCAGATTTCACTGCAGTATAATGTAAACAAAGCAGTGGATGAAGGAGGCTGGGCTTACTACTCGGCCACCGCCGTTATTGGCTGCAGCTCCCTGTCTCTCAGCCCTACATGGAAAATGTTTGGTTACATCGCTCTCTGCATGGATTAAAAAAAACATCCACACACGCGTAAGAAGTGGGTACACGTGATCTGAGCAGCAGACCAAAACAAGAACTCCAGGCACGCTTTTTTAAAAATAGTACAATGCATCCACGCCAGACCATATGCGCAGGAAAAAAAAAGCAGTACGATTAAATGCAGTACGTTCACGCCATTTAAGATATTTGTGAAACGACAACGTTGCGTGTCATACTGTTGGCAGCGCTCACACGACTGTCTTTGTTACTAAACGAGCCACTTTGGCTGTAAGAACTGAATAAAAACCACGCTGAAAGTGTTTGACTCCACCGAGCAGCTGTACTTAGACGTTAGCCCTGACGAGTTAGCCGACACGCTCGACGACTGTACCCAAGTTTCCGCTCCACGACAAAGCCAAACTCATACGAGCCTCTAAGTTACGAACAGAAACAGCCGATGTACTCACAGGTTCACACACACTAAAATGCGGGGAACAAACGCGACTGTTACCTCCTTCGAGTCTCCGGAAAGGGAGACCGACACGAAAATGGCTCAGTTCTGAAAGGGAGATTCGGCGTCGTCCTGTGCTGTTCGTCGCTCTGTTTAAAGGTCCTTCTTCACTCCAGCTAGCTCCGAGGACAAACAGGCGAAACCATTGAACACAACGGGGTGGTCAACTGCTTTAAATGTGTTTAGATTTGAGATATCGAGTGTTTCAATAACAATAACATCTTTAAATTAAAATATGTAAAATGTAATGCATACACTATGAACGGGGAAAGCAGTTTAAGGCGATATTCTACTCTGTTTTACCTGTTGTTCAAATGGTACGCCCCGCTCTGCTTCACGTGGGACGTCTTTGTTTACGGATATGACATCAGTATTGTTGACAGGCGCGTGCATGTGCGTGCGTGTACGTGTTTGTGTGCGTTTGTGTATGTGTGCGTGGCCAAACCGTATTATTATTTCATTATGTGTATTTATTATGACGACAAAATCTCCTTTGGGAGCAAGAATATGGTCAATACTTTATATGTATTTATAAGCTATGAAAATAATAATAACAACAACAATGAAAAAACACAAACGATAATAATAATTATAATTTCACACCACACAGCACAACACGAAGCAAATAAATGGTGGAAACGTACAATAGAGATAAGGATGAATATATGTACCTACATGTTTTTATTTTGATCAGGCAAATTAACAATATCAGAGATGAGGGACAGTCTTTGAGTCACTTTTGTTGTACCAGATGGTGACACTAGATGGTGCCACTTTCTCTTAAAATGGAGTTTCAGGTGTGTGCTGCCAGTGTAAGTGAGGGAGTTGATATGGTCCATGACCTCATGTCACCCACTCCTGTGTGAATATAGAAGGGAGTGGCTGGCGAAGAATGGTTAAGGGACTACTGCACCAGGAGGTAACAGTTTGGATATCCCCTAGGCCACGATCCTCCTCCTCCTCCTCCAATGAAGACACCAGTACTCTCCCCTGCATGACTGTCACTACAGGCCAGGTTAGGAGACAGTTGGAGAGACTACACCAGCGGAAGGCTTCAGGCCCTGACGGTATCAGCACCAAGATCCTGAAGACATGTGACAGCCAGCTGTCGCCTGTCCTTCAACACCTCTACAACCTGAGCCCGGGTCAGGAGAGAGTACTGGTGCTTTGGCAGACGTCCTTCCTGGTTCCTGTGCCAAAGAAGTCGACACCATCAGGCCTCAATGACTACCGACCAGTGGCCCTCACATCTTATGAAGGTGCTGGAGAGACTGGTCTTGGCCCACCTGAGGCCGCAGGTGAGAGCCCTGCAAGACCCTCTGCAGTATGCTTACCAGCCCCATTGTCTCCTGGTTTACTGACTATCTGACAGGCAGGCCACAGTTTGTCCGTATGGGTCAGTGTCCTGTCTGATGTGGTGGCTAGTGATACAGGAGCTCCTCAGCGGACTGTACTGAACCTTTCCTGTTCACCTTATACACCACTGACTTTCAGTACAACACCGGATGGTGTCACCTGCAGAGGTTTTCTTGTTGGGTGTATAAGTGCGGGACAGGTGGGGGAGTACAGGGCCCTGGTGGACAACTTTGTGTAGTGGACTGAACAGAATCACCTGCGGCTGAACATCAGCAAGACCAGAGAGATGGTGATCGATTTTACGAAGAAGAGGAGGACGGCTTCCCAACCTCTGTGCATTCTGGGAAAGGATGTGGAGGTGGAGGAGGAGGAGGATCATAAGTACCTGGGCGTTACCATCAACCACTGTTGAAGCTGTATACAAGAAGGGGACGAGCAGACTGTACATCCTGAGGAAGTTCAGACCCTTCAAAGTTATTTTGTCTGTCTGTGGTGGCAAGTTTTCTTTTGCTGTGGTTTGTTGGGAAAGCAGCATTGGCACAAGCAACACCAACAGACTAAATAAACTCAGTTGCTCAACTAATGCTCAACTCATAAGCACCTACTCATCTTGCACTACTTACCACTTCTACCTCCGCCATCTTGTGCGATTATCCTGTGCAATAGTACTATTTTATTTTTTTGTGCATATTCAAAAGTCTAATTCTGTAAGAAACACTGTATTGTAATGTAATATATTACTTTAAACTGACAGTACCCAGCAATATGTAATGTATCGCATTTTGAAAGTTACTTGCCCAACTCTGGTAAATATGTAGTGAGATGCTTAGTGGTGACGTAGTCATGCGACTGTGATGTAGTCTGTTTATGGCCTAACATCAGCTTTTTACTTCCAGAGACTGAATTTACACTTTTGAAAATCACAAAAGCTGGTGTTCATCTGTGAAGATTATCTTGCTGAGCAAAACCCGTAAGTATCACAAACTTGTGCTTGTCATTGATTTTATTTGCTGCATGAATACAAAATTCAGTTAAAATCCCACAGGGTTTTTTGTCGAGCAATGTTAACTCCATAGCATTCATAGCACTCCATAGCAGCATACACAAACACACAGTAACCGCTCTCCAAGTGCAGTAGTAGGATTTCAGCTAGTATGTGCATAACACATGAACTACTGGCATCAATTTCTGATACAAAAGTCACTCAAAAATACACATGTGATATCAAAGATGAGACAAAGTCACAATTAATTAAGAAATAACATTTTGAATTTAAGAAACTCTTGGTCTTAGTAATAAATATTAACATATGAAATTGCATATTTAACATCAAACCAATATCAGATAGTCAAACATGGTCAAAATCATTTGAATATATCTACAAAGGATACATTTATCTAGTTATTACTTCATTTTGTACAGCTAATTAGTGATTTGCTTAATGTACAAAAGCCAAGTAAGAAAAAAAAATGCTTCATATTATCTTAAGTTATAGCTAGCAGTGTGGACAGGTTTTCAGACTTCTCTCTAAGAAAGAGGGTAATGTTTCAACATTATTAACAATGACAACAAAATTTCATCCACCTTCATTATATTGTATGGAAGCGCATTGCATTCATTGGATAAAAAAAATAAAATTAGACACCTTATCTCGTAATCACGAGATCCTGATCTCTTAATTATGAGATGAGATAAAGACAAAGGAAACAGCTGTAAATCCTCTCAGTGGAAATGATGACGCTATCGCAGTTAATGTGCTATTACTACCTTATTGGTTTGAGACACTGGGAAATACTGATGTTTCTTAAAAATGAGGATGGTATTGATATTATTATATGTCAACACTGCGCAGGCATCTCAAGTCCTTAAGATTGTTCAGGCGGACAGTCCAGTATAAACTGAAACCTTATGGAATATGTATGAACTGTGCCACTGATGGATTTTGTCATAAATATGAGATCCTGATCTCGTAATTACGAGATAAGGTGTCTAATTTTTTATATATATATTTTTTTTATCCAGTGAATGCAGTGCACTTCTGTAATATTGCAGCAGCCACGGAAATAAAAAAACAAAAAAACAAGTACAAAGCATTTAGAACAATATCGTACATTTGCGACGGATCACTGTTTGAAAAATAAAATACTGACCTGCAAAAACAAAAATAATTAACATTTTACAGCTAGAATCCACAATATACCTACAACATGTATAACAGTAATCAATTGCTGACCCCTAAAAATACATGCACAACCAGAAATGTGAGGTGGATATCTTGTCGGATTTCTGTCATCCCCAGTACCATTTGTTGAGATCATGAACATATTCGTACGTTCTGTGTTTTTGTATGTACTCACAGGTTTTGCAAGCATGTTCTTTGCCAAACCAAGTCATTTTCACTTGAAACTTTTTTGTCCAGTTAAAGTATGCTGTGTACTCAGAGTCATTTTTGTCGAGGTACAGCAGCCTGTCTGCCAGCTCCTTTGGTGTGGAAAAGTCATCAACATGAATAAAAGAATCTCCTGGGATGTGGTCCTCATAGTTTTGTCTCGAGGGGCCCAGAACTACTGGTACAGTACCTAGCTTCATTGGAGAGTATAACTTCTCTGTGATGTAGTCTTTGTAAACTGAGTTTTCAAAGGAGAGGTAGAATTTACAAGTAGGAACAATCTTTGAATACTCTTGGTCACTTACATCCAAGCCAAACGCCTTTCCATAAGTGTGAATATGAACGTGTCTTTTCAGTTCATTGTAGAACTGAACTCTCCTAAAATGTGACTTCCAGTTGCTCACAATCCAACAGACCAACTTTTCTTTTGCCGGTATTTTAAAACTCTCATCTTCAGGTGTCACAGGCTCCAAGTGCCCATAGGGCACAGGAACATTTGAATCAAGTCGATAGGTGGATGTCAAGTTAAATAAGTGAGTAATCTCGGGGATTGGACCCGAGTTTGCGGGCGACTCCATATTGAGCCACACCCATTTCTGAAACCATGGACTTGGCTCGTTTGGCAATTTTTCAAGATTCCCATGAATGTCCCTGTGGTGGAAGAGAACCCCGTGGGCTTTGTCGTAAAGGGCCCTGTCGTCGGTCAATTGGCATTTTTTGATGTTGAAATCACTGCAACTCAGATCAAACTTGTAGCCAAACGGCCACATCCAGATCAGTATGATTGTGTCAGGCTCAGTGTCCACCGCTGCAGCCTCCTGGGGTTGACTGTGCTGCCACTCTGTGGAACAGTTTGAGTCTCCAGCTGCACACAGAACTGGAGGAAGGATGTGACGGGTTCTCATGTCAGATTTTAGGAACTTGATGTCCAGTTTGTAATATGTGAATATTCCACATAAAAAACACAACACAATCAGACATCTGAAGCCAAATGGGCACACAGCTTTCCACTGGAGGAGTGATAATGGCATGGCTCACCTTTGGAGAAAGAAAAGATGGATTAATTACAGCATTTGATAAATCAATGAACGTTGTTATCTGCTTCTACACAAGTGCTTTTTTACTGATCATTTTAAATTACAAGATACGGAGTTGTGAAAAATCTTTAAGAAAGACCAAACGAAAAAATAACCAATAAAATTAAGTGAGCAAACTTACATTTCAGAACATAAGTAACTGCCATCTTGATGTGAAACAAGGAAGTGAGCGTCACACAGCATGCGTTTACTGTAAACTCTCCAGCACGTGATACAGCCAGTGTCTTGTTTTTTGTATCAATGCCCAACAGTTACCACGTAATTCCTCCAAGCTTACAGTGTAAATTAGCTGTAGAAATCCATACATAGAAAATACTTTCCATTGGTACTTGTAGGTAAAGCAGAACTGGGGAGTAAGAATTAGGAATTTAAGAGGAAAGAGGAAAACTAATTACACTGTTGGCAGTTTTGTGCTTACTGTTGAATATTGCCTTTCAATTTTGCCAAAAGTTAGTCAATGTGTGCTGTGATATTTTCCATTAAAATTGCAGGCACCTCCCCCCATGTTGAGTCAGTGTCCCCCAAATGCGTCCTTGTTTCACACAGAAAGTCACTGTATTCTTCTGGTAGTAGAAACATTTACAAAAATATTCCACTGAATATCTCAAAAATTATATTTGAATTCTAGTCTGTACTTTGCTTACCAGCATTCGTCCTCCACAGGTGTCTGTTTGATGTGACTTCCTTTGCTATTTGCTGCTAACTGTCAGCATCCTGAAGGTGGCTCAACTGATATGACATTTTTTTCTCACTTCAGGAAGTGGTGCACTTTTTTGTCATATGACACATACGCAGATGTCCCAGCTTTCAACAAACACAAACTGCTACACTGTTAAAACTTAAAGAATACACAGTGGAAAAACATTTTTGTTCTTGATATTTTTTTACTATGCTGCAACTTCACTGTTATCAAATGAATGATTTCCCTCCAGAATATCACATCAGCATCATTATGCATGGACAAAAGGGTGACCTGAGTCTCACCATCTACAGGAACGTGAATTCAACCCAGAGAGGAACATACTGGACATGTATTTGTGCAGTATGTGATACAAAGATGTCCTGGTTGAGTCTTGTATGATTAAAAATTCCTGGCGTACTAAAATGCCAAAACAAATGAATGACGTAATGTCTCCACTCCCTTTGGGGTTGGTTACAGAGCAGAACAGGTTGCGCTACGTTAATGATGGACCCCACCAACTAATGGGCTGCAAAACTGATGATTGGTAGTTTCCAATTAAATGGTTTGATGTTTGCTGGTCCCCTGGATAATCTTTCTCCTGATACTGCACACAAATTGTTTTGTAGTGAAAGATTCAATGCTCGATTAACAAGTCTAATGTACAAATTTGCTGAAGGAATCGTTGTCATGCTGCTGTTGAAAAAGTAAAGAAATTAATTTTTTAAAAAAGGATCAGGTTAGGTTTAGGTTTATGGCATCAAAGCTTACTGTTTGTTATGTGAAGTTATTCTCATGTTATTGCTAAATACAAACTATCTCGTCATGATACAAAACTTATCTTTCAATAATGTGAACCATTCCACAGTACGACAGGTGCAGTGCAGAAAATGTGTTAGAGATCATTTCAATACATTATCCAGTATAGGGTGCTCTGACTCGAATATTTAGTACACTGATGGAGATTTGATGGATGGATGGATGGATGGATGGATGGTTTGTTGGATGGATGGATGTTATATTCAACCCGAGGTAAATTCATACATCCAGTGGCAGCATATAACTGACCAGTGTGGTAAAGTAGAAAATTCTACGTAGCTGCCTGTGTATGGTGATATTAATGCAAATGAAAAACTCATAATGAACATAGAAAAGGTCTATTTTTGTCATCCCAGCTGCAGAATTGAGTAAATCTTCTTCATTTGTCATATAGGCTCTCAGTGCACCTGTACGTCACTGTTGTTTGGGTGTTACTGCTTGGATGAATGTGGTCGGGTCAGTGACATCCAGACAATCATGTAGCACAAAGCTGGCAGCCTCAGGCGTGTCCCATACCTGTTTATGAACCGGTTTTGTGACTTTTTTGGCCTTTATGCTGTCGCTCAGCATAACAGTGATTCTTTCAGCGAGGCTGAGGTGGGTGTACTTTTAGTAATCCTGGTTTCAGGTTGACATGATTGAAATCTACATGTATGGTGTAGTGCCCCATTTCTGTCTTTGCTTTAGGAGGTACGTTGTGAAAGAGGACACCAGTGTAAGAGGAGAGCCTCTCCTCCTGTTGCAATATTTGAAATACATATTTTGCTAGAATATTTAACAACAGCCATACTGAGCCTTTTAAAATGATATGTGCAGTGATAATTTGTTTTGGGAGACAAGCAACCTATTCAGTTCCTTTGTCTGATCAAACTGGATAAACCGGCAACCATTTCTTTTTTTTTTAAGTACTATTTTGGGCCTATTTTATGACAGGAAATGGGATGACGCACAGCTAAGGGCCGCATCAGACTTGAACACTGGTCCGCTTCAGCAAAGAAAAGACCTCTGTACTAGCTACTTGGTACTCGCAGCAACATTCTTCTTAATGTCAAACAAGATATGCCACTTGTCCAAGGAAAGGGAATGATAAGCGCGTAGCAAAGAAAATACAGCAGTCACTGGGTAAATTATTGACTTCTACAATGACTGTAAAATGCAGTAAATTAGCTGTCTTCTAAGCATAATGTACAGGTAATAAACAAAAAACAATTGGTCTCTCATCCATCCACTTACCTCAGTTTTGATTCTATCATAATAGAAACAAATCTTTTGGCATTAGTCTAAACTGAGTTCATATCAGTTCAAATGTGAAATATCACATTAACAACACACTTTAAAATGTAATTGTCGTGGAGGCCCTGATAGCTCACCTGGCAGAGTATGCTTCTCATGTATGGAGGCTGCGTCCTCAGCAGCTGCCTGAGTTTGACTTCAGCTTGTGGCTCTTTGCTCTAAGTTACCCTCCCTCTCCCTCTCTCTCTCTCTCCCACGCCTTTTCTGTTTGATTCTACTGGCTGTCCTATCAAATTAAAGGCCAAAAATAAACCAGTGTCCATTATGACTCAGGGATGAACTGACTAGTATTTGGTGGCCAGAGGTCAGAGGTCATGGTCAAACTGACCTTTGCAAAACACATTTTTGGACAGAAATGAAACATTAATATGCTAATCATAAGAAACATTATACACTATTTCCTCATGAATTATCTATTTATGACATTACCATGTCCAAATTCACGTGTGGCAACTAATTTGTAAATATTTGCACAACAATTATTAATGAATAAATGGTTTAAATTATCTATGCATTTTTTCTGTACAAGTCATTATTAATTTGGATATTGTACAATAAAAGGTTAGGTTAAAAACAACATACTGCATATTATCTCATACCTCCAGTCACGTTCAGCCATGTGGACGAGCTTTGAGATGATGCTTCAACACTTTGACCGATGTCAACAAAATTCCATCCACCTCCATTTTATTAAAGGATAGAGCAGTAACGGCAAAGTACATAAGAATCAATTATACAACAACATTATATGACCTTAGATAGCAACAACATAGAAAACAATTAAGAATATGTGCAACCACACACCACAACCTGAGAATCCAAGGTCACATTCACTGCAGACTTTCTGTTACAGTATATGTAAAATAACCCATTACATTACCCTTCATTTATTTTTCTAAATAAATCACCGCCTACATTCAAATATCTTCATCGTGTAGATTAGGCCTCAAGATTCCATTAGCATGACAGCAAAAGTACCCATTTCAAGTACAACTACTTTACAAGCCTATTTGACCAGTTTACTGATACAATCTGCTGCTGGTTTGGAGTCGCTGGGTCACATGACATGGAAGATATTGAAAAAAACTTTATGCCAAGTAATTTAATGACTTAGACTTTCTTTTATTGTCATTCGAATTACTCTTTACAGTGCAGTGGGAATGAAATTTAGTTTCAATGGCTCAGAATCGAGTCAACTGAGATGGGACAAAACATGACAACAACGAGAGGCAGCCATTGTCTTGCTGTCGTCACACCTAAACCATGTCTGTAGCTGCCAGCTGTTCCCTGAAAAGACGTTAGTTGGTCCGAACAATTGTAGCTTGACCAGCCTGAGTGAGTTTTCATCATAACAATGATCAGGGCAATCTGTTGCAGTTCTGTTTGTATAAAACAGGGATATGAAAATTCTGTTCATGCATCATGACTATTTAGGTAAAGAAATATTCCAAGGTACAATATGTAGATTTTTGATTGTGACTGATCATAACATCTTCAAAATGATTCATAAGGTATGAAGTTTTGTGTGTATAAAAATGAGATAATTCAGGTGAAATAGTTGAATTTCCAGCATAAAATGTAATTTGGCTTTTTTTTTTGTTGTTGTTGTTGTTGTTGTTGTTTAAGTTCTGTTAGCCCCAGTACCATTTATTAAGCCCATGAAAGGCTTGATACCCCTTGTTACGCTGTAAGTATCTACAGGTTTCGCAAGCATGGGTGGGGCCAAATGTAGATTGTTGCACTTTAAACCTGTTGGTCCAATCGAAGTATGCTGTGTACTCAGTTTCGTTTTTGTCGAGGTACAGCAGCCTGTCTGCCAGCTCCTTTGGTGTGGAAAAGTCATCAACATGAATGAAAGAATCTCCTGGGACGTGGTCCTCATAGTTTTGTCTTGAGGGGCCCAGAACTACTGGTACAGTACCTAGCTTCATTGGAGAGTATATCTTGTCTGAGAGGTAGTCATGGTAGAGTGAGTTTTCAAAGGCAAGGTAGAATTTACAACTAGTAACTATACTTGTATAATCTTCGTAAGTTATTCTATTACCAAATGCATTTCCATAAATGTGAATCTCAATGTGGTTTTTCATTTCATTGTAGAACTGAACTCTCCTATACTCTGGGCTCCAGTTGCTCACAATCCAACAGACCAACTTGTCCTTAACTGGCAATTTGAAACGCTCATCTTCAGGTTTCACAGGCTCCAAGTGCCCATAGGGCACAGGAATATTTGAATCAAGTCGATAGGTGGATGTCAGGTTAAATAAGTCATCAAGCTCAGGGATTAGACCTGAGTTTGCGGGCGACTCCATATTGAACCAAACCCATTTCTGGAACCACGGACGTGGCTCTTTTGGCATGTTGTCAAGATTTCCATATATGTCCCTGTGGTGGAAGAGAACCGCGTGGGCTTTGTCGTAAAGCGCCTTGTCGTCAGTCAGTTGGCATTTTTTGATGTGGAATTTACTGCAACTCAGTTCAAAGTCGACACCAAACGGCCACATCCAGATCAGTACGATTGTGTCAGGCTCAGTGTCCACCGCTTCAACCTGGATCTCCTGGGTGTGATTGTGCTGCAGCTCTGTGGAACAGTTTGAGTCTGCAGCTGCACACTGAACTGGAGGACAGGACTGATGAGCTCTGTCCACAAAAATGTTAAAACTGGGGAACTTCATTTCAAAGTTGCTATATGTGAAGAAAAGAGTGACAAAACACGACACCATGAGGCCGCTGAAGACAAATGGGCGGAGAGTTGTCCACTGGCATGGTGAAGACGACATGGCTCACCTTTGGAGAAAGAATAGATCTATTAATTGTAGAGAGAACTTTTGATTTGGCAATTAACTGTGTCATCATTTACACAGGATGTGGTTCAAAGGAAGGATGGATGTTCAGTATTGCTGCTGTTGTTTCGGGCATAGTGTAAATACACAGTGCTGCCCTTTTAACAATTCAAACAATACGCGAGCCTCCATACAAATACACTACCAGTGTTTCCCTTAGATTTTTTTGTAATAGCGGTGCTCTGAGTCAGTAACCGAGCAACAGTAGGGGGTCCGGGGGCATGCCGCCCCGGACGAAAATTTCCAGCGATTCAGCGCGAGGTTCTGGGAGGTGAGCTAACCGTTCCCTCTGGGGGGGTCTGAGGGGCTTCAGACAGCTCTGTCAAGTTTACCTAGCTAGCTGCTAGCAATTTTTAATGCAAGCCAGCAACTGGGGTCTAATGAATGTAACGTTAATCCAACAAGTGCAGTAATTCGCTCATGACATGGGGTAAACAGAAAAATCAGAGACTGTTAAAGGATATTTATTTGGTACTTGTTTTTATTATAGCCTAAGTGAGGCTGTCTAACTGTACAAATGTTGTTGTCCGCATCACATCTGGCAGCGATGAGTCGCCTGTTGCAGCCTTTGAATAGGATGAAGAGGATTTCAGTCACTCAACTTAAACGGTGACTTGTAGAAATTATACAAATAGCAGTAATCCTTCAGTGAAGGAAGGACATGACGGGCTCTAATGTCAGATTTTAGGAACTTGATGTCCAGTTTGTAATATGTGAATAAACCACCTAAAAAACACAACACAATCAGACTTCTGAAGCCAAATGGGTACACAGCTTTCCACTGGGGAACTGATTATGGCATGGCTCACCTTGGAGAAAGAAAAGATGGATTCATTGCAGCATGTTTTTTTATTGACCAATTTATAGATTACAAGTTAAGATACAGAGTTGTGAAAAATCTTTAAGAGAGACCAAACAAGAATAACCAATAAAATCAACATTAATTGTGAGCAAACTTACATTTGAGAACATAAGCAACTGACAGAATAACTGAACAATAATTGTCTGAAAAGCAGTCAGACCAAGTGAATGTTATGATCTGATATTGCCTTGTTGATGGTCTAAGTTTTGTTACTCTATGACCATTATTGCAACTGACCAACGTTTTTGTCATGTCATAGCTTTGTGGTCAGATGATAACAGCCTCAGAAAATGCCATGACATCTCGGTGTGAAACAAGGAAGTGAGATCAAATCACACTGTTCATGTTACCTGGAAGACTCTCCAGTACGTGATACAGCCAGTGTCTTGTTTTTTGTATCAATGCCCAACAGTTACCATGTAATTCCTCCAAGCTTACAGTGTAAATTAGCTGTAGAAATCCATACATAGAAAATACTTTCCATTGGTACTTGTAGGTTAAGCAGAACTGGGGAGTAAGAATTAGGAATTTAAGAGGACAGAGGAAAACAAATTACACTGTTAGTATTTTTGTGCTTACTGTTGAATATTGCCTTTCAATTTTGCCAAAAGTGGGTCTGTGTGAGCTGTAATTTCCCCCCATGTTGAGTGACTGTCTCCCCAAATGCTTCCTTGTTTCACACAGAAAGATGCCGTATTCTTCAGACAGTAGAAACATTTACAAAAATATCCCACTGGGTATCTCAAAAATCATATTTGAATTCTCGTCTGTACTTGATTAGTTGAAGGGCTTACCTGCATTCGTCCTCCACAGGTGTCGGTTTGACGTATGACAGCCTTTGCTATTTGCTCTTAATAGATGGCAACTTAAAGGTGGATGAACCAGTTTGAAATTATCTCTCGCATCAGGAAATGGTGCACTTTCCAACCTTAGTCAAATGAGTTCTTATTCATTTTTCCTATGCTGCATGGCTTGGTGCAACTTCACTGTCATCAAATGAATGATTTCCTGGCATAGAGATATACCAAAGCAAATGACTGACTTAATGTCTCCTTTGGGGTTGGTTACAGAGCAGAACAGGTTGCGCTACATTAATGATGGACCCCACCAACTAATGGGCTGCAAAACTGGCAGTATGATTGGTAGCTTCCAAATAAACGGTTTGATGTTTGCTGGTCCCCTGGATAATTTTTCTCCGGGCAGCGCTGTGTTTCAGCAGTTGCTTTGAATATGATAAGCTAAAACAATGCGATTGAGCCTGTTGGCAGGATAGCAGAACAAAAAGCGTTTAAGGAATTCAACTTTCTGGTTCTTTTCATCTGTTGCAACAAGTCTTATGTAATTGTAACAAAACTGAAAAAATATCTGGGGCTCTTCATTACAGATCAAAGGTCGGATGACGTTAACATTTTTCATTTCAATTAAACATGTTTTCAATACTGGTTTATGGGGTTTATACAGGCTTCCCCCTATAATGACTGCAGACTGATATTGCTTAACGTAGTGATGTACAGCACACAAATTGTTTTGTAGTGAAAGATTCAGTGCTTGATTAAGAAGTCTGATGTACAAATTTGCTGAAGGAATCGTTGTCATGCCGCTGGTGAAAAAGTAAAGAAAAAAATTAAAATAAAGGACACCATAGGTCTATGGTGTCAAAGCTTACTGTTATGTGAAGATTTTCTTATGTTATTAGTAAATACAAACTTATCACTTTATGATACAAAATGCATCTTTCAATAATGTGACTGTCGTGACATAAACCATTCCACAGTACGACAGGTGCAGTGCAGAAAATGCGTTATAGATCGTTTGAATTACATTATCCAGTACAGGGTGCTCTGACTCGAATATTTAATGCACTGATGGAGATTTGATGGATGGTTTGTTGGATGGATGTTCAATTCAACCCGAGGTAAATTCATGCATCCAGTGGCATCATATAACTGACCAGTGTGGTAAAGCACAACAATCTACGAAGCTGCCTGTACATAGTTATGTTAGTGCAAAAGAAAAACACACAATAAACATAGAAAAGGTCTATTTGTGTCATCCCAGCTCCAGAATTGAGTAAATCTTCCTCATATGTTGTATAGGCTCTCATTACACCTGTTGGGTCAGTGACATCAAGACAATCATGTAGCACAAAGCTGGCAGCCTCAGGCATGTCCCATACCTGTTTATGAACCAGTTTTGTGACTTTTTTGGTCTTTATGCTGTCGCTTAGCATAACAGTCACTTCAGTCACTTTCAGCGAGGCTGAGGTGGGTGTACTTTTAGTAATCCTGGTTTCAGGTTCACATGATTGAAATCTACATGTATGGTGCAGTGCCCCGTTTCTGTCTTTGCTTCAGGAGGTACGTAATTACATTCAATCGCTGTGAAAGACGACACCAGTGTAAGAGGAGAGCCTCTCCTCCTGGTGCAATATTTGAAAGACAAATTTTACTAGAACATTTAACAACAGCCATACTGAGCCTTTTAAAATGATATGTGCAGTGATAATTTGTTTTGGGAGACAAGCAACCTATTCAGTTCCTTTGTCTGATCAAACTGGATAAACCAGCAATCATCTCTTTTTTTAAGTACTATTTTGGGCTTTTATGGCTATACTGAAGGGTCAGCTTGGGGATATGACAGGAGATGAACCTTTCCATGTCCAAAATCACATGTGGGGCAACTAATGTGAGAATATTTGCACCACTGATATTATCAAAATCAAAATACATGAAATCAATTATAGATGCATTTTGTTGTCCAACTAATTATACATTTGAATATTGTACAATAAAAGGTTAGGTGACAATAAACATTCTGCATATTATCTCATTCCTCCAGTCACATTCAGCCATGCAGACGAGCGCTGAAATGATGTTTCAACACTTTGACCAATGTTATCAAAATTCCATCCACCTCAATTTTATTTTATAAGGTCATAAGGTATTATTCATAAGGTTGCAGCAGTAATGGCAAAGTACATACGAATCAATTATACAACAACATTATATGACCTTAGATAACAACAACATATATGACAATTAAGAATATGTGTAACTACATATCACAACCACAGAATCCAAGGTCACATCCACTGCAGACTTTCTGTTACATTTTAGAAATATCACAGCCGGCTGCATTATCTCCTCCAATAAATAAGTAAATCAAAGCTACAATATGTAGCATCCCCTTACCACAGTATAGGTCACATAACCCATTACATTACCCTTCATTTATTTAGAAAAACTATACAGTATGTAGTTCAAAAATTTCCCTTATCCCTGAACACACATTGGCAGCTGTTGATCTCAGAGAACATTTCACAAACACAAGTTCACATTTTCACAGTCATATCTCTACATTCTTTCAAGTTATATGACCACATGTTAGACGGATCAGAATGAACTCATTTACAATACATCAAACATCCTGTGAGGTAATTATTTTCAAAAAGAAAGAAAAAAGGAAATAATTGCCTACATTCAAATGCCTTTACTGTGTGGATGAGTTCCCAAGATTCTATTAGCACGACAGAAAAAGTTCCCATTTCAAGTGTGACTACTTTACAGGCCCCCTGAGTATAATTTCATCTTTTTTTTTTTTTAAATTTCAGAGAAACATTACATCCTTTAATCTGGCAGCAGCTTAAGACCAGCATAATTCTCCTGCTGGTCGAAATAGATGTGAATGCAATGATATCAAACCTGTTTGCATTTAAAGCCAAAACTGAATCTGCTGTACAGGTATAAGCAGGCGAGGTCTTAAAGGTCATCCACACCAAGAATGACAACTATCGTGGTGTTTTCAGACCAACAGCAAATCACTCTGCACATCTAGATTACATCCAAAGTCAATGAAAAGATGTCAATAGAAGCAAATTTGTCTTTGTGTGTTCTGGCAGGTGTGAATGCAAATGTTCAACACGCATAAATGTGTCAGATGCTGTGTCACAAAAGCAATGACATTCACACTCACGTCTTGACTTTACGTTGCTGATGTCTGGACATTCATGAACTACACTTATTCACTACAATAACTGAGTCAATTGAGATGAGAAAAACACGGAGCCATGTACAGGAAAGTGAGTAAGGAAGGCGGACTACCTGTGGATGAATTCAAACAAGAGTCCAAACTTCAACCATGACAACAACGAGAGGCAGCCATTGTCTTGCTGTCATCACACCTAAACCATGTCTGCAGCTGCCAGCTGTTCCCTGAAACGACGCTGATTGGTCTTAACAATCATAGCTTGATCTGCCTGAGTGAGTTTTTTTCTTTAACAATGTGCCGATCATGGATATGCAAATTCTGTTCCTGCATCATGACTAATTAGGTAAAGAAATATTTCAATAGTACAAGAATATAGTACAATATGTAGATTTTTGTTTGTCATTGATCATAACATCTTTAAAATGATTCACATGGTATTAAGTTTTGTGTGTAGAAAACTGAGATAATTCAGGTGAAATAGCTGAAGTTTCAGCTTAAAATGTCATTTGGCGAATGCTTCTTCTTATTGTTTGACTTCTGTTAGCCCCAGTACCATTTATTAAGGTCATGAAAAGCTTGATACCCCTTGTTACGCTGTAAGTATCTACAGGTTTCACAGGCACTTCCCCTCCCATAAAAATCACCTTGTACTCTAAACCTGTTGGTCCAATCAAAGTATGCTGTGTACTGAGAGTCATTTTTGTCGAGGTACAGCAGCCTGTCTGCCAGCTCCTTTGGTGTGGAAAAGTCATCGACATGAATAAAAGAATCTCCTGGGATGTGGTCCTCATAGTTTTGTCTCAAGGGGCCCAGAACTACTGGTACAGTACCTAGCTTCATTGGTGAGTATAACTTCTCTGTGATGTAGTCTTTGTAAACTGAGTTTTCAAAGGAGAGGTAGAATTTACAACTAGAAACCACTTTTGTATAATCTTGGTCACTTAGTTTATCACCAAATGCATTTCCATAAGTGTGAATCTCAATGTGTTTTCTCATTTCATTGTAGAACTGAACCCTCCTATATTGTGGGCTCCAGTTGCTCACAATCCAACAGACCAACTTGTCCTTAACTGGCAATTTGAAACGCTCATCTTCAGGTTTCACAGGCTCCAAGTGCCCATAGGGCACAGGAATATTTGAATCAAGTCGATAGGTGGATGTCAGGTTAAATAAGTCATCAAGCTCAGGGATCAGACCTGAATTTGCAGGCGACTCCATATTGTACCAAACCCATTTCTGGAACCACGGACGTGGCTCTTTTGGCATGTTGTCAAGATTTCCATGAATGTCCCTGTGGTGGAAGAGAACCGCGTGGGCTTTGTCGTAAAGGGCCTTGTCGTCAGTCAGTTGGCATTTTTTGATGTTGAAATCACTGCAACTCAGTTCAAACTTGGCGCCAAACGGCCACATCCAGATCAGTACGATTGTGTCAGGCTCAGTGTCCACCGCTTCAACCTGGATCTCCTGGGTGTGATTGTGCTGCAGCTCTGTGGAACAGTTTGAGTCTGCAGCTGCACACTGAACTGGAGGACAGGACTGATGAGCTCTGTCCACGAAAATGTTAAAACTGGGGAACTTCATTTCAAAGTTGCTATATGTGAAGAAAAGAGTGACAAAACATGACACCATGAGGCCGCTGAAGACAAATGGGCGGAGAGTTGTCCACTGGCATGGTGAAGACGACATGGCTCACCTTTGGAGAAAGAATAGATCCATTAATTGTAGAGAGAACTTTTGATTTGGCAATTAACCATGTCATCATGTACACAGGATGTGGTTCAAAGGAAGGATGGATGTTCAGTATTGCTGCTGTTGTTTCGGGCATAGTGTAAATACACAGTGCTGCCCTTTTAACAATTCAAACAATACGCGAGCCTCCATACAAATACACTTCACTTGACCAGACTGAATGCTGAATTAAAGCTGCAGTCCAGAGTTTTGAGAAAAAAGGACTTAGTTTGGACTTAGTCAGAATATTTGAATGAGCACAGCTCCCACGTCCCAAAGCTCCTCCCTGCAGAGGAGCCTGCCATGCATGAGCAGACTTGTTACCACGGTAACAGAGGATGCCAGATAACCAAGAAGTCCCATTCAACAACAACATAACCCCCGACTGTTGTCTTTCTGATCAATACAAGTAAATGACAAGTGCCTCATGCGAGTCACTGTAGTAACCCGAGTAACAAACAGAATTCCTCACATCGTGGTAGACGGAGTTATTAGCTAATCTGAACAATATAACTGCCCAGATACTTGAAAAACACTTTTGCTAGCCAGTAGCCATAAAGCTAAACATGGGAGTAAGCATACAAGCTAACAAGCTAGATTTACCAACACTCTACGTAGCTCGACCGCAACTTCGTACAGCGATATGCGCTTTTGCGAGTATTACCGTAACCACCACCATCTTAGACTTGTGGTTAAAACACAGATTTAAACACATTTTGAGCAGGGGTCCTTACTTGTCCAGCAGAAAAGCAGCCAACTCTGCGTCGCTCTTGAGTCCTTACAAATTCCACAGCTCCCTCCACTTAATACTGAAATGACACTCTGATATTTATCTTATTATTCTCCCTGGCTCAGTCCAATTCGTTCCTTTTACACTGCTTTTCTTTGTCAGTTTTCTTATTTTTGTCTTATATATCAAATTACAGCTACTGGGTGGAGCCACAGACAGCTGACCTGTATCTTATTCTGCTGTCAGATCATAATGACAATTTGGTCATGCACTGAAACAGTCCAGCATGGAGCAGAGGATACATTAAGAGGTATAAGGATGCTAAGTTACAGTCAATACAGAGCAACTCTTAGAGAACGGGACATTTGTAGATAGAACACATGTTCTTTCAAATCAGAAATCCGGTCATATTTTTGGATTGTTTTTATTGTTATTATATAATGTTGTTTGATTTTGTATCATCCCTCAACATATAAAAATGCATAAAAGATTAAACATATGCCCGAAAGGTATCACAGAAAAGCACTGAGGTAATAATTGGAAAGCCAACAAGATGGAGGCACAAAATGGACCAAAGCATTAAAATTAAGTGTGTGTTTAAAATGAAACTTTGCAAAGGCAGAGTTGCATGTTCTAATATTGTTTGTATTGGAAACGTATGATGACAAAATCTTACAAATGTATGCTGGACGTGAAAGGGTGTTAAATGTAGTGATGTTGAAGTGAAACTTGAAGCTCTTTACCTGAGGTCAAAAATGGGAGTTATCTTTCCTGCTTTGTTTAATACAATGAGACAATGAGAGAAGCACCTGAACAAAAAAAAAAATTGCACACACACATATATATATGTGCAATTTTTTTTTCCTTCCTTTTTTTTCCTTCCTCACTTCATCATTTTATCTGTAGTTATTGATAGGATTTTCTCTTTCATTTTTGTTGTGTTTGTTAGATTTAACTACTACTATGCTGATGACTCACTTTCTGATACACCGGTTGAGAGAGTGAAAGACAAACATGGATTAAAATTTTACTTTTAACGATCGAACCTTAAGAGGTTGATAAAACAAGATAATTCATTCCATCGTAAGAAATCATTGAGGCACAGAGCAACAAACTCACCTTGGAGTAGAAAGAGTGCAGTAAAAGGAAAAGCAGAAGCAGACCTTTCTCTGATAGTGTGGCTCTTGTAAATGACAGATCCACAAGGATGCTTCCTTCTCCGTTCCTCTCTGACACCTGAGTATGAGTCTCAAATGCCCATCCGTGTTCCACAAGTTGACACCTTAGTGTTGTGATAGGATGTTTTGCACTGTCACCTGACTTACGACTGTTGTTAGGAGCACACAGCTTCTGGGCATTCAAACTGAAATTTGACCATGGTGGTGAACAGACAAGAAAATACTGTGTGCTCTAGTTTCCTGTTCAGCTTCGAGCAAAAAGAGAACTCAGGGAAGCAGGTAGAAAATACTGAAATTTAATTGCATTCAAAGTTCACCTTTTGATTTTGGGTAAGTGAATGTACAAATACTTCAGTCTTGACAAAGATAAATAGAATGATTAGTTTCTCCAGGAGGTGATTGCATGCTGCATTAGAGCCAAATGTGTGCATGTTTAAATTAATTGGTTTGGTCGACAACCAGATTTAAAAAGAAAAGAAAAAACACTTGGTCCAATAATCAGAAAAATGCTGAACATGGGATCTGTTAATTGGCCAGGCCGATTGACCTACAGTACACAGTATGTGCATATAAATATCCATTTGATTTACTTTTATAGTTTTATATTTTCTTGCATTTCATATTACATACATTTTTTGTCAGAAAGTGACTTTTTATACATTAGATATCATTCAATATCATTCAATAATTATATGGTCAAAATCAATATTGTCATAAATGTGGTAAAGAAAGATGCAACTAACTCAGCAGGGTTAACAATAATACCACAATAGTCCATAAAAATCCACAAGAGGCCTAATATGTATTAGTGTTGTTTGGCACACTTCACATTAGAGAACTATAAACTGAGGACACACTAAAATTGATAAACTGTTCACAAAAATAATCCTAAAGTAATGTTACGTGGCAAATATTCAACAGCAGAGGAGGTCTATGACAGAGCTGCAGCGCCAACTGGAAGAGGACACAGCAGACATGACAGACATCTGCCTGAAAACACACCCTCCCTCCCAAATGTGAAGCCAACGTGCTGGACCCGCTATAATTCACTAAAACGGGGGTCACTTCAGTCAGTTAGTCTTATGGCATTCACACATACACAGTGTGCCATAAAGTGGTGCGGGGGCCGTATGCACCTGCATTGTCTGTATATAGCAAGAAACGGCTCTGCATGTAGCACTCAGGAGGTGCAGGAGTTGAATTTGAATTGCAAAATTTTAGCCCTCAGGAAGTCAATCTTCCGTTCGGCCTGCAAATGATAATGTGGACGTCGACATGGCCATTATCTCTTTGCGTTTTCCGTCTGTCTCTTTCATCCTTGTGAGCGAATCTGGGAGGGAATTTCTACAAATGTCCACTATGACTCGAATATGACTAGAATATGGTGGCCAGAGGTCAGAGGTCATGGTCAAACCTCACCTTGTGACCTCACAAAACACATTTTGGACATAACTCAGAAATTAATGTGTTAATTATGAGAAACATTATACACTATTTCCTCATGAATTATCTATTTATGACATTTCCATGTCCAAATTCACATGCGTGGTAACTAATTTGTAAATATTTGCAGAACAAAAATTAATGAATAAATGATTTCAATTCTTTTTGCAATTTTTCTGTACAAGTCATTACTAATTTGGATACTGTACAATAAAAGGTTAGGTTAAAAACAACATACTGCATATTATCTCATACCTCCAGTCACATTCAGCCATGTGGACGAGCTTTGAAATGATGCTTCAACACTTTGACCGATGTTAACAAAATTCCATCCACCTCCATTTTATTAAAGGATAGAGCAGTAACGGCAAAGTACATAAGAATCAGTTATACAACAACATTATATGACCTTAGATAGCAACAACATAGAAAACAATTAAGAATATGTGCAACCACACACCACAACCTGAGAATTCAAGGTCACATTCACTGCAGACTTTCTGTTACATTTTAGAAAAATCACAGCCGGCTGCATTATCTCCTCCAATAAATAAGTAAAACAAAGCTTCAATATGTGGCATCCACTTACAACAGTATATGTAACATAACCCATTACATTACCCTTCATTTATTCAGAAGAACTGTACAGTAAATAGTTCAAAAACTCCCCTCATCCCTGCACACACATTGGCAGCTGTTGATCTCAGAGAACATTTCACAAACACAAGTTCACATTTTCACAGTCATACCTCTACATTCTTTCAAGTTATATGACCACATGTTAGACGGATCAGAATGAACTCATTTACAATACATCAAACATCCTGTGAGGTAATTATTTTCAAAAAGAAAGAAAAAAGGAAATAATCGCCTACATACCTTCATCATGTAGATTAGGCCCCAAGATTCCATTAGCATGACAGGAAAATTTCCCATTTCAAGTAAAACTACTTTACAGGTCCCCTGAGTGTAATATAATCTGCTTTTGATTTCAACAATTGTAGCTTGACCAGCCTGAGTGAGTTTTCATTATAACAATGATCAGGACAATCTGTTGCAGTTCTGTTTGTCAAAAACAGGGATACGCAAATTCTGTTCCCACATCATGACTATTTAGGTAAAGAAATATTCCAAGGTACAATATGTAGATTTTTGATTGTGCTTGATCATAACATCTTTAAAATGATTCACAAGGTATGAAGTTTTGTGTGTAGAAAACTGAGAGGCAAAATAGTTGAATTTCCAGCATAAAATGTAATTTAATTTTGTTTTTTTGTCGTTTAAGTTCTGTTAGCCCCAGTACCATTTATTAAGCCCATGAAAGGCTTGATACCCCTTGTTACGCTGTAAGTATCTACAGGTTTCGCAAGCATGAGTTGTGCCAAATGTAGATTGTTGCACTTTAAACCTGTTGGTCCAATCGAAGTATGCTGTGTACTCAGTTTCGTTTTTGTCGAGGTACAGCAGCCTGTCTGCCAGCTCCTTTGGTGTGGAAAAGTCATCAACATGAATGAAAGAATCTCCTGGGACGTGGTCCTCATAGTTTTGTCTTGAGGGGCCCATAACTACTGGTACAGTACCTAGCTTCATTGGTGTGTATATCTTCTCTGAGAGGTAGTCATGGTGGAGTGAGTTTTCAAAGGCAAGGTAGAATTTACAACTAGCAACTATACTTGTATAATCTTCGTAAGTTATTCTATTACCAAATGCATTTCCATAAATGTGAATCTCAATGTAGTTTTTCATTTCATTGTAGAACTGAACTCTCCTATACTCTGGGCTCCAGTTGCTCACAATCCAACAGACCAACTTGTCCTTAACTGGCAGTTTGAAACGCTCATCTTCAGGTTTCACAGGCTCCAAGTTCCCATAGGGCACAGGAACATTTGAATCAAGTCGATAGGTGGATGTCAGGTTAAATAAGTCATCAAGCTCAGGGATTAGACCTGAGTTTTCAGGAGACTCCATATTGTACCAAACCCATTTCTGGAACCACGGACGTGGCTCTTTTGGCATGTTGTCAAGATTTCCATATATGTCCCTGTGGTGGAAGAGAACCGCGTGGGCTTTGTCGTAAAGGGCCTTGTCGTCAGTCAGTTGGCATTTTTTGATGTGGAATTTACTGCAACTCAGTTCAAAGTCGACGCCAAACGGCCACATCCAGATCAGTACGATTGTGTCAGGCTCAGTGTCCACCGCTTCAACCTGGATCTCCTGGGTGTGATTGTGCTGCAGCTCTGTGGAACAGTTTGAGTCTGCAGCTGCACACTGAACTGGAGGACAGGACTGATGAGATCTGTCCACGACAATGTTAAAACTGGGGAACTTCATTTCAAAGCTGCTATAAATGAAGAAAAGTGTGACAAAACACGACACCATGAGGCTGCTGAAGACAAATGGGCGGAGAGTTGTCCACTGGTGTGGTGAGGACAACATGGCTCACCTTTGGAGAAAGAATAGATCCATTAATTGTAGAAAGAACTTTTGATTTGGCAATTAACTGTGTCATCATTTACATAGGATTTGGCATAGTGTGAATACATAGAGCTGCCTTTACTCATACTAACTCATAATCAATTGACCTACAGTGTACAGTATATGCATATAAATATATGTGTGATTTACTGTCATTTGTACTTTCATTTCATATTGCATTCATGTTTTTGTCAGAAAATTACTTTTATTGTATCTTCAAATGAATCTAAATGCAGAATAATGGATGTAGTCACTGCCAGCTATTTGGGAGATACAGGTTAAGGGAAAAGATTTAAGAAAAAAAATGGCAAGCCTCAACTTTGAACACAGACTCCGCCACTCTTTTTCTTTCTCACACACCAAAAGAACAACACATTCTTCCCATTGTAATGGTCAGCTGTTACCAAATAGTTAAGTCGGTTTACTCAGCCTCTTCTAAGTTCACTGTGTGCACAGTGTGTGATGAAATGTATCTTCATATTTGCTATTGTGATTTGATGTGTTGTTGTCTAGTCTTGTCTACAGTGCTGCCAGTTTGACCCTGTCTTGGCTCTCATCTGCAAAAGCGATTTTTCCCAGTGAAAGAAATTTGGCATCGCAAGATCTTCTGCTCGTAGTTTCAACTCAAGGGTGCACGAAAATGACTGAAACTGGGAAACGGTAATCTGCAATATGCACTGTCACATGCAGACTCAGAGGGTGAAAAGAATACCAGCCATGATGTAAGGACCTGTAGCTAGAGTGGTGCCTTATTTAATTGAAAATAAATGAAACAAAATGGAGTTGCATGGAGGTAAATCCTGATGCCGTGTCTGCAAGATCAAGGTTACAGATCTGAAGACATTTGTCATGAAAAATGAATAATAGTGGTCTTATATTTAACTCTAATATAGTAGACTGCAGAGATTTTTGTGGAGAATTTATGCATCGCCAACAATTTCTGTGTTCCCAAGGGCCGGACGTGTACGTCTCACGGCCGCTCAGAATAATCTGTGGGCTGGTACACGTATGTTAGGCCAACCGGAAAAACTTGCAGTTGTCTGGATTGCAACTCCTCCCCTGTAATCACCCCAAAACACACAAATCATTTTTGCCCTTGTAAATGACATTGCACCTCATCGTCTTGCTCCGTATGTTCCACTTACAACTCCTTGATACCTCAGCATTTTATTTTATTTACCTCAAGCATTTTAATGTATGAATATTAAAGAAATAGAATTGAATTTAAGTCTTATAAGAGTTAAGATTACTTTACCTGTGTCTGCTCTCCACTGCGACTCGGATACGTTTGACAGCCCCCCCCTTCTACTTATACCAACTCCCAAAGACTGTCAAACTGGTACGTCATTCCACTGGATACTGGTTCTGCAACTGCCTGCATTCTGTGCAACTTCATGTTATTATTACAGGAAAGCTTGTCTTAAAAAACCACAAAAAAAAAAACAAAAAAAAAACACACCAGCACCATTATTTACAGAAAATGCCTCAAGAAATGTGAATCCAACCCAGACAGGAACATACCGGAGAGTGGAAAGTGAACTGCATGCGCGGAATCCTTCCATCACATGTTAAAGTCAATGTATTGGGTGCATGTGGTCTGAAAATGGGGAGGGACTGTGAGGAAGGACAATATATAATGTATTTGTTAAATAATAGGAGGTAGTTTTGACTCTGATGTTGATTGGAACAATATACATACATTAGAATAGAATATCTTTCTTGTCATTGTTAACAGATACAACGAAATTAAGTCCAGCCCTTGTTCAGTGCAAAACATCTATTTGAGGTAGTATATGCATAAATAAATACATAAATAAAAACTACTGTATGCATATTAATGCTAAAAA
Source organism: Acanthopagrus latus (assembly GCF_904848185.1). Lineage (NCBI taxonomy): Eukaryota > Metazoa > Chordata > Actinopteri > Spariformes > Sparidae > Acanthopagrus > Acanthopagrus latus. The sequence goes on along the minus strand of NC_051052.1, from coordinate 15,397,240 downwards.
TACATAGGAGACACACCCATACAGACGTCCACTTTCAAAAACTGCACATAGCCCTTTTATCTAATAGTTAAACTGGGAATCTTCAATTTACCATATAGCAGATTGGCATCAATTCAACAATTTAACATCTGTTCAGCAACTGGTCATCAGCTTTGCAATTAAGCATCAAGTAGTTAAACGTTCATCTTATGTCTGCTTTTCAGAGAGGAGATCAATACCAGGCTCTTTGTTCCGATGGTTTCATATATGGCTTATCAAATCTTAAGGCTGAATGGACTAGTTTACCAGCATCCCCGACCACCCCTCCCTCCCCACTGCCAAGAAGAAAGATCTTAGCTGAGAAAAGAAGCAAAAGCTGATTTTTATGTGCCTTTGTTTTTTGCGGTTGGAGCACAGGAAAAGCTATGTTCAACATATTGTCAAACAAAAGTAATACATACTTGCTTTGTCGTTAGCAAGCTAGACCTGTTTTGGGTCGTGTAGCAAGTCCTTGATGTAATTACAAAACGAACAAAGGAATGTCACACAGGTTGTAAGGATTACACAGCAGAACATTCTGCACAACGTGAGAGAAAGTGGTAGTGGTAACAGAGCAGTTTTGTTCTTGTACATTTTCTTTCCTTTGTTGTTAGAATATAAATAGAAAACGAGAATGCTCAACAAGTGAATGGAGATGGATTGTTCAGGAAGTGCTTGAGTTAAACAGTCTGACCACTGTTGGGGATAAATTATCTGTGGTAACGCTCCTTCTTGCACAATGAGTGTTAAGAGTCTACTGCTGAAAGAGCTGCTCACGTCTTGCACAGTCTGGTGCAGGAGCTGAGAGAGCTTTTCCTTCTCACCCACCAACCACAACACAAGCTTCGAGTCTAAGTGTCTGTTGTCATATTTGTCAGTTGTTCATGGGCACTTCTCACTCGGGGTAATTTATTGGTGCTCTGCGTCACTCCAACCTCACTCCAGCAGAACAGCACAGTAGAAATGTATTGTCAGTTTATACCTGAATTCATTTCGGATTGGGTTTAACATACAGTTATGTGATCAAGTGGCTTTTAGTGCCTAAACGTTATCAAGTAGTTTTGTAGGCTAAACCAAACAAGGTAATAATAATAATACATTTTATTTATAAGCGCCTTTCAGGTCGCTCAAGGACACTTTACAAAAACAAACAGCAGTCAAGCAGCAAAATGAAGTATACAAATGAAGTATACATAAAACAAATAAAAACATTACAAATCATCAGGGAAAGCAATCTTAAAAAGGTGAGTCTTCAGTTGTGATTTAAAAGTAGCAATAGATGGGCACTGGCGCAAACTGAGGGGGGAGAACATCCCTGTCACCCATAGGGCGAAGTCTAGGGGAGGGGAATGGAGAGGAGATGGGAATCAGAGGAATGTGGTGAACAGGGTGGCGAATAGAGATGGAGAAGACGGGATAGATAAGGAGGTGTCAGGCCATGAAGACATTTAAAAACCAGAGGAAGCGTTTTAAAAGTGATTTGGTATTGGACTGGGAGCCAATGCAGGTGCTGAAGGGTGGGGGTGATGTGTTCCCAGGACCAGGTGGGAGTTAGGACTCTGGCAGCTGACTTTTGGACATATTGAAGTTTTTCCACAGGACACCCTCAGGTCAGAGCTGTTTTGGATGCACAGGGGGAACATTCACAATTTTTGGCAGGTGGTCATAATGTTATAATGTGTCAGTGCTGCATAGAAAGAAGGAGAAACGAAAACAACAGCTGTGTAAACACCCTTGGGGATGTAATTTTACTGTTTATACATTGTCTTCGTTTTAAAACTTAACGAAAATGAATTTTAAACGCAGTTTTTCTTCTGATATTTAAAATCGTAAACGGCCTGCACTGTGTCGTGCTGCCTGTGGGGGGCAGCAGCGTGCTTATTGTCGATTATGTTTAGTAGAAGAAGAAGAAGATTGTTGACGTCACACGGAGAGCTCATGATGGCGGTTGATTTGACTCCTCGGTTCAGAAGGTTGAACAGCCAAACAAGAAGTTTTCGTGAGAATATACAGCATGGTAAGACCCGAAAATGAACGCTAAATAAGTCTGAAATTAGTTAACGTCTCTTTTTGTATAAATACAACCACGTAAACAGCACATTTGTGTAATTAAAAGCGAAGACGCGGTGGAGACTAGCATTGACAGATCAGTAACGTTCACGTACGTTAGACATCACGCCTGTGTTTAAACCGTTAATTATAACGTCATTTGGTGAAAATGTCTTATAATCAAGAAGTTTACAGACATTGTCATTGGATATTAGAGAAACAGTACAAACACTCTGTTGCGAGTAAAAGTGCTGTTTTTAAAACGTTTAAAAAGTGCCGCTTTAACGTTATGTGGGGGGAAACAAAGTGCGTGACTGCTTTACGTTCATTACTAAACGTCCGTAACCAGAGTTGTGCAAAGTATCCAAAAGTCATATTTGAGCAAATGTATAGATATCATTTGTACTTCATGCTCACACTTTTACCGTGAGACAGATAATTTTTCAACTCGCTTTTTATTTTTTAATAGCCATTAAAAGTAATTCTAAAACTTTTTATGCCCCTTCCAACTGCAGTCACAGCCATTTTTAACCCCTTTTATTTTAACGCCGTGTGCCACCAATTAGGTTTCTCTGGGCCCTTCGGCGCCACCCAGCTGTGGCACAACATCATCCAGGCTCTGCAAACTCAGGTGGAGGTGCGCCGCTGTAGAAGGCATCTCCGCGTTCATGCTGAATGCTTCACAGGCTCGGACGCCGTGGATGCCGTCCTCAGTTATTTGATGCAAAATGTGGTGTTCTGCACAAGCGAAGTGTCTCGACTCAAAGCTGCCCGGCTCTGCCAGGCTCTGATGGAGGCCAAGGTGTTCGAACCAGTGGGCACAAAGCTGTTTCGCAGAGACAAGGAGGTGACCTTTGAGGACAGCAGCTGCAGCCTTTACCGTTTTCTGGAATATAAAGTGTTACACAATTCTGCCATGGAGGAGTGCAGCAGCGACACAGAGAACACGGCACCAGAGGAACGGGAGATGAAGAGGAAGAAGAGCTCTAGGTTGGTTTTAATGTGTCATCAATTATGTTCAATATGGACATGATATGATGCTGTCATATAGCTCAAGTTATCATCTTTGATTCTGCACCCTCTACACATTAGTGTAGGATTATTAGTCGCCATAAAACTTTGTTTTGTTTGTGAAGGATGAAGGAACTGAGGACGATCTCTAATCCCCTCGCTGTTGGACCTTCAGACAGGAGGGTTGAGAGGCTGCTGAAGACCATCAACCTGCGACCAACCTTATCTCAAGCTTTAAAAACACCCCCCACTACCTCTGCCTTTCTGTCCAAAGCTGGTAAGCCTGATCTTATCTGTCAGTATTTGGCATTGTGATGGGTGCCCAATATAAGGGACCAACAGTCCATTACAGTTTGTGCTTTTCTCTCAAATATCGTTTACCTCTGTACTCCCTAGTGGTGGATGAGGTTTGGAAGCAGCAGACACTGCTGCAGCTGCTGCAGACAGTAGAGGTTCCCATGCTGGACTGCATCCTGACTTCTCCTGCTAGGGGTCAGCTCCAGGTCTGCAGAACTCCTCTAGCAGCTCAGGACCTGGTTATATCTAACACATGCCTGGAGAGAGAGCTGCCAGACACCCTTAACCTTCCACAGTCAGTGCTGTGATTAATACTTCAAAGCTTTTTTTTCTGGCATTGTAGATGGCTGATCATATTCCTGCATTCAAAAAATATATATAATTCATTCAGTTTTGTTTCGCCGTACTCTGTTTACAGGTTGGATGGCTGGTTATCGGCAGCGGCAGACTGCTTGGAGCTCTTTCCCGACCAGCTGATCGTGGTTGCAGGGGAACAGCTCAGCCAACACGGTGGTGGTGCCTTTTCAGAAGATGGCAAGGCAGAGCAGATGGAAAGCCAGAAGAGACTGCTCTTTGACACTATTGCCAAGTACTACAGTGGACAGGAAAAACCTCCACTTCTCTCAGGACACCACCTGGACATACATGCTGCCATTCTGAATTTGCTGGGTGAGACGCGATAAAGATACTAAGATTTTACAACCAAAGCATTCATTTTCTGTCTCAGTTTTGTTCCTGTCCTGAAGGTCAGCTTGGTTTGTCTCCCCAAGATGCTATTCCTTTTCCACCTCCAGTCTTGACCACATTGTGTTTCTCTCCAGATGAAGGGAAGCTGCAGGAGGCTGTCAAAGCATCTCAGTTGTGTTTGCGACTGCTGGAGACGAGCGTGAGAGATGAACTGAGGAGACTTCTGGCTTTCATGGACACAGCAGCTCGCCCAGATGCTTATCGTCTTCAGAAACAGGTAGTTCACCTCCTTCACTGAACCACAGTCATCTCTAGCCTTCTGGGCACATAATCTAAGAAATCTTAAGAAAATGTAGCATTCGAAACCATCTTGCAGCCTTTTCTTTTGGCATCATATGTAAGGTTTGATCGCTGATGTTTGAGTTGAAATCTATTGTTGACCATATCCTTTATTTGCTTCCAGATTAATAACAGGGCCTTGGTCTGCCGCACTTTTCAAAGGGCGATTGTTCAGAATAATGAACTCACTCGAACCCAAAGTGAAAACATGGTGCTGTTTCTCATGGACAATAGCACTGAGCTCTTCAAGGTACACTTAAATAATTTAATTTAATTTAATTTAATTCTTCTTTAAAGACAGCAGAAAGGGTTCACATGTCCCTCAGCATCTTAATAGATCTTTCTTTCTTACTGTCTTCAACACAGAGTCCTACCTCCCTTATTGAAGCTGTGAGGAAGACACTGAGGAGAATGCAGCAGGGAAAAGACCCCGACTCAATTGCCAGTAAGTTAAATACATCAAATTATTCACACATTAGACCACAACCTGAAATAACACTCAGGACACTCAGTGTTTTAGAAATAACCACATGGTGGCACTATTGCTCCAGAGCCCCACCAACTACTAAACACATGCTGCACTCAAAAACTGATGCCGTCTTCTCCACCGTGTGTTGCAGCGTTCACCTTCTGCCAGCAGGTGACACCACAGGAGTATGAGGACCAGAGAGAGGCCACCACCCTGGAAAGCCTCAAACAGCTCCTCTGTGACATTTCTTCCAGCAGAAGCATGCCTGTGAAGGAGAGGAGGAGGCTGCTCAAAGAGTTTGAAAAGCATCACCCCGTGGTCTTCCTCCAGCATCTCTCCTGCACCTTCTGAAATGTGCAACTGAAGGATGTTGCTTCTGCTTCCTGGATGCACTTCACAAGGCCAGTATGCAGTGGTACAGCACTTAGGAGGAGGATGATAATTTAATTAAACCTGCTGTCTTTGTAATTTTGGTTACTTTGAAAACTGGCACTCAGTCACACCTCTAATCTCACTTAATGTTTAGATTAAGAGAGGTATTGACAGCCTCCCCAAATTCCTTTTAAGTCACAAGAGGCCTTTAAAAGTTTTATTTGAAGACATACTGTTATGTCTTTTCTCAGTTTTGTTCTTATACTTCTCATTGTCCTGTAGCACCAGATGCATTATCTGTCAGATAAATATAGCAATCTGATGAAGCATTAATTATAGGCATAATTATAGTAGTTTTGCACTTGTTTATTAATGAAATATTGTGCATGACACTAATCTTTTGTTGTGAAGATTATTCATGTTGTTTGTGTTGTGTTGTGCCATAACTGTAGAATACCGCACAGTAAATGTGAAGTTTGAAAACTTAAAAGGGATTATTGAAAACTAGTGAACAGCTCGTGGACTAATGAATATTCCTTTTGTCTGATGGATCAAACTAATGTGTTGTCTTGAAGAGGTATTTATGTGGTTAATTTGGGGCTTTGAAGATGGAAGGTTGGTTTGCAGAAGTAATGCTGTGCACATTTGATCAAGCATTAATATTTCTGCAAATGAAGAACAACAATATTATAGCAGCCATTTTGTTTTGTTGTGTTTTGGGTTTTTTTTTTTTTCATTTTACGGTAGCAGCTGTAGGTTGGTCAAGGATAAACACTGTTAAGTGCAACACTAATGTAGCTGAATATTGGTTTAACAGTTAGAAATGAAGATCTCTGTGAAGATTTTAAAATGAAAGCTAATATGAAATTAAAGCAGAAAGGGTACAATAATGTGTTAGAATAACTGTAGCTCAGGTTAATATCATCTGCTTCATATTATTTTTAGAGGTTTAAGGAAGTTTTTAATACCAGGATCTTGGTCAAACTTTTTATTGTAACTTTGTAGGATTTTACTTGAAAGTTGGACATTATGTTTTTTGATGGAAGATGCATAATAATGATGACTTATTTTAGCCTACTAATTTAATCTTTTGGTAATTTATGAAACCAACTTGTGAGGCCAAAAGGTAATTTACAGTCAAATCTCATGTCAGTCAGCATCAGACATTGAAATCATGTTAAAATGCACTTTACGATGCTGCAACATGCTTTATTTTCTTTTGGAATAACGAGGTTAATAAAAGACTAATTAATGTTTTGTCAAACAAGACTTGGCTGTTATTTCTTTTTGTGCATGAGTATTAGTGCAGTCTATGGATCCTTTGTGGTCCTGGATCCAGAAGTCCTTGTAAATTTTGTATTACTGTATTGTATTACAATGTCAATGAATTACTTAATTTGTTATTTTCATAAAAATCTGTGCTCTGCTGGTTATGGTGTCCCACTGGCCCTGAGGCAACGTCCCCAGTCTTGTCTATTAAAGTTTGTCAACGATAAAATATTGCACTGGAAGGGAATCCAGGATGTTTGCTGTGTGTATCGATACATTTGATGTACGATTTATTTATTCATAGTGACAAATTGTTAAAAAGAGACACACACAACACCAAAACAAACAAACAAACAAACAAAAAAACAACAACCAAAAAACAGGTGACGTTGATGCACCTGACTCCATTAAAGAACCCGGAAGTGGGGTTGTTCATTCACTAGCGTTCCAGGCTAACTCATTTCGTATGCTCCTGGAAGACATGGGGGCTGTGTTTCACAGCCAGAACTGACAGCGCTACTGCTGAGAGTCTACTGCTACAAGGAAACACAACTCAGAGCCCTTTTCATATCAAGGTAAGCAGCTGGAGGGTTCCGTGGTGACACTTTTATACTGACAGTAAGACGGTATTTTACTGTAATGACAGTAACGTCAGTGTCCTCTTGCGCATTGTTGGCTAGTTAGCTCGGGTAGCTACCGTGATCTGTTTGTCTAAAAAGTCTTTCACGGCAGCAAACGGAGGAAAACGGTGATGTCAGCCTTTAGGTAGATAAGGGGTTAAATTATGGTTTTTGGAAGGTAGCCGTTAACGGTAACTGTGTCACAGTGTGTTACTGTGCCAGTTTGATGAGTGCGCACAGGCTAAACAAGACGATTAACTTGGCTAGCATCGAGCTATTTCCCAATCAGAGCTGACAGCCATCGCTAAGAGACAAACACAACACTGACATACCCAAACCCAACGATACACTTATTATTTAAACCCCCACACGAGTAGCGTGTCAAATCTCAACCGTGTTTGCAAGCTGCTGTTGATAAACTGCCCGGCACCCTGGAGGCTAACTAAGCTAGCTGGCTAGCTAGCTAACAGCTGTGCTACTGCAGGTGCTTTTGGTGAGGTGATGTCCAAAACGATGCTCTCACTTCACATCTGTATATCTGGCCACCTGCTAGCTAACAGCTAATGATGGGGAATGACAGTTTGTGTAAAGTGGACTTACATAAGATAAAGTTATGCGACATAAATCCTTCAAACCTGTTGCAGATAATAGCTTTTAACAGTCTCATGCTACAGGGAATATTTAATGATAATAATGATTTAGATGAATATTTAGGTATCATATTGACTTCTTTGCCGTGTATTTAAGGCTTATATCGTCTGCCTATCAAAAGGTAAATAAATGATGAGCAGTGACACTGTTATGCCGCAATATCGACAAGTGAGTACAGCAGATTCTCCCATAATCCGGCCAGAAATCCTGCAACATCTCTCTGCACAGTTCCTTCTTCATTTGAATTAAACTACTTGTTCTGGGTGAATCTGAAGGGAACTGAGACTGACATGAAAAATGAGAAAACTGACAGCATCAGATGCATCAATTATTGATCGACTTCATCGTGCTGTGCACCCTCAATTCAGGCAGCTTGAGGAAGGTGCTGTTTAACACTGTGAATGAACATTATGTACCATATATACACAGTACAAGCAGGGATTTCTCATTAACAGAATTAGTTGAGGTGGGTGCTGGCATGGACCCACAAATGTAGGTTAATATTTATCGTGCTCTGATCCATTTATTGCGTTGCTTGACATATTATTTTTTGAGTGAATCATGCAAACTGTACAGTGGGCATCTCAACATCCGGAAAATTGCTTATTCAACTGTGTTGCAGTGCAGTGAATTAAACATCAAAGTATTGTCAGCCCTCTCAATCTTATCCGGAATAAACTGTTCATGTAGAAATAATTGTGCCCTATGCCCATTGGCCATGTTCTTTTGACTGACTTCCTGTTGCTTAACATGCTGTCAAGTCACTGAAGGATTTTGAAATAGAGCCTCAATGTGGTGTGGCTGAGTTTTCCTCTGAGTCATTTTGTATTTTTGGGGACGGCTCAGGCTGTTATGGTGCTTAGTCTCCTCAGCCATCACAGGCAGGACGCTGGTGGGCACTTTGATGTGAAAATGTTCAGGCAGGTGCGTTAGAGTGCATGTCTTTGCTTGGCTGGAAAGGGTTTTGGTCTCAGCCTCTTTCAGGGATTGCGAAAAACCTATGATTGTGTTGACTGACTCGTTGTTTAAGTATCCTGATTGGTATGTCGTCCACCTTCAGCTGCCAGGTGAGGCCTGAACATGGAGTCTATGCTGAACAAGCTGAAAAGCACCGTCACAAAGGTGACGGCGGACGTCACCAGCGCTGTCATGGGCAACCCGGTGACGAGGGAGTTTGAGGTTGGACGACACATTGCCAGCGGGGGTCCTGGCCTGTGCTGGAGGATCTACAACGGCACCAAGAAGTCCACCAAACAGGTCTGTGTGCTCCAGCTCCAAATCATTGAAGTTTCAGTTCGATTGATAGGAAATCGACTGCGCTTGTGCTGTTTTCGAAATTGCTGTGACGCTTATTAAAAATAAAAATGTGCTCACTGCTGTTTGGCTTCAAACCCTCCAGGAAGTGGCAGTGTTTGTGTTCGATAAGAAGGTGGTTGATAAGTATCAGAAGTTCGAGAAGGACCAAATAATCGAGTCGCTGAAAAAAGGAGTGCAGCAGCTGACCAGACTGCGTCACCCCCGTCTCCTGACTGTGCAGCATCCCCTGGAGGAATCACGGTGAATAACGCACGAACACACACGCACACAAGAAATCCAAGGGCAGATTCAACGAGTCAGAGCTCAAAGAGAGGGGCTTGACACTCGAAGTAAAAAAAATAATAATTGCATAACAAATCTATTTGTCGGCCTCTTTGTGTGCGTATGTGAGCAGAAGCTGTCATGATCAAAAGACTCGGTACTCCGGCCTCTGAATAATGCATGTCCCCTGTGGGCAGAACAAGGTTGAGGCTGTCTTGTGCCTGTTTTTCCTTTTCCCGGCTCGTCTTTGTCAAACTTGCACCTCTGGCTGCTCCAAATTCAAAAACACTTCTTTCTGTCCGTGGTTTTTTTTTTTTATTATTTAGTTTTTTGGGCTTTTGCTCGCGTTATGAATCGTGAGTCTGTTCAAGAAGAAATCAGCATTTAACATGCGGTTGTTTGGCTCTATTTGTCCCTCAGCGACTGCTTGGCGTTCTGTACAGAGCCGGTGTTCGCCAGTCTGTCCAACGTGATGGGCCACTGGGACAACCTGCCCAGCCCCATGCCCAATGACATCAAGGAGTACAAACTCTATGATGTTGAGACCAAGTATGGCCTGCTACAGGTGAGAGTGCACACGGGTTTGGTCAAACATTTTAGAAATTATCACAAATACACATCAGTTGACTTGTGAACAGACTTTTATGGTGTTGGCTATGGCGTTTTTAGTGTACTGCGCATGAAACTACTTTTTTCACATTTAATTCTTGCTGTACAGTAATTCTTATTTATTCTTTACCCTTCTTTAACTTAGTTGTTCAGTTTTTGTTGTCTCTGATCCTTGCTGTCTGTGTGTCTAGTGTAAGAGAGAAATGTAAGCCAGAGTAACATTCCTTGTCTGTGCACACATACTAAAGAAACGCCCATCACAAGTTGCTTGATACAACCTGACATATTTAAAAGCCTTCTTTCCTCACCAGAAATCCAAATCGAGGGAAAGATTCAGTTTGTTATCAAAAAGACACAAAGAAAATCCCATTTTAGGAGTTGGAAATAGTGAATCTCAGACCTTCTGGCAAGTAAAGGTTTGGGAGTTTGAGATCAAATTTCTAAAACTGTATTGGTTGTTACTCTAGGTTGATGTATCAGGAACCTTTTGTCCAATTAAATTGGGTATAGAAATACTTGCACAGCACTAGTTCTCACATAGGATATGTTTCAGACAAAAGGGGCTTTAATAAAGCTGGAAATAAAAGACATTTATCGTAGAAGTGGTGTTGTTGCCCATGTCAGTCATCTGTACACATCATGTATGAGAAAGTCAGACATGTACAATGAATTATTTATTACTGAGGACGTGTCTGTTTGTTATTAAGAGCACACTAACACTTACTGTGTCCAATACACCTTCATATTCTTTTTATGACACCAATTAACTTGATATTTTGGCCTCATCGTTTATTTTTTGTTATTTATGGCTAATAAGACTAGAGAACGCCTGCAGTCTCTACCACAGAAACTTTTTGTTGAAACATTGTCACGAGAAAGCTGAGAAGCGTCAGATTCAAATTAACGCCTTCACACTATCTGCGAGTCTGTTAAATGTCAGACTGTTTGCAGCTTATTGCAAAAATGAAAATGCCTTATTGTCCGTCTGGCTCTAATTCCCCCTGACATTTATACATTTTTTTTCTCTCTCCCTCTCTCTCTCCAGATCTCCGAGGGTTTGTCCTTCCTCCACAGTGGCGTGAAAATGGTCCACGGGAACTTGTGTCTGGAGAACATCATCCTCAACAAGAGCGGAGCCTGGAAGATCATGGGCTTCGACTTCAGCATCTCTTCCACCAACCCCTCAGACGCTGAGGTGTGTAGAGAAAGGAGTATAGTTTTGACAGGCCAGGACTTTACTGCCTTCAAGACTCAAGATTTTCATTCTTCTGTTCTCTTGTCCTCTTCAGCCTAAGTACACATGTAAAGAGTGGGAGCCCAATCTCCCTCCGCTCTGCCTCCCCAACCCGGAGTACCTGGCCCCTGAGTACATCCTGTCCGTCAGCTGTGACTCAGCCTCCGACATGTACTCGCTGGGCGTGGTCATGCACGCCGTCTTCAACGAGGGCAAGCCTGTTTTCCAAGTTAACAAGCATGACATTTTCAAGAGCTTCAGCAGGCAACTGGACCAGGTAAAAGATCATACACCTTTTTAATGATATTGTAACAACTGTGTTTTGTAATCACACTAACATGATATAATGATAATAAAATGATGCCTTAACGTGTCAGGGGTGATTGCTCCTCTAGAGAACACACTCACATGGTGCTACATTCAGGGCCAAGCAGCATCTGGGAGTTGTTGTCTTTCCACCCGTGCTAATTTTTTCCATTCCTCACGCTCGTCTCTCTGACAGCCACAGCCGTCTGCTCAGATCTGTGTCACTGTCCGTCCGAAGTGTAGGCGGCTGTCTTTTCCAGATTTGATTTGAGTGGCAAAACGGAAACGTGTTTGAAATAATCCTGCTGAGCGTGACTCGACACACTCCGGGGTTCGCTGTTCCAAACGGGGACTTGATATATTCTTAAAAATCAAGTCATGGTGCAGATCACGGCTAAAAATTCTGCACTGTTCTGCAGGAGTGTGTTACTATTACTATTCCCCTCTTGTCTGCTCTCTTCCATGCTTTCTCTGTTTTTCAATCTTCAGCTGAGCACCATGAGTCCAGCCCTGTTGAACAAGATCCCAGAGGAGGTGCGGGAGCACGTCAAAATGCTGCTCAGCGTCACACCCAACGTCCGTCCAGATGCAGACCAGATGACCAAGGTTTGAATTGTAACAAAATGTATGCAGATACATAGAAATTGTTTTTTTTATATATAATATTTTTTATATATATGTGCCACAAAATATTGTTTTTATTCTGTTTTTTTTTGTTTGTTGTGAAATTCAGATTCCATTTTTTGATGACGTGGGTGCTGTGACCCTGCAGTACTTTGACTCCCTCTTCCAAAGGGACAATCTGCAGAAGTCCCAGTTCTACAAAGGCCTCCCCAAAGTGCTGCCCAAACTACCCAAGGTAGTACAACCAAATGTTGTGGTTGCATTTTCATTTTCAAGTGTATATCCTATGAAATGTCTGGGGACACGTACAGTGGCGAGCTATGTGGTGAAAAACCCAACCCTAGCCACGGCTTCATTCTGTTTCTTCTCCTCTCAGAGAGTGGTGGTGTATCGAATCCTGCCGGCGCTGACCTCCGAGTTCATCAACCCAGACATGGTTCCCTTCGTGCTGCCCAACGTGCTGCTGATCGCCGAGGAGTGCACCAAGGACGAGTACATCCGCCTCATCCTGCCCGACCTCACGCCTGTTTTCAAGCAGCAAGAGCCAGTTCAGGTAGAGCACAGCACTCGGCATATGCGATGTGTGTAGACACGTTTGTAAGACAGAGTTGGGTTGACGTGTGTTAACATTACCTTTCTAATCTAAGCATGTGTTGGCAAGCTGAAAAAGCACTCAATCACTGACATGATCCTTTAAAAAAGGTTCAGAAATGTTCCTCTTTGAACCTTTTGCGTGCTGTTTTCTCTCTTTTGGCATGTTTGACATTAATCAGATAAGTATAACCGAGTTAAGAGATCTGTTTGTGCTCGGCCTGTCATTTTATCAAGACTTGTCTCTCTCTGTATTTTTCTCTCCATGCTCCTTCAGGCTAGTAATATGGTGAGTGGTCTCTGCTGATTCGCCCCAGTCACACAGCTAGTTTGTGCGTTGTGTTGTCCGTAACACTAAAAGCTAAACTAAACCTGCTGAAAGCACTGCCTGTGTTAACTCTCACGTAACGCTGTACTCACCTGTGGAAAATGGCAAAAAATTCTCTTCCATTTGACTGTTATTTGCCTCACTGGGTGCCTGTACTGTGCAGATCCTGCTGATATTCCTGCAGAAGATGGATCTGCTGCTGACTAAGACACCAGCGGAGGACATTAAGAACAGCGTGCTACCTATGGTCTACAGAGCTCTGGAGGCCCCTTCTGTACAGATCCAGGTAAGAGGGAGGGAAATGGAGCTCATCATGAGTGCAGCCACGAGCTACTGTATGCTTGTGTCAAAAATATTTTTAGGCCTATTTGAGATTTCCGGGTGCTTTGCTGCTTTGACGCCTCATCTTTTGAAGTGAAAACACTGTCAGAATAGTCATCTTTACTTCATTGGTGTATATTTTTATCATCCCACTTGGAGCGTTATTTTTTCCACCCTCTGTACTCGGCGCTCTCTTATCACCTCGAGAGCACAGTGAGACTGAATGCTCATGGCATCATAAAAATGTCACAACATCTTATCTGTGGCCGAGCAGGAGCTGTGCCTCAACATCATCCCGACGTTTGCCAACCTGATTGACTACCCTTCCATGAAGAACTCCCTCATCCCTCGAATCAAATCAGCCTGCCTACAGACCTCCTCGCTCGCTGTGAGTCTCCTTCAGCTTGTACCTTTCAGGCTGCACGCCTGTGCACAGATCCAGTTTTTTAGATGTCTCACTATTGTCAGTTACCAGCTGAAATGTCAAAATGTTACCTCTTTGAACCTGTAGATGCATTTTGACTTTACATATACATCTTTCCTTTGTAACTGTGTAGGTCCGTGTGAACTCTCTGGTGTGTCTGGGGAAGATTTTGGAATATTTAGACAAGTGGTACGTCATCGATGAGATCCTGCCCTTCCTACAACAGATCCCCTCCAGAGAACCGGCAGTACTCATGGGCATTCTAGGTAAAGAAACTAAAAACACTTAACACTAACAATTGTGTGACGTTTGGGTCTGCTTAACACTCTTTATTGTGAAACTCAGAGGAGGGTTTTATGGGCATGTTGTCTTTTTTTATAAAAAGGTGCAAAATAACGCTTCCAGAAAATTGAAAACTGAAATTAATGATGTATAAATCAGTGTATTTGACAGGGACAATACATGTAGGGCCACATTACATCTTGGCTAATTTGCAGTCCTGTCCCTGGATTGCCTTTTGACACAACACTATCAATAAAAGAGACAGACACCAGCACCACTACAAGCAGTGATTGTATCAGTAATGACTGAAAATACTGTAACTAAGAGCAGACAAAAGATTGTCAGACTGTCCAGTTTCAGATGAACAAATCATAACTTATTATAACTGTTACACTGCAGAAACACATCCTTTAGTTCTCTCTTTTTCTAGCCATGATTGTACTGTTTCTGTAGAGGTGCAAAGCATCTTTAACTGCATATAGCGCAGTAAAATATGATAGAACCATGAGTGAAAATGTGGCTGAAGCAGAGAAAACGCTCAGAAATTACTTAAGTGCTTCAGAGGGTTTAATAACGTTCCCTTTCCTCTCTCTCTTTAGGAATCTATAAGTGCACCTTCAGCCACAAGAAGCTGGGCATCCCCAAAGAGAATCTTGCCACCAAGAGCCTGCCCCACCTGGTCTCTCTTAGTATAGACAACAACCTCAACCTTAACCAGGTAATACACTCCCTAACACAGCCACAACACACCTTTCACATTTTCTTCACCTGCAAATCTGTGAAACACTTTATTACTTCATCTTCAACACATTTTGTATGATCTGCTTGACTTGTATTTAATGCAATCCCGTGTTTCATCTATGTTCCATGTTTCAGTTTAACTCGTTCATGATGGTCATACGGGACATGCTGAGTCGTATGGAGGCTGAACACAAGACCAAGCTGGAGCAGCTACATGTCATGCAGGAGCAGCAGAGGTCTCCCTTTTGATTCTGTCTGATGAAAATATAAAACTGTTCTGCATGTTGATGAGGGTTTTCTACGCTGGAACGTCTGGGGAAATTGGATCTGTCGTAGGAAGCAATTAGCTTTTGATACTGGCACCATGAATAGGATAAATGGTGCAACTAGCCAGGCCTGTCTGATTCCCTTGACTTATATTCCTTCTGCTTTTGTTTATTTTCATCTCTATTAACAGGAGTATGAACATCTCAAACCCAGGGAGCCAATCAGAGGAGACAAAGAGCCCACCTAGCTCTGGAACCCAGGTAAGAGGTCGATTTAATGACAACTGGGGTGTACTTGCCTAATGAATGTGTCTGTGCTGCAGTGATTCCAATTAGTCCTCTGTCCTCTTGCTCCCAGATTGATGATATCTTTGGCAGCAGCGGGGTTAATGGGAAAGAAAACGGATCTGCAGCAGCCGCCCCGCAGCCTAATAGAGTACGGAAACAATGTCATTCCTCATTTACAGTCTACACAAATCTTCACCTTTGTCCAATTAGCACGCGGTCCAGTTTGTTTACGGTCTCTCCTCTCGTCCTCTGCATCTCCCCAGATGTCTCTGACTCTAGAGGAGAAGCAGCGCTTGGCTAAGGAGCAGGAGCAGGCAGCCAAACTGAGGAACCAGCAACCACTAGCACCACAGACTGTCAGACCAGCCTCCGCCAACAACTCAAAGGTAACGCCTGAAAACATCCGTGTGCATAAACAAATGCTCGACCACACATGGTGTGTCGACTATGCCATTGGTAGATTATCGCATCTGTATTTGTAAAGATCAGCAGATTACTGGTTTTATGCCCTAACAACTGCCATTTACGTTTTGTAATTCTTCAGTAAAAAAGTGGTATTTTACAAAAGGGTTTGACTCAATTATGATGGCTGTTTGCAGCTCAGGGATCAGCAAGTTAGAATAATATTCACTGAAACTGAAGATTCCAGAGTTCGAGAGAGACAAAAAAAACACCTTTTTAGGGATTCAGTAATAAACAGCAAAAGATAGAAATTCTGTTTTTTACTTAATGGTTTTCTCAAATCTGTCCCAAGTGAACCCTCTTTCCAAACAAATGAATAAAGGATCTCTGGTAATGTTATCAGTTGTGTTCAGTTCGGTTCATCCCCCACGAGTTAACCCTCCTTTAAAAATAGTATTAAATAAATCAATAAAGAATCTTTTGACAACAAAATAAACCGAAACATCTTCGTGTGTCGACTCTGAAGTTTGTTTCGATTGCATCCAAGTCAGCTGAGGTGACGAGAAATGAAATATCGTTAGAATCGCTGATCCTGCTTTTTGATAGCTCGTTTAGACTGATTTTCCAACTCAGAACAGAAATCGTGACACCCCTAATCCCTCTCCATTTTATGTTGCAGACTAAGGACCTGACCAGCAGCCTTCTCAACAACATGACATCTCTGAACAGCCTTTCTTTGGCGAACCAAGCGCGACCAGCCCCAGTGCAGGGCACCACCATCGCTGCCTTCCCCGCCCCCGGCCCCATGATGGGCCCCATGGGCGCCCCTGTCTCCAACGGCTTCAACCAACCAATGGGCTTTCAGACTGGAGGCATGGGGATGGGCATTCGCCCCGCAGGCCCTGGCCTCTACGGCGGCATGGCCACCACCACCAGCACCCCAAACTTTGGAGCCCTCACGCAGAATCAAGGACAGACGAATAAAGCCCCCGACTTGTCAGCCTTGGACAGTCTTTTTACACCCAGCCAGCCCAAAGTCACCCTCAACCAAATGGGCCCAAAGCCTACAACCAACACCCCTTGGCTCAATCAGTTTAGCTCACCCCAGAACACTCAGACTGCGATGCAGGGCGCACCAGTAGGTATGGGAGGAGTGCCCAGCGGGTTTGGGATGCAAGCAAACCCTTTTTTCAGCCCGCAGAACTTTTCTCAACCTGCGGCTGCTGCTGCTAGCCTGAACCAAAGTGGAATTAAACAGAGTGCGTCTGTCAACAATGATCTGAAAGACTTATTCGGCTAAACTTGCATTTAAAAAAAAAAAAAAAAAAGAAGAGATGCCAGTTGAGTATATTCCTTTATAATAACTTTGGATGGATGAGCCTTGAATTCTCACAGAACAAAAGACTGAAAAATCCTTTCAAGGGTGTTGCTGTGTGTATTTTTAATCCGACCTGGTTTAAATTCTGACTCTCGCTCACATTCAGCTGGCAAATTCCATTTGTACTGGACCAGAAGGACAACCGGTTGGGGGCGGGAACATCTTCTTCTTCTATGCTGTGTTCTTTAAATGCTGGGGGTTTCCTACTGTTTTGTACTTGTTGGGAGTCCAAATAACACAGGTTGGGATGAATCCCAACTGAGTTTATTCAGGAAGGTTTTGTGTTCATATCATGAATGATTGGATGGATGAAGTGGATTAAACACGTTTCTTCAGAATCGGCACTTAACATTGGCAGAAAAAGATGACGGGGGGCAGAAAAGTGGCTCAGTTTCAGGCTTCTGTACCTTTTTATTTTTATTGCGTTTCCAGACTATTTTAGGGTTTTGCTGCATGTCTAAAG
Organism: Acanthopagrus latus; assembly: GCF_904848185.1. NCBI lineage: Eukaryota > Metazoa > Chordata > Actinopteri > Spariformes > Sparidae > Acanthopagrus > Acanthopagrus latus. The sequence goes on along the minus strand of NC_051052.1, from coordinate 15,379,623 downwards.
TGATCAGGGGGTTGGCTTTAAAAACAAACGCAGCATACATCAAAATGTCTGAGCCCTGTGGGAGGTAGCTTTGAGTGTAGCACCAACTAGCCTGCAGTCACTGATCTGCATCCAGGAGGCTCCTCCGTGGAGAAAATCGGAGCCTCGCTGTTTCTCTGCAGCACCAGAAACCTCCATTTCCTGGACACAAATTGGACCATTGATTCAGTCCGGTCACCATTTTTGGATTCATTCTCTCTATCATTGGCTTTTCTACGCCTGCAGAACTCGATTTTTTTTTTCATTTCTTGATTTGACATCTGAGCAAGCTTGTTGAAAAAAGGTTTAGTTTTGTCTTTCTTTGGTGACAAAAGCTCACCCGTGTTTCTGTAAATGGCTGTATGAATGACTTATTTGTGGAGTAGCTATTTTTTTTTTTAACAAGATGCTAATGTCAATGAATGAGGACCATATGCACTGCTTAGGCTGTCGTGCCTTACACGGGTACATGTGTAGAACTAGACAGGCAGCAGTCATCTATTACTCGAAGTATTAATACTTTTTCTCTTTTAATCAGCTGTCTGCTCTCACATTTGCTTTGTCGCATGTTACTGAAATTGACTACAGAAGATCTGAAGTTTGATATATTTTTTTTCTTTAACATCTCTCCTAACAATGATTCCATTTTTTTATTTCACACATCCAGCCGCATTCTCTCTGATGAGGTGTTTAAGAGGCTCTGAAATCCTCCCTGTGCACCATTTCTGTTGATCAAATTTGTACACTGATGAAGATTTTCACTCTATATTTTGATTGCTGTCAGAGGACCTGTGCTGATGACAATATTATTATTATTATTATTATTATTATTATGTGTAAATATATAGTTATTTAAAAATGGATTGCTCTGTGAGGGCCTTGGCATTTTTATGTCCTTGTGATAATGGTTAAGAGGCCTTAGATGAGTCGTGTGCAATAATCCTTATCGGCCGTGAAGGGTGCGTATCGCGTCCGTTACCTTCATCTCAGCTGACCTACAATAATTTCATAGGTCCGTCAGATTTTTCTAAACAGCTTAACATCGATGTGTACTCATTCTAAATCTTACATTTGCGAAGAGATCTACACCATTTTAGGGTTTTCAGCTGCACCTTGGTCACACTGTGTTTCTGCTGACAATGATTGTCGTTAACATGCTGGAGTGTAACGTCTTTTACTGGGTTCACTTTTTGTTTTCTTTGTGAAAATAACGCCTGCCTGTTGAAGGTGAGCTATCTCGTGTTACCCGCCAGTGAATTTGACTCGTCAGGTTCCCTTCTTCCTTTTTTTTCTATGATTGGAGCATTTCCGCCTGTAGATTGACATGCAGTACGTGGCAGTTTTTTTGATTTCATCGCACAGTGAATGTGATCTGTGGTGCGCGTGTCACATGTTCTAGCAGAACCCCAAGGCAGAAAAAGTAAAGCTTATTCTTCTACGAGATTGTTTGTATACCACTGCTGTCATATTACGTGTAGTGTGGCTCTTGTTTTATGTGTTGAGGTGCTGGTCTCTGAGGTGGTCCAATGGAAAATCTGTACATACAAAGGAAAGTACACAATCTAATACCTTCAAACGGTGGTCGTTTATTTGTGTGATGTGTTGAAAACACTACTTAAGACATTGGAGTTAATGTAGCTTTAATTTAGGAAAGAAAGAAGCTACAGCGAAGAAAACATGATGGTAATAATGAACATTTTAAGATACATACACACTTTCTGCACACTGTTTATAGGCAGTGTTTAATTAAAGATCCTCCTCCACACAAAATGATCTCTGGCGTTTGTCTGAAATGTTTTTTGCAGGGAAGAAAAGTGTAATTACCACATTTAAAATTCATTAGCTGGCACCTGTACCTTCACAAAAATTCAATTGCTGGGTGTAAGATGTCTCCTATGTCACTGTGAAGTCTGATGTATGTGGAAAGAAGTCTTTAAAGAAACACAAGTTAACTTAGAGGTATCTTGGCAAAAGGTAAACATTACAGTTTTCTTTACATGTGCATTGTTTACACGGCAGTGTTTGTCATTAACAATTTAAGTTAATTAGGCAGGATTGTATAAAACGTGGTAAACAGCCCTTTGGTTTGTCTGTGTCAAAGTTTTCTCCTTTAATCTGTGTTTCCTTGAGGACTTTAGCTTTACGCTCTTTATTATCGATACCATTATCTACAACAATTTGTTTCCCAAATTGTGGTCCGCTGCCCCCTGGTGGACCTTGAAGGTCACTTACAATACATAAAAAAAATTACATTCATTCAAATTACAATAAAATATTCATGATTACATATTTACATTTAGAAAAGTTAGAACTGATAAAAGGAGTTACATTGCGTGAAATACTTTGTCTTCCAAAAGATTTTCTGGTTTCAAATGGAGCTGTGTCACTCCTGAGTTTGGGAATGGCTGGCGCCTACATTACCCACAATGCAACACGGCCACTGGCAATTTTGTCAGATGTTTGGATTTGTAAAGCAAATGGCACTCTGGTAAACACTTATTTCTTACACCACATGCGTCTAGCACCACAGAGGACTTTATGCAGCTTTTTGCCCCAGATGGAATATTACTCCCTAGACTTGTGAACAGATTTTAATATTGGTAAAGTTCCTCTTGACGCCTACCATTAACTTAACCCAATCCCTAGACCCCACCGTGGAGAACACACTATTCAAACACAACTCAGCTCAAGAGAGGTAAAGTGTCTTGTAAGTAGGTAAACAATGCAGAAAGAATCCCTGACATCATTTGTTAAACACGTTTAACGTACAATTCTGAATCATTCACTGGTTAGGTGAGTCGTCGCACTGATCTGGTGGTGGTTGTGGACAGGTTCTTCTGAGTCATGGCTGCAAAACACACATTTAAATTTGACATCACCACATTATAGTGGATTCTTTGTACAGAAGCACTAGAATACATATTATTTTTAAGCTTGGACCAAAATTGTAAGCATCCATGTTCGAGGCTCACCTGCGAAGTTCAGCTCATACTTGAAGCTCATGGTGGTAAACGTCATGGTGCCTGACGGGTTCAGCTGGTACTGGAGCTCGATGTCCTGACTGGACATGCTGCAGCCATAACTTTTCTACATAACAAAAACAGAAACAACAGTCTGAAGGAAAAATATGATGGCTATGATATCCCATGGGCTAGGAACCAGGGTGATGCGAACTTCTGGGTTAGCCTACAAAAACACATCATCGCTACACCACTCTATATCGACTAGTTTTTTTAAGCAATGCTAGCAGCTTGGGTCTGTGGGTCAGAATAAACTGAAAATTGTGTTAAATGCTAATTAGCAAATGTAAGCCCTGCTTAACCAAGGCGCTGAATAATTGCATGGTAAACATAATTGCCTACCTGTTTAACGTTAGCATGTTAGCATTAACACTGAGCATGTCAGCTAGGGATATACGTAACTAGTCAACTCATTGATTAATTGTGTTAGCCACGCTAGTTAGCACCGGAAAGGTTATTTTATTTTATAAATGTTAAATTAATTATTATTTACAGATTTAAATCACATGGTGATACAATTTGACTATTTCCTGTCAAAAGCAGCTTTATAAGAAAAACACAACCCAAGATCCGTTAGCTTGCTAATGTAACAACAGCTGTTGCATCTAAGATGTTAGCAGCCATCTGTATACTACAATATACTACAATATTGTTTGGACGATGATTAACCATGGCTTTATCTTGATTTTTGGACTAGTTGATATAGGCTAGTATAAGATAAAAACTTTTAAGAGGGGGAAATTTGTTGTTAGGAGCGTCCCTCACGTTAGCATGCTTGCTTTAGCATTTAGCTAAAAGCACTACTGTACAGAGTGAAGCCCAGTGAGGCTGCTAGCATGGCGGTTGACTGTTGCATACTTATTTACTAATTTATTGGATTTACTGTTCTTCGATTGCCGGTGTTTAGCAACACGTCAACAAAAGAAACCAGTAACTTACTTTGGAATAATCTTTCCATATTCTGCCAGTATCCTGAAACTGCCACCTGGGTGTGTCCCGACCGCTGAAAAGAAGAATTTAAGTTGAAAACATTTACAGTAACACAACACACACTGTGTATAAGATAGACCAAAAGAAATACAACAATTAATACTCTACTTAAATTGAATCAAATTAAGGTGTAAATGTTTTTTACCTCATATTTATTAATATCTTACTAAATTAACATATCCTTAAATTGCACAGTGTCTTATATATGGTGGTGTTTTATATGTTTGCAGGGTGAATAAATGAACCTGCTGATCTGTTGACTGTCTGCGGTCCTCCTCACTGCTCGCCTCGTCCCCACACTGTCATTGACTTGATGCATCGCTATGATGAACCAGTGCACACAGAGCGACAGCTTAGTGACAATTTAAACCGCCATCCTCAACAAAAGTCGAAACATTACATTGTCTGATTTTTGCTCCAGAGCAGCTTTGTCAGTGCCTGCGAGCGCATTACCTGAAAAATCCAGAGTGTAGGAGAATCTCCCGGCCCTGAAGCTCAGCTGGCCCCGTGGATCCAGCTGGTACTGTCTCTCAATGGCAGCGCTGTCGAGCGAACAGGCCTGCACACAGAGACAAACCAATAAACCGTAAAGAGCAGAAGGGTTCAACTTCAACTTTTCATGATGGGGGGACAAAACTGGAACTTAAACAAACATATAGAAGCCCATTTCTGTCAGGTGAGGAAAACTGAGTCTGGATGAGAAAAGAAGTTCCCATGTTATGTCATAATCGTGAAATAAATGTTGACTTTTCATCTGATAATAATGACTTCTTAGAAATATGACTTTTATCTCATTTTTGTCTTTTTATTCAATAGCTCTGACTTTTTGTCTTAAAAATCTGATTTTCTATCTTAAAATATGACACAATATCTTAGAAATATGACTTTTTATCTCAAAATATGACTTAATATCTTATAAATTTGACTTAAAATAAATATAGATATACTTAAATATATGTACTTAAATATAGACTTTTTATCTCATAAATATCACATTTTCCAGGAGTTGTTCTTTTGTCCAACCAACAGCTTGAAAAACACTCTCTTCATTTACTTTCATAAATATTTTAAGCAAATCATCACATTTAAGAGACTGACACCTGCAAATATTTAATAGTCTTGGCCTTAAAAAACGTCCAAAACGATTAATCAATTATCCAACTAACAGGCAATATTTATTTCTTTGATCGACTAATCGCTGCAGCTTCAGTTTTCATTTAACATCTTTCACCACTGCTACATGAAATCGTTGCTTACATGCGCTTGGTATTCTGTCCACACGCCCTCGTCTCCCATGAACTCCCACCTGAAGCCTCCGTCGCTGAGCTGGGAAGAGGAGGCCGAAAGAAGACCTGAGGTGGCGTAAAGGCTGCGGAGACATGTTCGTACAACGTTTCAAACATGGAAGTGGTGTTTTCAAGTCGCACACAGTGAACAAAATCCTCCTTTTGCCAGGAAAGATAAAATAAATCTCACCTCCCTGTTGTGTTGGATTTGAATTTCGGTCGCCTGCGTACTTCCCTGCGCATCCCTGAGTTGCAGTTTATTTGGCTCATGGCTGCCAATAAAATACCATCAGTTAGGTTCAGCCGCACAGACACACAGTTTATGAAGTCAAGCTCACGTGTTTCGAAAACATCACACACTGGAGAAGTCGAGTCTGTAGCCTATGGCGCCCACGGTGAAGCTGAAGGATCCCTGAGGGTTCCGAGCGAATTGGCGCTCGACGTCTCTGCTGCTGACGGAGGCGGACAACACGCTGGTGCTCTGAGGAGGAGGAGGAGAGCGAGGAGGCGCTCAGAGTCTGGAGATCACAAGAATCGGAATGAATTAAGGGTCCAAACTGTCCTCACCTGGGATCCGTATTCAAGCCACAGCTGGTCGTCTCTGTAGTACCAGCCGACGTCCTCCGTCTGGCCCTGACGGAGGAGGCTGCGTCTCTGCACCTTCATGGCTGAATTTGTTGTCTGCAGCTTATCAAAATCTATGAACACCTGCCTGCAGAAGACACATAGCATCATCGTATATCAATATTCCCTTAATCTAGATGCTTTTTCAAAGGCTGGTCAGAATTAAATGACTAAGAATACGTCCAGATCACGCCAGAGTGTTTCCTGGATAAAATACAGGAACTTTAAGATCAAATTCATATTTTGTCAAACAAATAAATAAGTAAAAGTGACCAACACCGACCCATGGATGGTGTTGATGGTCATTCCTTTGGCTCCAGGTTGACAGTAGTGGGTCTCAATCACAAAGTCGTTGTCAATCCGCAGCCACTGCTGTGCGACCAGCAGCTGCCACTCATAATGTTTCTCATCGGCTGCAGAGTAGAACAATATGGGATCTCATGACGGGTTTATGTTTCCTTTTAATGACACACATACTAAAACGGACTTTATGTACATTTAAAGACAGAGTTTGCAAAGTGCTCTGACAATCTCAGGAAGAGAGTATTACATGATGAGACCTCAACGGTCGAGCCAAACCCCAGAGAGCAAAGTCTGAGGCTGAGTGAAAACAAGAGAGGTGTGAAACACAAGAGGAGACAACGTGACTCATCAAAAGGGAAAAGAATAACAGGCACAGTAAAAGAGAGAGAGAATGGAGATGAATAAAAGAATAACACCAATTATGGACATCACATCAGGGGAATAAAGAGCAGATAGAGGATAACAATTAAAGGACAGTAAGAAAACAGAAAAAAAGGAATCGCATGAGAGGGACTGAAAACAGATATATGAGCAGTAAAAGGGGGAAAAAAGGGGCAAAAAATCAGCTTATAGAAAAGTTACTTTTAGCTGACTAAACTGAGTATAAATTAAGATGAAACAACATTGCATCACAAGATTATTTGGTCTAATGGAAGAATAATCATAAAAATAGACAAGCTGATCACTTTTCATCAATTCAGTTATCTATTAACAGACAGTATTTTGAAATTGTTACCTCTATTCCTTTGTATGTATTGCAAATTCATTTCACTATTTTAAACACACTATAATGTTAATATGTGTTGTTAATATGTGTTGTTTTTGACTCGTCAAGATTTGCTAAAAAATTAATTGCTGCTTATTCTTCAAAGTGAAACTCTCGCCAAAAAAGAAACTGAGGATTTATTTGTGATTGAATATGAGTCAAACATTCGTGTAAAAGCATAATTACGACGAGGGAGGCACTTTTAAGATTTTCCGTAGTTTCGTTTTTGGGCAAGCTCGTATTTTAGCTTTATTTTATTTTTTTCATGGCAGACAAAAAGTGTCGATCCCCGAGTACGACTTAACAGGCGGGAGAGTAATGGTGGACCTCCTGCCTGTCAGGTCGCACTCGGAGATCGACACTTTTTGTCTGCCATGACAGCGGCGCGCCGGAGATGTTACTGCTAACGTGAGTAGTCCAAAAACTAGTTTTTTCGTAAACTCTGTGTTCACAAACAATGTTCACAATGCTCGTGTTCATATGTAGAGACCCTGGTGATACTACGAGCAAAGTTTCATGTTGTGTCGAGTCTTCTTAGTGTTTTTAAAATAGCGATTTTCATGCTAGCATAAAAGTGCCCGTAGCACTCCATTGAAAATTAGCTTTGACTCATATTCAATCGCAAATAAAGCCTCGGTTGCTTTTTGGCGAGAGTTTCACTTTAAGTTATTTTAATTAATTCATTGACACTGTGTGGGCGTCACTTTGGGGAACCTTGGGCAGCATTTCTCACTACTTCCTGATTTCAAAGTAAAAAAAAACAACAACACACAACTGCATCAAATTTGATCAGCAAAAATGGTTTTAAATCAGCTTCCGTTGTAAAATCCTGCTTTTACATGAGTGGTAATAATCTAATCATATATTATATCAGAGTGTAGCAGTCACAAGGGACATTTTCCTGCGTCATGTAGACCTAATTTTATATTCAACACATTAAGTGCAGTATATTTTACAGATTACATTTACACACATTAAATGAAGTGACACTTTTAAGGCTTTTTAAGGACTTCCTTCAGCCTTGTTGACTAAATATTAGTCCCTAACCCTGATCAGAGAGAGTCAACCACAGTAACAATGACTTTAACTATCTGTCGTGTCATACACACCTTGAGTCTCCAATATGTAATCGCTTTCTTCAAGGTCCTGTAACAACGAATGAAACACACAAACATCAGACAGTGAAGCACACCAGCCTTTCACCCAGAGACTGACTCTGTGCTGAACACTCACCATGCTGTGCGGGAAACAACCTGTGAGACGACACTCTCAAAAAACCAACGTCAAGAGATCTTTAAATGTTCTTCTCACTCCTCTGATGAAGTTTGTGTCGCTCTTCTTCCTGTTAAGTCTTCACAGCTTCTCTTTCACTTTCGTTTTCCCAGAAACACGCAAAGCAGCAACTGTTGGGCTTTTATTTTGGTGGGATGATCCTAACATTAATCTGATAGCCTGTAATGATGAGGTGACGTAAAGAACTCGAAAAAGCCTTGAAACACGATCGATTTGAGTAAGTTGTCATTCGTATATATTTAACTAATATTATTTTGTCCTTTCTACTTAATTTACTAATTTTCTATAATTATTAACTCATTAAGATGAATGACAAAGACAATGGATATGATGCCTCATCACCTCAGCTAAATAAATAAGCGCACAAAAACATTGCATAGACTTTCTTTACTTGCAATCATGTTTGATTTCCATTACGGAATATTTAATTATCTGTACCCACAGCTCAGTGCACAGCTGTGGAAGCACATTTGAGTCCATAATCAGTCCATGAGAAGACAAGTTTATAATTATAAAGTCATATGACATACAGCCGTAATAATGAGATAAAAAAGATTAGATAAAAAGCAAACATTGTGAGAACAAATGTCACATTTATGAGATATAAAGTCAGAATATGATATAACATGTCATAATTCTGAGATTAACTGTTGTAATATGACACAAAAAAGTCATAATTATGAGATAAAAAGAAAAATATGAGACAAAGAGTCAAAAAGTTGAGATAAAGTCATAATTATTACATAAAAAGTTGTAATATGACACAAAAAGTCAAAATTACTACCAAAAGTCATAGTTAATCAACATGGGATAATATTTTTTTATTGAGGCAAATTTTTATCAATTTTTTTCTTCAGCTGGTAGAAATGGACTTCCTTCCACACAGATCACATAAATCCATCAGTACAGAGGAGGATACATCCGTATGAAGCAGAATAAAAACTTAAAAAGGTCCAAGACTCAACTTCAGTTTTCATCTGTAGTGAAAAAAAAAATCATATGAACTGAACCAGAAGAGGCGACAACCATGTGGCTTTTTATTCCATAATGTTGTCACACAGCGACTGAGTCATACAACACCTCAAAGGTAAGGTGCATAGGTGGCATGTTTCTGGAAGGTTTATTGTAACGTTTACTTTGAAAACAAAAAATTAATGCAAAGGCAGTGGGTGAGTAAGTGATACAAGTATGGGTCAAACCATAGTTTTTTGCAAAGGCAGGTTGGTACAGTACAAACTCTGAGTGCAGGTCAATAAGGCAGCTTTGAGTTTTCAATCAATTCGCTGTTTGGCAACCAAGTAAAAAAACACACACAAACCTAACCATAACCCTTCAGTATAATTTAATCCTACCCTCAATTTATTGTAAACACGTTTTTATGCATCCCATGAATCCACCAAACACTAGAGGTGGATTTCATTGTTTGATGTCGAGATTCAGTTCCCGTTGGTCAGTTTGGCAGAATGACTCGTTCATGTAGTTTGTTTGTTCGTTCGTTCAGTCGCGCTTCCTGTGATGTATGTGCATATATGACTCCTACCACTAGGTGGAGTATGTTACCAGCATTGTGTTGTTGTTAACCTGATGGGAGGGTCATAGAGGAAGAAACAGGAAGTAAACACAGAAGTTATTGCAATCCAGATGTGTCTCCGTGTGATTACATAAATAAATAAGATTATACTTTATTACACTTCCGTTTACAACGTCGTTCAGTGGTGAATCATGTAACACACAGTTCTCAGCTCCTCGTGTTAGCGGTCAACACTGTAGTTCAAGGCAAATACATAGCTGCAACCTCATGACTGTGTACTTAGACTACACGACAATTAGCAGCTAACGGCTAAAGCCGACCAGCCAAGAACAAGTGACTGACTGAACGAGAACGACTGGAGAGGACTCAGTGAACGAACAGGAACGATGAGCTCAGAACAAATTATTTTATTATTATTTTTTTTTCATGGAAATGGTTGCTATGCTTTCCTGTTTCTCATTGGCTAAAATTTGACTACAGTGTCCTAGACTCAGCATACGATTGGCTGGCTCTCAGTCCTCCTCACCACTCTGATAAGTTAACAGTGAACAACACAGCGACTGGTCTGTTAGAACGAACGAACAAACGAGACAGAAGTGAAACAGGGAATCAGGTCAGTTAGTTCGCGTCAAAGAGTCGTTCCATCGAACTGATTCGTTCGCGACCGAGCCATCACTACCAAACACCCAAAATAAATGATTCTCAGATTAAAGTGATTGTCTGAGCGACAGTATTGCACACGTGCTTCGCCGTCTTTTGTCCTGAGGTCACTGATGCTCACACCAGCACACGCTGGATTTTGCGTGAGCGCTGGGTCTTGAGGTTGATCTGTTTCATCTCTGTGGAGGGGAAAAAAAAAATATGAAAGAATATATAAACTAATGATACAATTAAAAGGAAGCAACAAGCTCTTATAAATGAGACTACATAATTGGGGGCAAATAATAATAAATGTGTAAAAACTAAGAGACGTACATTTCGTAAACTTACAATCTTATAATTCCATGAAAAAGGAAATGCTTAACATTTTAGTAAATATGTGTATTCACTTTCTCGCAGATAGTTTAAATGGAAAGATACCAGTCTCATATCTGTATGCGAAATATGTCATCAGCAGCTAGTTAGCTTAGCTTAGCCTAGCTTAGCGTACAGAATGAATCAACAAAATACACCTTCAAGCACCTCCAAAGCGTAATGATTGACATTAAGAACAAAAAAGTAAATAACAATTTGGTGTCGTGTTGGATCTATTTTCTTGGCCAGGTGCAGTGACTTCTGGGAAACAGCAACCTCCACTGAAAACCAACATGTCTTCCCTTTCTTTATACAGATTAAAGAAACAAGATAGAGAGTGTAAACCAGTGAACCCTGGAGGTCCTAGAAGCTGGTTTTCATGAATCATGGAAAGAGCTAGGCTAGCCGTTTCCCTGTCCTCAGGCTTAATGTGAAGCTAATCTAATGTCTACTAGGTGTACCATCATATTTAGTGTACAAACATGAGAGTGGTATCAGCAGGTCACAACATGCTAAAATGCTAACTGTGTCACACAATTCAACATATGTGAGGAATTAAGCACATTTGCAAGGCATTTTAGGAACTAGTGAACCTGTAAAATAAAGCGTTATCATCTTCTCTCATATAAAAAAAAAAACATGACTCAACCTCCAAAGTCCAGCTTGTAGGAGTGTCCATTGACTTTGAAGACCATGCTGCCGTTGGGGTTTTGCTGGTACTTCCTCTCGATGTCCTCGCTGGTCACTGAGCATTCGGTCTGAGTGCGAAAACAAGGCCACGCAAATCGTCAGGGTTTTGTCTGAGCGCTATTATGTAAAGACAAGCAATGTCCTATAACTCACCCTGGGCCTGTAGTCGTGCCACGCACTGCTGTTTCCCTCGAACTGCCACTTTGGTTTGGTGCCCAGAGAAACATTGCTGAGAGCTGCGGCCACCTGAGAAACTCTGAACATCGTGACAGAATGCAAATGTTAATGTTGTCGTTACAAAGGAAGGGTTCGAGATATACATTTATGCCACACCTACCAAGAATTAGATGAGAATATTGATACCACTATCACGTAATATTGTAGCTAGTGCCCCACAGCAGGTTAGCTTGGTTTAGCATTAAAGTTGGAAACTGGGGGGAAAAGCTGGGATAACTTTTAACTAGTTATTAAGAACAATTTACATCAATTTTGAGAATGTTTTACACTATAGCCAAGTGGGCAGCGAAGACCAACACAATACAGGACAATCAACTACAATCGACAACAGCGAGGAGTCTACGAGGGAGAGAAATCCACCAGACTCCCTTAAAAAAATCGCCCAATTTTGTGAGTTCTTGATTCAAAAGAGACTATCTATGTCAAATTCTGAATCATTTGAGCGTCCTTGTAAATTTGGCATATGTTACACAGTTCTTTCTTTATGTGTAAAAAAAACCAAAACATTGGCGTCCATTTGTCCAAGTGATGCACAAGTTTATTAGCGTTAATGGGGAAGTGAGATCTGATCGCCTGTCCCCCTGAGATAGGATCGTAATCTGTATCAGATATTCGATCAGTCCAGTTTGTTCTGTACAGGCGACATCTATTGCATGTCAGTCCGTCCTTGCAGAGGGATCCCTCCTCTGCTGCTCTTTCTGAGGAGTCTTCCATCCTTTTACCCTCGAAAAGTTGTTTTTTTTTTCCAATATAGCAAGTTTTTCCTCACTCAGATTGAGGGTCTAAGGACAGAGGACGTCGTTCACTGTACAGTTTGAAAAGCCCACTGAGCTATTTGAATAAAACTGATCTGATGTGATTTTGATTTGACCGTACATTGTTAATAATAATGCAGCACAGTGATGATACAGACGGTTCACAGAGGATGTGGCGGTAATGGCAGTAAAAATGCATGCAGGCCAGCCCGACCTACATGAAAATATGAACAAAAAACATGTAAATTCAGTTCTGACTCTGGGAGAAAAGCTAACAAGCGAGAAAAACCCAGAAACCAAACTCACCCTGCCGCTGCCTGCTGCGGTCGGTAAGATGGCCGTCGAGTGACTTTCCTCTTCCTGTTTTGTCCCACCTGCCTCATTTCTGACAAACGGGAAAAAAAAAACAATCAAGCTGGTGTCCGAGGAGGAAACGAACAACGTTGTATGTGAAGAATGTTGCATGTGAAGGCTTTTGCGAGCGTGCTCCACCTCTGAACTTTATCTCTAAGGTCTCAGAACCGATGTTGAACGTGAAGGAGCTCTTCGGGTTACTCTGGAACTTCCTTTCTATGTCGGAGCACTTCACAGGATTGGTGTTGCCCCTGGAGTCCTGTACGCAAAGAAAAAAAAAATAAAATCAATTTTCATCAACAGACCAGACAAGAAGATAAAGAAATCAAAACATAAAAAAAAAATCACATCACAGTCCATCTACCTTTTCTCCGTACTTGTGCCACTTCCGTCGCAGGGTGCAGTACCAGAGCCACACGGTGTTCCCATCGTCCAGCCGCCTCACCTTTAGATCTTTCCCATACACCTTCATCCTGTTGAAATCGATACTGACCGCCCTGTAGACGCAGACCCAGAGTTAGATCAATAATCAGGCAGTAACCATCAATGTTCAGATGTTTACAGACGCTGTGTTGTTACCCGTATGGTGTGTTGTAGATTTTAATGCTTTTGCTGTGGGGCAGGCAGTACTGGGCCTCGATGATGTGATCGTTATCAATACTCTTCCAGCCACGTCCGTCGTTCAGCTGCCACTGGTGGTATCGACCATCCGTCAGCTGCGGGACTGGATGGAATAAATACACAGCAATGAGTTTTTGGTGCTGAAAAAACACAAATAAATATAACGATTTAAACCTAAACCTAACCAGACCATAAGCACAGCGTTGTCGACCAATAAAACTGAAAATTGAAAACACGAATCAAATCAACATTATGAGGTTATAATGTAAAAAATATAAAGATATTTTGTTTTGTTAGTTTGTTTTACTGTCCTGTGGCGGCAAAATAAAGAGTGCAGCTTTAAGTTATCTAATCTAACATCTGTATCCATCATGTTTCAAACCTGACCAACAGGTAAAAAGCACAAACTGGATATAAAACTACCGTCATACTGTCTCAAAATAAAATGTGAAACTCGCAGGTATCGCTGATGATTTGTCTATTTGTCTTAAGCACAAACCTCTGACTTTAAACTGTCTTTTCTCAACCTTCCATTTGTTATAATAGAGACATTACTGGTTAATTACAAATTTAAACCTACTTCTGTTTCCTTAAACTATTTAAAGTGTACAGTATATTAGTACGTGCATATCTAGTCTGATGATTTAAGGAGTTTAAAGTGTAAATGTTTTGAAATTAAGACGTGGATCAGAAATAAAGACCATCTAACCTCAAGTCTCCTCCTCATCCCTCGTCTGGTGTGAAGCTCCGCCTCTTGCGTCAGAGGACGCTGCGTCATGGTTCAGCTTACATTCAGTCCCGTAGCGACAGTTTCCTGTCAGTGCGTACCTGCAGACGTGCAGGTACGAGCACCTGGCGCCGTCCCGGCAGCCTCCTTTGTTGTAATACCTGCAGGGCTCTCTCACAGGAGACTTTAAAGGGAAAACACAGGAGATGTCATTCATGACTGAAGAGGCAGATGGAGTTATAGTTGTGTTCCCAGAAATATTCCCCATCCAGAAACAAACCTGAGAATCGTTTTCCCCGTCTGATCCGTCTGACTCGCTGTCTGACTCATTGCTGACGTAAGACTCACCGTCAGAGAGAGATTCCTCTTCAGACTCTGGAATGTCAAGTGTTTAGGAAAGCCTTTAAAACTCAGCAGCTACAGTGTACATGACATTTAAGGACAACACAATATCATACGGGTTCCCTTTGTTTATATGTGGTGGACCCTGCCACCTTTCCAGCCTCAAACAGTGTTCTGAGACCTCGTTTTCCTCTGAGAACAGCTTGTTTATTCACTTATGGTCAAAATTATTACCCCTTTAATATTATAAATATTACAATTCTATTTTAAATTATTCTACAGCTCCCCTAACACACGTGATATTCTCTTTGGTACATGTACAGTTGATCTGCTGCCCCCTGCTGGACAATTACCAGCTTTAGTTTTAGACTGTATACTGGTCATGACCTACCTGGTTGGAAAATACTTGAGAAATGATGTAAAGCTATTGAACGCACCTTCAATTTAACACCATGTCAATTAGATATTACAGTAAAGCGTGATTTTAAACCACTACACTGATGTCGGTCTATTAATAGTTACATGAACATCCTACAGAGAGAGTGCGAGCTCCACTTTTTCCACAGAAACGAAAGTGAAACTTTTTTCAGGTAATCACGGTGAAAAGTTGAATTAATAACGTGTTCATAAGACTAAAGATTTGCACCATTTCCTTCCTCTAACATGACGCATATCAACACTTGTGTTGAGTTTTGTTTCGATATGGAGATCTATCTCTGAATGTCACATGTAAATAAACACATAAACAGACACACACTGGACACAAGCAGCTCTTATTATGAAGGAAAACCAGAAGGAAGTGTTCATATTGAATTTAACACCGCAGATTACTAACAAAGCGCTGCAGTAATTAGTGTTTAAATGGTACTTACCGTGAGCAGTCGCCATTCTTCTGTTTGATACAGCCTACTTTCGTTTCATGATCGTATTTTTCAGATAAACTCCAGCCCCACCCACAGCTGGAGTCTGCCAAGAGGCTGGCACTGCTGAAGTGCCTCAGAGCAAGAACTCCCTCAACCATGGGCTATTTTAGGTCTGGAGAAATCCCCAAATTCCTGAACACATAATTTACTCTCCGTCATAAATCACTTAAAAAATATACATAAAAATAATGTTCTCGAGTTGTCTCATTATCTCTATTATTGTGTAACTGTATGAATTGTACTGTTGTTTATCTTTCATCTGGGATTTTTCATGTTTTTTATGTCTCTGTAAACAACTTTTTAAATAAAAGTATATAAGTCATTATTATTATTATTATTATTATTATTATTATTATTATTATTATTATTACTATTCTTATTATTCTTATTATTATAAAGTTAAGGAGTGCAGGAGTTTATTGGTGTTTTAAGAAAACTCATGTATAAGTTGTATCTCTTGTCTTTGTCTAAATTTCTCTGAAAATGAAATCATCCTGGTTTTATCTAACGTATCTTTTTAGCTCTACTTGCTACCAATCCCTATTGCGTGGACATTATTACAGCTAACACACTAATATATACTAAAATATCTTTTATTGACATTTATTATGTAATTTATTTTGTGGAATGTCTTTTATCTGGACCCTGAGTCTGTATTAATTAATAATTGATTTAATTTTAGTTGAATGAAAATAAATATAAATCAATAACAGTGTACATGATGATAAACACAGACATATTACTGAAAGAAGGAAAACAAAGCTAAACAGAGCAAAGCAACATACACATACATAAAGATATATATAATGTATACGTGTAAAACAACACACACTGTATATAAAAAGGTCAAAATTGTACGGATGATGTAAAAAAAACACATTATTTACATACAAATCAATCAAATAATAAACAAATTAAATTTAGTAATCAATTATAACACCAGAAACATATACAAACAGGGTGGAAAACACAAAAAACTGCAGTCTGATCACAAGAAGCTGGAGTACACGAAACAACCACAACGCTGGCTGGCGGTAGTGAGCTCATTCCACCGTTGGCGCCACCCCGTACATAGAGTGCGTTAAGGGCGCTCTGTTTAAAAACACGCGAAGAAGAACATAGGGTCCTTCTGGAGCCGGAACGACCCAGCGACCTTTTCCTACGAAGGGTACTTGAGAAAAAGAAGGACGAACACAAATAGGGGAAAATGGAATTTCAGGATCACGATTACACGAACAACGGCTCTGATAGAGCCAACCCCATGGAGTTCACGTATAAAAGTAAGTACGGGCGGCAAGAAATGTCAAGTTTTAACAGAGCTAGCTAACGTTAGCGAGGGCACCTAGCAAGTAGGCTCCATGGTGGAAGTACCCGAGAAGCACGCTTTTCATCCAACAACATGCTTCAGCCCGACCCCCACTCATAATAGAGGCTGTGTTTGTTGCTACGCGAACGAATAATGACACGACATCAAACTAAGATGATACATAAAGTGACTAACAGTTGAGTTGTTGTGAGCTAACACCTGTTGCAAAGTTGGTCTAACAGGGTGATGGTGTCTCACCTGAGTTAAAAAGGAAGGAGACAAAGTATCCTGTAGTCCCATTAGATATTAAAACAAATACTGACAACTGAGGTCACTACAGGCTGAATCACAGTACTGACTGCATGTATTACACTTCTGTTTTCTTTTCTCTCATTCAGTGAGCTCAAAGGAAATTGAAGACTTTGTGAAGCTGAGGGTTACAAATAAAAACCTCTTCTCTGGGAGGAGAAACACTTCACTGTGGGCATGGAGGTATGCCGGCTAGTTTACTGTGTGAAAATACTAAATAGAATGAACACAGCAGGAAGTACCGTGATGGGGGAATTATGTGCCCGTTTTTGTCTCTCATACCTGTAACATTTTAACATTCTGTCACATATTTAAGTTTTGAAAATGTTATTTGTATTATTTTAACAACCTAATGATGCCTATATCTGTTTCCATCCTCTTTGTTTTTGCTTGTTTGAATGGCAGAGGTGAGGGTTTACCCATTAACAGCCTGTGGTTTAATTTCCCAGCAGATACAAAACACAGTTATTTTGTGTTTGAGGATGTGTTTGGCCTTTGAGGATGTGTTTGGCCTTTTTGATAAGGTAGAAAATAGAAAAAGAGTTCCCAAAGCACACATGACAAACTGTGTATTCAAAATTTGTGTTAACATTTACATGGGAGGAGCTGAAATCAGTGACTTTTGGGGTATTTTTTGCTTGAAAACAATGACCACAACAATAATTACATAATCATGATAGATGATGATACATTATCTGTCGATCAGCTCACAGAGAAATCACCTAATTGTGTCAGCTCTTGTGTTTTAGTGCGCCATTAACATGATTGTATTGTATTTTCAGGGCCATCCTGAAACATATGGGCTTGCAGCACATGATGACTCACAGACAAGCATCCAAAAAATGGGAAAACTTGAAGAAAAGATATAAGGTGCAGTTTTTTGTTGTTGTTTTTTTTAAATTTATTTCAGCATTTTGACAGATTTCCTTCTCCATTCATCTCCCTCTCAGGGGCTGGTAAATCCTCCAGATGGGGTGAAAGTGTTCCCTGAAGCATGGCCTTACTTCAGGCTGATGGACGACGCCATGCAGGGTCGGCTGGAAGGCAGCGCCCCCATCCTCAAGGCGCACCCCAGCGACAACGGCGATTACTTACCCTCCAAACCAAAGAAGAGAAAGGTGTCCATGGTGATGAACACCAATGCAGATTTGTTGGTTGGCGTGCCGGAGATTGAGGTTTCCCTGAATGGAGATGAGGAGCTGGAGGAGGAGCAGGTGGTGGTGACGGCAGCAGCGGCGGTGGCGGCGCAGCGGGATGGAAGCCAGGAGATAGATCGTATGTTGCGAGAGGTGGACCAAGAGAGGGACATGATGGATAGCGAAAGACAGGTGATGGAGAGGGAGCGGCTGGTGCTGAACAGGGAGAGAGCCGTGCTGGACAGAGAGATTGCCGCTCTGGACCGAGACCGAGCCTCGCTGGAGAGGGAGAGGGCGATGATAGAGAGAGAAAAGGCGGTGCTGGAGAGGGAGAAGGCGCTGGTGGCAAAGGACAGAAATGCTGTGAGCAGAGAGCGGCTGAACCTGGAGCGAGACAAAACCAGGCTGGAGAGACTTTCTGTACCCAAAGAAAGGACTGAGGGGGAGACAGAGGACGACAGCCAGGTGTCAGACTCAGACATCATGGACAGGAGGGAGCGCTTCCTCAGCTTGTTTGAAAGACTTATTGAAAATTTTTGACTGGTGGGTTTCTTTTGTTTTTTTTTTGCACAAAACCTTCCCGAGGCATTGCCACATAAAAAATGCACATCATACTTACAGGAACAGTTCACCCAGAAATGAAAATTCAGTCATTATCTACTCGCCCCATGACGATGAATGTTGGGGGAAGTTTTGTAGTCCATAAGTCATTTCTGGAGCTTCGCAGCAAAACAGTGTTAAACAGCTGAGGAATATGTGAGACATTTTTAACACATAAAAACTGGACAAAGAAAAAATTGCTCAGTACAGCTCATCCGTGTCTGATAGAGTTCCCAAACTGATCTGCAAAGACGTTATTTACCCCATTTTTAAAACTGAAGTGTTCACTGTAGCTGCTAATCTAAATATGTTAGCGCACACTCTGAAGCTTAACCAAGCCAAATCAAAACCAAAGCTAAATAGACCTTAGATTGGTTTGCAAAGACAATATTTACAACCTCGATGTGTTCCCACTTCACATAGTGTGTGCAACGCTTTTGGCTTGGCAGCAGCAGTTAAGATTTCAGCTTTAAAAGCAGCATCGATAACATCTTTTATAGTCAATTTTGGACTCTGGTTCTAACAGAGACTTGGATTTTGCCAGGTGAGCTGTGTGGAGCCATTTTACAACAAGTCTCTAACTTCAGTTGTTTAGGAGAACGCTGTTTTGCTGTGTAGCCCCAGAAAGCTTTGGTTGGACCCCCGAGTCTTTACCCAACTTTCCATCACCTTGAGATACAAAGTAGATAACAACTGAATCTTCACTTTTAGGTGAACTTTTCCTTTAAACGCTAACCTATGAGTTGTCAATGAAAACGGTGAGCCACTCCTAGTTCGGAGAGGTCTTCAAAACAACTTTATTCACTTGTGGTTATTCCATACAGAGCACACAATAGCAAGCTATTAGCATTATTCTTAACCCCATCCACAATCAAAATCAACAACCCCCGCCCTCCCAAATCAAACAATAGTCTTTATTTGATCGACTCGAGACATTAGAGTCTTTGGTTTAAGCTATTGTGCACGGTTGAAAACATCACTTTTTGAAATGTTATATACCAAATATTGCAGTTCATGTAAAAAAAAAAAAAAGGTTTGTTTTTTTCCAGAATATATATTTTTATATTACAGTACAGACTTTACAACAAATGATTGTGTTTAAATGCGTCTTTTATTGCATTAGATACTCAATTTTACCTTTCATTAAGCTTCAGCTTAAATAAGTTTATGCTAGTATACATATTTCCAAAAGTGTTAGATTTGTCATTAATATTAATATTATTATTTTTACAAAACAAACATATTTAAACAATGTTACTGGTTGGTGTTTTTTTTTTCTTTCTTGCCAGTCGTGAACAGACACTGAACAGAAACATACATGCCACGTGAGGGTTTTTAATAAACTGATGTCTCCAAATGCCACCAGTTGTTTACTCTTCATCAAGTCGTGGAACAGTTTGGCTTTTGAGAAAGTTTGTGTGTGTGTGTGTGTGTGTGTGTGTTTTGTATGTGTGTGTACATGCATTTTGGCGAGTGAGGGAACGCGAGAATGACTGTTTCAGTGTGTATGCGTGTGTCGCTGTGTTGCACCTGGCATTAATATCTGAAAAACAGGAAAGAGTTGCAGAAGACCAGTTTATATGTGCTTTATCACCAGAATCTGACTCGTAATTTGTGTTTGTGGATGTTTACGTAACATAAATCTCCACACAGAGTTTTAATGATCCGTAGTATTCATCAGCAGCATTTTTGAAATACGTTACTGTACTAAGAGGAGGTGAAAAAAAATTGGGATGCATGTCTAAGTGTGTGGCTGTGTGTGTGTCAATATGTACAAAAGATGTGTGCATGTGGTTGTGAGTCAGTGTGCAAGAGTGTAGGTAATATGTGTCTGTGTGGTTAGATGAGATCCCCGATGGGTATACGGGGCAGGCAGACGTAAGCCTGCGGGGTCCTGCTGAGGTTGATGGGGTTGCCGTCCAGACGGATGTCCTCCAGTGCGTTCCTGATGTAGTTGAAATCTTTCAGGTTGCAGAACGTGTCCTCGTGCATCATTTGAATATTGTTACGCTGCAATCGGAGATGGAGGAAGATGAGATAACGCCAGCAAGCATATTGGAGCGGTACTTTCATAAGCAGACGTCTAATGAGTTTGAGATTTTGATAT
Source organism: Acanthopagrus latus (assembly GCF_904848185.1). Lineage (NCBI taxonomy): Eukaryota > Metazoa > Chordata > Actinopteri > Spariformes > Sparidae > Acanthopagrus > Acanthopagrus latus. Next base: position 15,358,671 of record NC_051052.1, on the reverse strand, counting down.
CAAATCTGAACTGTGACAAGTTTTAATCCCAAGAATCTAAAGTGTTACTTTCAATGTTCACCAGTGGCTGATGAGATATGAGGTCTGGTCAGATGTACCTGTAGGTGTAGAGATCGCAGGCTGTCTGGCAGAGGCACAGGGATGTAATCAACGTGGTTGTCTGTTAGGTACAGGTACAGCAGGCTCGTCATATCCTGGAGACAAAGAGAAAACATTGAAATCATTATTGGCTTGTGCCCGTAGCTGCCAGTGCTGTTGAGGGAACCTGCGACAGAAGCTGTACATACCTTGAACGCCTCGTTGTGAATGCCCTTGGTGCCGATGTTGTTTTGGCTGGCGTCAATGAGGGTCATGGTCTCTGGGAGGGCAGGCAGCTGCGAGATGTGATTTTCTCGAATCACCAGCTCCTCCAGCTCGGGCAGAGCCATAAACGCTTTGTCATCGACGGACGTTATCTCGTTGGCGGTTAAGTCGATCCTCTTCAGCTTGTCTGGAAGCAGAAAAGTAAATATACAACAATTAAACGCCTAAAATCCACCTTCACATTTGGTTCCCTGCTCTTAATATTCATTGAGGACATACTCAGGAAGGCGAAGTCGGACTTGTTGATCTTGGTGATTCTGTTGTAGCGGGCGTAGAAGTGAGTGGTGTCTTTGGGAAGAGGTGGCACACTATCCAGCTTCAAGTCATCACAGTAGACCGAACCACCAAGGCACGTGCACAGCAAGCAAGTGGGCATACCTGGAGCCCATGGAAAAGAAGGACACAAATGGGGGGAGGGAGGGAGGGAGGAGAAGTAAGAGGAAGTCAATGAAGATCTTTCTTGTCTGATTAAAATGTCTTCCCCAAAACTACATAATACACCTTTAAACGAGGGTAGGAACACCCACAAAGTTAGCTCTAGCATAGGGTTGAAAAGAAAATGAATGCATAACTGAATAATATTGTTACCTTGAATTCTTTTGTCCACTATAAACATGCAGTGAATATCGTGTTATTGTCAGTAAAAAAAAAAACACATTTGAATGTTGCAAACATTTTGGTGACTACAAACATTCCCGTAGAAATTAACGGACTTATGGGTTGACACATATATTTACACAGAGCTATGTGGCAATGAGGTGTAACACAAAAAAAACAAACAAAACAAGAACAGGTCCCAATCCAGGCCAAAGTCAATCAAATGGTGTCAGGATATGAAGTTCCTGTATGAACTGAGGTTTCTAACATGCTCCTCTGATTTCAGTGCCTGCGTCGTTCAGTACTGACCTTTCCTGTCAATCACAGGCTCATCAGGTTCACCAGTGTCTGGTGTCAATCCAGAGCCCACTGACCCTTCTACAGTGCCAGCACCCTCCTGAGGGGTTTCTGGTGTGGTCGGAAGCAGCCCCTCCTCTTGTTAGAGACAAGATTAGGTGTTAAAGAAACAGGTTAGATCAGCGTGGACATGGAACAGGACGTCTGGCAATCAGCAGCCCACTGTTTGCCGCAATGATAAGTTACACACAGTATATTAGCTTATTAGCTGTGTTAACCAATTGTTTGTGGGAATTCACTGATGGATTGAAGTTAAATGAAAATGTGTTAATAACATGAAATGTGATCTGCTGAGTGGTTACAGACAAAATGCTTGTTAGCAAGGAACAAAAAACATTTTTTGGGTAAGCCAGCTGAAATGGTTGGTCCTTAGAGTTTCAGTTGCGTCCACGGTGGCCGACCAGGGTAGATTACAACAGTGGATGTGGAAAAAAAGGTTATAAGAGAAAGGTTCCTGCAATTATAACTCATAACTCATTTCTCAAGTAATGTTACTACCCCTTTTCCACAAACAAGGTGCCAATGCTGGAGCCAGTTCTTGCACTGTCGGAGCATTTCCATGTCCAAATATTCTTGACCAGCAAAATCAGCTCCACCCCAGCAATTTACAGGTATCCTGCAGAGCAAATAATTCCTGAGGTTCAACAAATAAAGAAGGTAGGAACTGGATAAGAGACTTAAAATGGCAGCCATTCACTTGCATTAAATTACTTGCCCATTGCATGAGCAAACAGTTTTCAACTTCTGGGTTTGCTCCTGTGATGCATGACCCCCTGTGCAGGAGCACAAGTGTTAAAGCTGATGGCCTCCCACCAAGTATGCAGTCATGTCAAAGGTGGGTAGGAGAGTACTCTAGCTTCCAAAGCTGATTCACAGGAAGACATTGACAAAACTGACAAACAAGCGCTGGCTCGTCAAAAGATAGCTTGGCTCCCTGACCCAGCTTTGGCACTGGCACCTTGTTCAAAGTCTTCCCTCTTTGATATACTTCCTTACGTATGAGGTACAGTCTTTTGTTTTTACCCTGCCATCAACAGACTAGATTACATACTGACCTTTATCAATGTCAGGGACCAGAGTTACCGTAGGAACCTCTGTGTCTCCAGAGCCAGAGACACCAGAAGCCCCAGAAGCTCCAGAGAACCCGGAGGTTCCTGAAGCTCCTGAGAACTCCCCAGAAGCACCTGATGCCTCGCTGGGGATAGTCTCTGGTTTGAGCTCCTCCTCTTGTTAGAGCCAAGGTTTGGGGTTAGGAGACATGAGATTAGGAGGGCGAGAGGTGAGATGGACCATCAGTCAACCAGTTAATCAGTCAATCTCGCACACATTTTAGATGTTACAGAAATTTGGAAGAAGCATGATTATGAGAAGCACAAATTCAGTGACACACAGTGGAACAAATACGTAAGATTTTAAGTGAAACGATCAACATTTAACACAGTTAAATGGAATTTAAGACATTAAATCAACATAAATCACATGGATTAAAGTTAGGTTAAGCGATTCTGTCTCAAGTCTCGTCGCCAGGTTGTCAAATACCGATGTTTTGGTTTGGTATTCAGCCCAAATTTCAGCCCAAAGCATCGGCATTTGACGACCTATGAATGAGACTCAACAATCAAAACCAAATCTTTCTTCAGAATCGCCTTCCCTACCTGCAAGACAGGTTATCGCTACACAGATCAACACATCTGCTTTGTGAAAGAACTAACCTCCGGATATCAGTGTTATCCCTGAGTCACCGGACTCATCCCCAGAAACCCCAGAGCTTCCAGAGGCTCCTGAGATCAAGATATCTCCAGAGAACCCAGAACCAGACTGGTCACCAGACCCTCCAGAGCCCAGATCAATGGAAATTCCTCCGGAGCCAAGATCCCCAGAGCCTGATCCTGACATATCCCCAGATATCAATAGATCCCCAGATAGCAAGAACTCCCCAGATCCCCCAGAGCTGAGGAGCTCCACAGAATCACCGGAGATCAGGACAATGTCACCAGAACCCCCAGATGCACCAGAGACCAGTAGGTCTCCCGAGCCTCCAGACCCAGAAACCCCAGAAGCTCCCGAGGCCCCAGATCCTACGGAGCCCCCAAAATCCCCGGATACATGAAGGATGTCAATGGGCGTCAGACGCAGCTCCACCTCTTGTTAGAGACAAGATTAGGGATTAATAAACAGACAGATGACACTGAAATGGATGACACGATGATGATTAGGTTAATGATCAGAGACAAATGGATGATTGAAAGGCACACATTTAACTATGAACAGCTAGTTAAATGGAAGACATGCACATGGAAAAGGTGATTGTTGACAATGATTTTAGGAACAGATTAGTATTTTTTTGGGAGGGTGATGCTGCCTTGACAACTCCACAGGCCCAAAGAGTGATGGCCCATCTTAAATGGAGAGAACCCTGGATGTCAAGTGACGCTATTCATGGTTGTGCAGACCTAAAGGTGTGTGCTTTTTCAGACCTTTCTGTGTGTCTGGGCCCATGAGAACCCCTGAGCCCCCTGAACCCTGAGGGATGAGCTGGGGTTTCAGGGGCATCTCTTCCTCCTCCTCCTCCTCCTCCTCTTCTTGTTCTTGTTCTTCCAACGAGGCTTCGGGTACAGGGTAGTTATAGTCGGGTGGGGCCAGTGTTCCAATCTCTATCTGAGGGAAAGATGGCAGCAGTGAGTCAAAAATGGATGAGAATTTGACTCAACCATCAGAAAAGTCTTATTTGGTCCTACAAAGGTCATCTGTACATGAAATACAACTATAAAAACTGGTCAAAGTTAGCACTCGGCTTTGTGTTGTTTCCATTTTTGCTCATTCTCATCACCTTTTGACTCTAAAATGAAATAGGTAATCTAAATTTTTCAGGGCAACATGCATAATGTTTGACAGCTCAGTGAAAAGTGGCAGTTTGTTGGGTTGAGGAAATTAAAATTGGAACAACAGCATTTTTCTCATTTAACAAGATTTCAAGAGTCATGGCTCTGTGTACAGACATTAACATTTTAAACATACTTCAGATGTCACAGTGATTTCTGACTGCACACTTCAATGAAACTGTAAATTCCCCTTTGGCTGCAAAAGAAGGACAGACAGCAAATACTTAGAGTACAGAAAATGGAGGATGGACTGATGGGCACACCACAGGAGAACAATTAAGCATTCATCACAGATGATTTTTCATTAATTTCCATCACTTATTAATGTCTGCGTGTAAGATGAAGTGCATCTCATCACCTCTCAGTTCTCCCTTTCTCTCTTTCTTTCTGCTATTTTTGCTATTTTTATTCAAAGCAATAAACCCCCCCAAAAGGAAATCAAACAGGAGAATGAACTCTCTATGATCTGTCAAGACAACTGTTCAGCTTGGTCCAGAACAAGATCAGCGTCTCCACTATTTCCACAACTAGATGGCAGCAAAGTGACCCGATTTCCATACCAAGCATATAGACAGCATTGACCACTGAGAGGCCGAAGAGGACATTTTCACAGCAGAAACAGCTGGTGGCCACACTTGGCACCAAACATTAGCACTTTCTGAATGTGAATTTAGTTATGCAATGTGTTTTCCATAACAGCAACAGATATCTTGCCATCCAATGTGCCACAGGGAAAAAACATCTTTATTTTTAGACTATATATGGATTCAGTTATCTCCCTTATCGTGAACTCATCAGTAATGGAGGGGTGCTTACAAATTACTTTTATTTGAGAGCAGGAAATGACATTTTATGGTTCTGTATCTATTGAAAGTTTTTGAATTAATTCCTCTGTGTGTTAACATATTCATTTAAATATATAAGGAACCGCGCTACAGTATATGCTCGACCTGGATGTAGAAGGTATACTTGAGTAAAAGGAATTAATAATAATATAACTTTGGTAAAGTCCTAAAATATTTTAAATTTAGTGATGCTGAATTCATTTTCTGGCAATAAATGTACTTAAATATCAAAAGTCCAACTAAAAGTAAATAATACATATATTTAACTGTATATATGTACTTTATACTCAGGGTGACACATCTTTCCCATTACATGCATTCTGTTACTCCTCAAACCAGATCCAATATTTTCTGGTCATCTGAATCAGTGTTGTCTTTTTTCTATATGTGCTACTTGCTGTGACACTGTATGCAGTCTGCAAAGTAACTTTTAACTAAAGTTCTCTCTATAAAAGCAAGGAATCTGTCTGTCTGTGTATGTGTGTGTGTGTGTGTGTGTCTGTTCCTCAAATATCTCTGCGGATCAGGATCAGGCTGACCTGAGAGTCTCAACATGGCTGCTGCTTGGTTGAAGGGTGTGCCACGTCGGATTTGTTTGGACTACAATGATACCGTTAATAAATTATTTCATAAATGAGCCACCGCAGTCATGTGCGCACCAGAGCCAATCACTGCACACCCTAGTCACGTGCGCACCAGAGCCAATCACTGCAGAGCTCAAACCCATGACAACAAGCGGATTTATGCCTGCAGTGGCGCGAGCTGGACCGGGATTTTGCCGGCGTTTCGGTCCCGTTTTGTGCATCTTAACTGACTGTTGTGGATTAATGAGACTAAAAGAGTCTGGACCGAGTCTGTTCCGGTCTGAGGAGATCCGGAGACACGCGGACAACAAAGTGGAGTCGGAATCTGTGGATGTTCGTGTGTAGCTAGCTGCTAACGTTAGCCCACTCCCCCCTCCTCCCGAGTCCACAACGCACGGGCAGGTCCAAAACCGGACTTAAGGTAAATAATGTCTGCCACGCTTTTTCGCGAACATTGTCGTCACGTTTGCTTTGTGTCTGGTGCAGGAAGAAATGGTAAAAACGGGCTTTTATCACGAAAGTGTCCAAGCAGCAAGTTTGGTTGTTGAGGAACAGGAAGTTGTGGGAGGGACGTAGGCGGATGAGTGACAGGCAACGGCGGTCGGTGTAGAGACAGCCAGCGATATTGAGAGTTGAAAGATTTGTGACATTTAGCGTGTTTGGACTGTATAGTTAGTGTGTTATGTAGTGTGTGGTGTAGTGGAGTCGTTTTTTTGTTTAATCAGGCAAAACAATGAGGAGACTGCTGAATGTGGAGCAGGCAGTGTAGCTGTTCATTCGGCTAGAAAGGCAGGCAGGCAGACCTGAGCATTGCCTGCATTTAAATGTAAATAGCTACATATAACTTTGTAATTTTTAAAAATGTATGCACATATTTAGCAAACAACAATTTATATTTGCATTATAAGTAATAATAAATGGTTTGTTAAACATACTTGTGATTTTCAAAGTAAAAAAAATTAACTTTTTCTACTCGGATTTTATGTTGGGTTTTTTTTGTGTGTGATTTTAGGTCCATCGTGTTAATACAGTATGTTAAAATAAAAAACAACTGTACAGTCACACATGTGAGGTTGTGCTGAAAATAGTGACACCAAGTAAATAGTTTTTAAGGTGAAATATAATGGCAAAATCAAAAATAGTCAAAAACGGATAATTATACACTGGAATATTGGATTTCACAACAAACCTAAATATCCCTGACGTCCCACCTTCAAACACAGCCTCATTTGGCCATCCATGAAAAAGCTACTTAACCTCCCACTTTTCAATAGGAATACATGTTTCCTACGGGCACTGCACTAGTACACATAAATATAGTACGAAAGTACAAGATTTGCCTTCTAAATGAAGTAAAAGTACAAGTTGAGTAAATGTACTTTGTTATATTCCATCACTGGAAAATGGAAATACTCAAATAAAGTAGAGATGCTGCAAAACTGTGCTAAAGTCAATGTACATATTTACATTTCATCACAGGTTTAGGGAGCACTTTGATACAATTTAAGGATTAGACAACTAAATCTGAGGAATTAAGTAGACAACCATCTTAACGTCCCCTCTACTGCATTTGAAAATATCAAATTACTCGATAAACTACGGTTTGGCACCTTTGTGCATCAAGCAGACTAGAATTTATGTTGAGAAATAAATTCGAAGACAACCCTGCCAAACCAACCAAGCTTTATGAATTACAGTGCTCTTTGCCTCCCTCATTAAAAGCTTCAGGTATATCCATCTACTCTCATAATTGCATTCGCAGTCATGTCTCTCTCATGTTTTGGTGGGTGATCAGCCTGCAGTTCCATCTTCCTCCAGATGAGGGCAACGAACCCCCACACACTGCTGCAGGTAACACCTGACACTCTGTCACGGCCAGCGAGGCGGACTCAACCCTCCAAAAGAGGGAATGGTCCTTGTGGAACCAAGACTCACATGGTAGCTGCAAGAATCCATATTTTAGTCTTTTCAGCCCCTTTCAACCACAGAACTCAGATGTCAGCAGGCCAAATATAGGAGTGCATATCAGTACAATCATGCAAGTCAAATAATAAAACTGCCTTTAAAAGATGGGTTACAAGAAGTATCACTGACGAAAAGTCATGCGGAGAATTTTAAATGCAGCAACGTGAAAAGATGCCCAGCACTGAAAGTCACATTTTAAAGCTTGGCAGGGAGACAGTTTGGGATACAACAAGGTAGACCATTGAACAGCCCTGCGCAAAGTTAGCTCGCTGCAGCTCTCCCCTTCATTTCCCCCTTTCCCCAAAGCAAACATATACACCCGAGGGGAAAGAAGAGGCGAAAAGCTGGCAACCAAAAATACTGAAAAAAAGAGCTCTGGAAGCAGCATGGGAATACAGAATGAACAGGGAGAGACGGTGAATGTGAGCATCAGGCTGACGCCAAATGTTATGTTGCTGCTGTAGGTTAAAGTTGATCAGTCAGTGGATGCATTCAGCCAGGTATGTGAAGTTTCAGCAACTTGATCTTTCCAAAACAATCCCACACTGGTTCAGCAGCTGCTTCCTTAACAGCAAACAAAATGATTTGATGAAGTGCCGTCACCCACAAAGGAAAAAGTCTTCCGTCTAATTAAACGCCATGTGGCAAATTTTGAGTCACGTTTATGCGTCACTGTGAAAGCAAACCCCAGCAGAATCTGTGCTTTGTAGCTTAAAGGAAAAGTTCAACATTTTGGGCAATACATTTATTCTCTTTCTCAGTGAGAGTTTGATGAGATGGCCACAGTGATGATTATCTTCAGGAAGTTACTGCACCCAAATAAGAAATAGTGAACATAATCCCCTGCTAAAGATACAATATGTTACACTTCTTCATTAAAAAGCACAAAATCTTTCCTCTATATTTTATTAAGTTTTAAGGTAACAGTGTGTTTCAGTTGGTCGCCTGTCACTGTTGGTTAAGAGTGAGAGACTGGGGAAGGAACTAACGCAACGGTGAACGCAACTAAGTGTAACCGATAAAAACCCTGTCTTACCTGAGTAAATCAGTTCTCATCATTGTATAAAGCGGTGTCCATTTACCGCTGAAACTTGACTCTGATGTTCAGGGTGGGAAGCTCAAATATCATACTACTGTATTGTAGGTTGCAACTTGTGCAAGGAATCTGACAATTTGTTATCATTTCCCCACTTCCTGATTGGTCAGCGACAGAATAGACGATAGTGAAAGTCTGGAGGGACCTCGGGCCACATTTCAAGGTAAAACAACATATCTGATAACCCATTACCTAAGGGGTTAGGAGGAGGTACAATTGATCTATGCCAGGGTTCTCCCCAGACAATGGAACAGTGGCACAGCGCCGCTATACTGCTAGCTCAGTGCCGCTATACTAATTTTCAATGTTAACTGCTTTGTAGCGGGTGAGGGTGACGAGCGAGCGTCCGTCCGCCCGGTCTGATGATTGCGACAGATGATTGGCAGATGTTCTTACTATTGGGGAAAAAAACATTAATTCCAGTTTCCAGTCTTTACACTGAGCTAAGCTAACTGGCTGCTGACAGTAGCTTAATCTTTAACACACATACTTGAGAGTGGCATCTATCATCTCAGAATTCACTGTATTTTCAAGTCATATTATTTAATATGACAGACATGACTACGACACTAAGATGTAAATGTTATCTCACCAACCCTTGTTACAAAAACATTCAAACACTCAAATTACCAGCTGAAACTTGTTCTTGAAATTCGAATCAAGACAGAACGGTGAAAGATCAGAAGATGCCAAACTTGGTCTAAACTTTTCTGTAGTGCAGCACACTGCGTGGATAACGCTGAAGATGAGCCTCAACTCCTCTGAAAAGAGACAAGCCCACGAGGAGAAAGAGCAGAAATACCAACAGATGGATGTGGAAAGTAAAGAGTCAGCATTCCAGAGGCATGGAGCTCATCATCGCTTCATTTCTCCCCTGACATCTGATGTGTGTTTGTGTGTGAATAAAATCCATTTAATCCTCTCTCTTATTAGGCAACAAGTCTATCAGAGGATCTGCCCTCTCACCTCTGACTGCGCTGTCAAAGAGACACAAAGTGACAGATCTGTCCAATATGCTGTTGTTTGTTCAGGGACGAGGAAAGGTTCCAGTAACTCTAATTGTTCTGCTTCTCCTCTTCCTGCTCCCACGGACTCCCACAAAATCTTATGCAATGCGCTGTGTCACATCCAGGCTTGTTAAACACAGAGACTTTATCAAAGCCATTCGTCTGCAACACATTACAACTCTCCCACACTGAGCACTGTCATGTGTAACGCTCGGCTGTAAATCTTTGCGCGCCAGGGCTCATTTTAAACCTAAAAATCCAGGCTGTGGTTGTACCTTTTTTCCATAGTGCATGACACAATAATTCATCGCTCAGTGTTGTTTCTTCTGTGAGATGGCGTCCAATCTGCTAAGTCTGCGTTCGATTGTGGGTTTGGGTTTAGATAACAGCGGTGGTGTGAGTTCAACCCACATCAGGTTTAACTTAAAGTCGCAAGAAAGCCTGCTGAAAATCCAATGTGGACTGCTTGCCTCGTGCCGTCTTGACACCGCCTTGGCTTAATTTCCTTGTTACAAAGAGGTATAAATGAGAACACGAAGCCCTGCTAAAACTTGCCATGCCAGCATGCCCTGCAGCGTTGCCACATCACAGTCAACTTGAGCTGATTTAAAGGATCTACTGGAATCCATCATCCAGACTTTCTGCCGACTTTGTTCTCCGCTCATCTTTTAAAAAGCCATGATAGAAAAGAAAAGAAGTCCCAGAAGGTGCAGCAGTCCTTCAGTTTTGCTGATTTTACAGCACTCTGTTCAACATCATTTGAGTATCCAGTAAAGACATGCTACATTTACAGCAAAATGATCCCATAGGGGCCTCAAGAAAGGAATATTACGACTCTCTATTTTCTTCTACACACCAGCTACTAATCCAAATTCTGCAATCTGCACTCACAAAACACCAACATGTTTAGTTAAAAGTTGTTCCTTCCTCAATTTCTGCAGGCAAATAAAAACATTTCCATCATCGGGCCATAAATACCACTCGACTCTATGAAAACTACTCCAGATGCAGAAGAATTCAGCCTGTGGAGATTCTAGGGCATGTAAGCTAAATGGACACTGGGCTGAGGAATAAAAATGAAATATTTTGGCCAAGATCACGTATAAAACTGGAAAGCAGTTTGCCATTTTCCAAATGGCTGCTGTGAGTGTCAGCGGGATGTCTGTCTGCTCCATGAACCTGGTGACCTCTGTCCAAAACCAGCCAGTTCACCAGCATTTCACTGCCAACGCTTTGATTTGTGTAATCTTCTGGGGATGATATCAACCTCCATGATTTGGAACATGAGTTTACATTTACACATTTTCCACTTTTCCACAATGCAGTTCCTTTAAAGTTTGTGAATTCAAGGAGGAAAAAACAAATCGTTTATAGTATTTGAAAATATATATGGGTCATGAAAAGTTAAATTATTTTTTTTACGAGAATAGTAACCTTTTAGTAAACAGGCAGCCTGTCCTCATCAGAAAAATTACCATTTACAGTTGACCAACTGCAAAAGCAGCTTATTACAACCCATAGTTACACTTCTTGTTAGGCGGCGCACTCCAGTGGTCATAGTAATTTTTGCAGCAGCAAAGGAGGAAGTCAGATGAAGTAGAATCAAGAGCTAAGAGGAGGAAGTCAGGGATGGATGGTCGGGTCAAACAAGCTCAGAATTCATCAATGGGCTGTTGTACATGTTCAATGTGAAAGCAAGAGTCAGTGGTGATTTATATTACGACCTAGCTCGACTTCTTCTAACTCACATAAGGAGGATAGTCTGCTGAGCGGTGTTACACTTTCACAGCAGATCAGTGTCTTTCACCCTGATGGACATGCATGTGAATATCAGAATATTCTTTCATTATAGCTCCTGTTGATTTTCGAGTCTCATTCCCAACTCGTCAAATACTCATTGTGGGTTTGGTCACCAGCCAGCTGAAAGCGTCAGTATTTGAAAATCAGCTCTCTTACAAATAGGAGCTTTAAGTTACGTATTCTTAGTCACGTATATCACTTATGTTTACCAGTCACTGTTGTTGCCTAAGCCTAACCAAAGCGTGAAACAAAGGTTGTGTGCGTGTGCAGCTGGTTAGCTGCCAGCATCATGTTGGTTTTGGAACGGTGATCCAGTATAAGTCGTTGTGGCAATTGATGTATTCAGTCTTTTAGGCATGAGGATGTGTCGTAAATAGGCCGATTCTGCCGTCTGAAGTGTTTTCTGCAGTTGTCTGGCAACACTGTGAAACCGCACAACTCCATTAGCTTCTGCAAAGCCTGCCAGTTCTTATGAAAATTCTTTGCTTTGTAATTAACCTTGATCCGTACCTCAAACTATGCCATGTTGGGTAATGCATTTGTGGGATTTTGGCCTGGAAATTTACAAGAGAGTGCGAGAGACCCTCTGAACATTACAATGAAATGTTTGTTTTAAGCCTCCTTTTGCCAAAATCAGTGCAATGGTAACAATCACAAGTAAATCTGATACATCTCTTCAAGGAAGTCTGTTGATTTTGAAGTAAGAAGCAGTAAAGTAGACAATAAAGTAAAGTGTTTCCTCAGTAATCAAAGTTGGGACTGTATAAAATCAAGAGCTTCTTCTCTAGTGCTGACCGTTTCGGTTTCTTACCTGAGGATCATCAATCGTCAGCCCATCGTCATAGTCGTAGATATCCTGGTTCTCGGAATTTAAATTGTCTAGATCCGCATCGTAGTTGGCGCTGTCGTATGAGTCCAAGTCCACTTGTCGGGAAAATCTGGGGCTGGCCACCACCGCTTTGAGGACAAAGAGTCCCAACACGAGCCGCACCAGCATCCTCATAGTCCACCTTGACGCGGGACAGAGAGATGGCAAGTCAGACGGCGGATGTCCGTTGAAAGATATACAGCTGTCGAGGCAGCACAGGATATTTCATGGTGACACAAGTTGAGTTTGCACATTGTTTTATATTCTCATTTGCCTCGTGTAGCTAACAAGTTGCCAAGTTGAAAAAGGAGCAAAAATGTATTTAGCTAATTAAATAAAGCTCCATAGGTGCATTTAACAAGGCTTGTCTTCGTGAAATATGGGCTGTATAAGCAGTCTACTATACTTAGACCAGGGCCTGACATTGGGTCACACCACTAAGGTCAATGAATTCATTACTGAGGTGCAGACAGCTCAAGGGATCTAAATATGAGGGCCTCTTGCATCGTTGTAGCTCAAGGCATACTGTTTCGGGAGCAGCCATCTTGGCTCAAATCAACGCTTGCCTGTGGTGTGTCAAAGGTCAGAAGTCAGAGTTGATCTGATAAGAAACCATGGGAACGTTTACTTCAGTCTGCAGGGTGAAACACAAATCTGCTTTCAGCCTGTAGGTTTTGGGGTTTTGCTTCTTCTCCAATAACACACCGTTAAAGCGGCTTTAAATTCCTGTGTTTTTGGCCGGTGCTTTAATTATTTTTCCCAATCACACCAGAAAGGCTTTGGTGAACAAAATTCTTGGCAAGAAGCTAGAAATGAGGGCGCAGACAAGAGGGTCTTTCTGTGCTTGAATCTAAAATTAGCATGTATGATTTTCATTGAGCGCTGATCTTTTATGCGCTGCCCTGACCCAGATAGCTCCTGTTCATAAGCTTGTTCATTTCCTTAGTAGCACAGATCGAGCCGAGCTTAAAGAGGCTGATTTAGTTCAAAAGTGAGAATCCCTTATGGGAAGTGCTAATACGATTAGCATATGTTAATTACCGTTTAATTAGCCAGCACAGCTGACTTTAGCCTTTAGGAATCAATCATCGTGTCAGTCGGGAATTTCATAGCACACTAACAGCAGGTGTAGTCACATCTGAGCCGGTGTGAGATAGAAGGTGTGAAATCCAAGAGGAGGCAGAAGAGTTGAAAGAGGAGTCCTCCAGGCTGGGGCAGAGAAACGGAGAGCGAGGGGGGAGGGAGCAAGGGAAGAAAAGATGCGGAGACGTGGACAAGATGTTGGCCCTCAGGGTTAGATGGAGAGAGAGAGGAAAAGACTGGGAGAGAGAGAGAGAGGTTTCTGACTCACTTACTCGACCCCTCGCCCTTTACAGAGGGCCTTTATGAGGCCCGGTCGCTGCCTGTCTCAGCACTCAAACTCCAAATTCCTCCGAGGTTTGTGGACAGGATGGCAGTGAGTTACAGCTGCAAGGAAAAGCTTCATTCAGCAGCGAGCGTGCTCAAACACGCACACACACACACACACACACACACACACAAATGCACACATTCACACACATTCACGCACACACTTGGAAGGACAGATCCTCTCACAGATGCACGCTCTGTCTTAACACACCTATCTTTCAGGGGGAGAAAACTGAGAAACCTCTGCTGCTATTTTTGGGGGTGGATGAGGACAGATATAAAACAAAAAAAGTGTGCACCCTGTTGAGAAAAGCTTGGTAAGCATCCTCGCTGAAATAGGCTTTTCTGTCATGAGGGTATGAAATCCAGCAGGGTCACACTGAAAGAGGGACTATGCTAAAGACAGAGGTGTGCTTTTATACAGGCCATCACAGTGTACAGTGTGTTGAAACTGTGTGTGTGTTTGTGTGCATGAGTGTAGCCTCTAGACTACCCCCGTGTTATGCTTGGCTCCGCGTTGGGCATTCCTGATATCCAGTGATTCTACCTTGTTTCCGCAAAAGCCATAAACAAACTCCACAGACGTCCCTTTGCTACAAGTGAAGCGGTAGCCGGCGTGTGTTTCATTAAAAAAAAAAACAGATATACACAGAATTCTGTTCTGAGAGAAAATGAAGAGAAAAACAGTAACCCTGACAAAAGTAAGATTGTAATCACAGTTTTGCGGTAGTTCTTTTTTTTTTTTTTTTTGCAAAAATTGTCAAGTATTTCAACACTCATCAAACCTTCCGAGGCAGAATTCATCTTTCTTGATCAGAATACAATGCTGTCAAAACTGCGAAATGAGTCACCAAGGCTGTCACTAATCCAAAAAACACCTGTCCAACACACACACACACACACCTGAATCACACCTACAAAAGCTTTTAAAAAAACTACCAGCCAACAAGAACGCCAAAGGACCACAAAGACATCCACTTTTCAGTAATCTGCGTAAGCCCCCAAAGCAAATCCCAGAGTGAAAATAAAGCATCTGCACCACCAACCAATTAGCCCAAGTGGCCTCTGTGCAAACCCTGAATTGCAGTGTCTTTTGGAGGGGGCAAGTCGAGCCACTTTCCCTGCACCGGAGAGCCACTGAGCCAGCGCGATAGATAGCACCAAGAACGCTTACCTCTGTCTCCTGCTTTCCCGAATGGTCCCTTCAGCCGTGATGGAGATGCTGAGGGCTCCGGGACTTGGCCAATGGTGAGAGGTCGCGCAGGGTGCCTTGAAGAGGGAGGGTTGGTGTGTTTAGTGTGTGAAAGGTGTGTATATGTGTGTGTGTGTATGTGTGTGTATGTGTAGGTCTGTGCGCTGTGGCAGACCTGAGTGCCCTGCCGCTTATGTGTGAAGGTAGGCACTGAGACTGATTGGACCAGAGCAGATTGCTTTTGGTCACTCGCAGTGCACCCACCCCACACTGTACACACACACACACACACACACACAGACACACACATGCACGACCCTGTCAAACACTAACACACACATACACACACACACACACATCAGACACAGAGAGAAAGAGAGAGCGAATGGCCCCCCAATGGCAAAGTATCTTTTTTATCCCTTACAAGAGTATCCTTTATTTTTCTAAGAGTGTGGCTCAATCAGACTGAAATATTTGTCCGCCTTTTCCTGAGGTGAAACTCTGGCATGTGTTGCTTTCATGTATGGGGGGGATCCACGGGGCCCTTGTACACAATGGGAGCTCTGTGAGGAGCCCCTGTTAGCATGGTGGTGAGAGGAAGTCCCCGCTTGGAAGAAGGCCTCTGCCCTCCCTTTGCTTAGCTGCTTTCTCTTTGCACCGTCGCTCTGCTAAACGCCCTGCCCTAACATACAGATCTGAGTTCTGTCACTGGAAACCATAATTGTCCGGAGTATGAGCTGATCTGGGGAGGTCAAGGATGAAGAAACCTGAGGAAAGTGTTCCTTGCTACATGCACTTGTAGATTGTCTGCAGTGTCCATTGTTCAAACAAAAAATAGGACACACACACACAGCTACTGGCTAGCATTACCCTGTCAGCTTTATTTGGCTCAGATTTTGTCTCAACCGGCCCACCGCTCTCTCTCTTACTCCCATGGTAACTCTAGACCTTTTGATGAGTGAGGGGAAAAGGACGTAGCGGGAGTGCCAGACATCCCTCTGCACCTGCCATATAAGCTGGGATTTATATTCAGGGTCCTTCTCCTGCCAAGCATTCTGAAAAGGCAAAGAACTGAATAAAATTTCATCCCCACATGATCCCGACACAATGATTGATGCACACACTATATGACCGAGTGCACTGTAAAGAGCCTGGGAGGCCCTGCGGAGTGGGGTCCAATCTGTGCAAGCTTCGGCGTAATAACTGACAGTTAGATAGGAATGTTATGCTAGCAGAAGCATTGATTATGCTTGATCGTTTAATTCTCGAGGTAGATGTTTCTTGATGTGACTGGCAAGCACAAACTTGTCTTTCTTTCCAACTTGGGTTTTTTTTTTACACCACTGACAATCTGGAGTGAAATCGGGCCATGGGTTGAAGTAAAACTACATATTTGATATCTAATTTGCTAATGTTAGCATTCAATAACTTCCTGGTTAACATCACGGTTTGATTACGCCCAGTACATTTCTTGATGTGTACAACATATAGGTTGATCGAGCCAATTCATGCCTTTTGTTGCGGTATTATGTAACAGCATCGAACAGTAAGGAAGTGGTTGTTGATGTAAAGACTGTGTGGTAGAACTCACAATCAACTGGACATCAACACCATCACCAAAGGCATCTGCTCTATGTTTGTACATGTCACATTATACAGATGCCATAATCCTAATTGGCACATCACATTGTATAGTCACATCTAATGTTAGCTAATGTAAGCAAAATGCTACCTACATGGCAAACTATGGCGTAAGGCGTAGTTAACGTGTAATATTTAGAGGCCATTTAGAGGAGCAAGCCTCATGTCAGGTCACCGACTTCAGCCATGTTTGTTTCCTACTACTATCTGTGGCAACATCAAAAAGATTTTAAAAAAGACAGATGGGTTGGCCAATACATCCTGAATGTGTGTATCCTATGACAAATATTTATAATCAAGTTACATTCATGTAAACAGCTGGAGTTATTTAAAACATGACAAAAATGCTCAAGGGCACATGTTCATTTTCAAATGTTTTATTCAAATTGAAGACAATTCAAATGAAATCTCTTGCACAGTTTATCCAGAAAAATAATAACCAGAATTAAAAAGTGAGTTGGCATTTGTTTTAAAAACTGTTTTTACATTATTTCTGCATACAAAACAGTAAGGAATATTGGCCGTGAATAGTCACAGGACTGTCAGGTTTCTACTCATTTTTCGCCAATATTAAATAAAAAATAAATTACCTACAGTAAATATGTCTATTTGAAGAATAGAGTAATTCTTAAAAAAAGGAAATAAGACCACAAACCTAGAACCCAAGACCATGAAGTTGGCTTCAAGTCTACAAATATAAAGCAAATGTTTTCCTGAAACAATAAAAAAAAAAATACAATCAATCTTATAAGCTCTGCCTCCTTCTCAAAGAAGCATAATGACATGAGTTCTGAAAGAGCTCCAAATGCCATTTATACATATCGTCCTAAATCACTGTCATGCTAAACTATATTCATATTTTATTCTGAATTGTACATGCAGATGTACCAACGTAAGGCACAGCTAGTGGTCAACAGATTGCAGCCTCAAATAAAGCCTCTAACCCACCACTTCCTTGACAATGTTTTACCGTCTTTAAGATTTATTAAAACTCCACTGAAAAGTCTATGTTCTCTGGAACTGGAAAGCACTTTTTCCTAAGTCGTGGCAATAAAACAAGTTGGTGCCAACTACCGTCAAATATTTGAACGTCACAAACATGCAAATAATACTCATGTCACCATTTCTGTTGCATAGATTCACACATCTTAACTATCAGAGAAATGTCCACAATATGAAGTCATCAAAAGTCATCCAAAATTGGAATTAGCTTACAACACGCTGATTGGTTTTGTTTGCTCCTTAGATGACAATGGACCTGAGGAGACGGAAGCACAGAATGACATCGCTGGGAATTGGTGGCTTGATCTCGTTGCCGTCCAGTCTGAGGTAGCGCAGACGAGGAACACTGTCGTTGACAGATTCGTCCACAGTTTCGACGGCTACAGGACAGATGTTGGAGCCACTCACACCTGTAAAAACACAAAGGGAAGTAACATTATAAAACTTTAATAGCATTACATATTGCCTAAATGATTTAAGTACTGTAATCACAAAAAAGCAGTATGTGCTTTGGGAAAATGTCCATGACTTACTTTTGATATTGTTGTGGTCGAGGTGAAGGTGCTCAAGGCCTGAGGGAATGAGGGGAACCTCAGTCAGCTGGTTGTGGGACAGCTGCAAGTCCAAAATGCTGGTGACATTAAACACATTTTTGGGGACTCCACCGCTGCCAAGCTTGTTGTGGTTGAGCCTCAGAAATGCCACTTTTGGCAAACCTTTGAAGTAGCCAGCTGGGATCTTCTCAATGTTGTTGCCGTCAAGGAAAAGCTGGGTAGTAGTGGGTGGTAAGCCAAGAGGCATACTGCTCAGCTGATTCTTGGCTAGATTGATCTGAACCAGACTGCTGAGACCCTTCAGGCTCACCTCAGTCACCGCATCATCCATCAGCTTGTTCCCCTGGAGGTCCAAGAGGTTTAGCTTCTCCAGACCAACGAAGACACCAGCAGGGATCTTGGAAATGCGATTGCGAGAGAGTCGTAGATGCTCTAGGGTGGCTGGCAGTGGAGATGGCACAGAAGACAAGAGGTTGTCATCCATGTAGAGGTGTGCCAGTTGAGGCATTGCATTAAGGACCCCTGCTTCCATTCCCTCACTTGTGATTTTGTTGCGGTTGAGGTTCAGCCAGCGCAGGGATGTGGCATTACGCAGGGCATCTGCTGACAGCACTTCAATCAGATTGTTCTGCAGGTACAGGTACCACGTGTATGGTGGGATGTTGGGGATGCTCTTCAGGCCTTTATTGTCACAGTAGACAGCACGAGGGAAGTTAGAGGGGCAGTGACACTCTTTAGGACAGGCTTGGATCTGGGCCATGAATTCCTCATATTGCATGTCCTGGCCAAGAACTGGCCCAACCAGGCACAAGATGCAAAGCAGACTCAGGAGAAGTGCCATTTCGCTGTGCAACCTATGATGGAAAGGAAGACAAAATTATATACAGTTGTGTAATGTGCTACACAGTGTTAATCTTAAAACAGAATAAGACAAAGAGACATCTGGAAGTTCTAGACACTCATGGTAAAGAGGATCAGATAAGATGCAAAGGATTGGGGACTTTGAGGAATTAGGAACACACTTTCTGTTTCGTGATTCTGTATCGACAGTCCTGGTGAGGCGTTTCCCACACAACAGTCACTTCCGATCTAACGGCAAACATCCACCAAAGTGTTTACGAATTAACTCGTATAAACTCTGGCCCAAATTAGCCACCATCAGATTACGCAGCCTACTCTACCACTGATGTCATTATCATTAAATTCTAGTGGCAGCTGCCAACAGGGCAAGTCAACTGCTCTTTCCGGGTCACTCCTTTGCTTGCCAATGACGGGTAAACCTCCGCTGAGAGGATGCGGAGCCAGGTCAACTTTAATAGCATTAGGATAACCTGAAAGCTCAGACTTGACAACTTTGCATGTCAGTTGTAAGATGCATACATGCTTTCATGCAACATACAGAGGATGGATATGCCTGCCACACATCTCTAAGTCCATCTGTTTTGGTTTCTACAGCTGATACAATGATGCAATTAAACACATGTGCAAGCGTGCACAGATTCCCTTGAGGAAAACAGAATTCTTCACCTTTTTAGAAACAACAATTCAAGGCCAGATGGCCTTGACCTAACCAATGACAGGGGTAAAGGACAAAAAGTGAGATGCCAAAGATGGGATACATTATATGCTATGTAACAAGGCAGCGCAAAAACAAAAAAGGGAATCCAGTCAGACAAATCTGAAGTCAGCTCTACCACCTTCCATCCACCCATCTCTTGAGGCACTACTTGATTCCTCTCAGCTGCCATCTGGTGCTTGTTTAAATTCTTGATGCACTCCACGTTTGTCTGGAACTCATTTTGGATAGGCCACGCTTTTCCATGGATGGCCTCACTTCAAAGACAAAGCCAGCACACCTGTTTTAAGAGACATGCCCCTGCTCTCTCACTGTACAAGGGTCACAACTCCTTGACCTAGTGCAAATGATAAAAGCATGATCCATGCTTCCATAAAGATAAAACCCAAAGCTGCATGACAAACATCTACCAAATTACCATCCACATGTGTCAATGTCATCCCCTTCCAAGAACACAGCTTACCTGAAACTCTGTAGGTTCTCACTTGTCTGCGTCCTTTCTCAGCAAGCTATCAAGCGTAGTCCCAAATGACGAGGCTGTACCTCGCGCTTCCCTCTATTTGTACCACTGGGTGTTCATTCAACGCGTGCCAGCTTGTCAATCATAATGACACCAAAGCTTCTCTTGGCTAATTGGAGTCTCCCAAGATCAAAGGTCTGGAGGTGGTGTATAGTCTGCTAAGCCTTTTTCAGGACTTGAGACATGGCCCACTTACAGGCTAATGCAATCCTACCTGTTCTTTGTTTGCTGACTTCCACATGGACAACCCTTCCTCCCTTGGCGGGCATGCCTGATCTCTTTTTAACTCCAATCACAAATCCCTCAGAATCCTTTGCTGACCTTTGCGCTAATTTTGTGCTACCGCCGTCCATGGTGTGATCACCATTCATTAATCTGCTTTATACGAATTATAAGGTCTTGCAGTATTTGGAGTCAACAGAGACTGTAGGATAAAGTAAAAGTACACAAATTCAGCTCAACAAAATGTACCAATACAGCTTAACTTTTTAAGGACACCTACTTGGTGTTTTTTTGTGGAGCCAAGAGGCCATCAAGCCTGCGTACTACGATTTCAAGCACATGATCTTCAAAATTGGACTATTTGACAATAAACTTATTAAATGTTTCGGTTAGATTTGATCTAAGTGTACACAATGAGAAACAGTTGCGATAAAAGAAATTAGTCGTGGGTGTTTTCTTTGTGCACATTAGATCCAATAATACTGGCCTTGAGTACCACAGCATATTTGAGCATAATTTCTTGGTATGCGAGTTTTATCATGGCTTTAGTTTAATTTGTTTTGAACTTATACCAAGAGGCTATTGCTTGAACAAGATTGAAGGCAGATCTGTGAACTCAGTGGCTTTAAAATACTTTGCAAGAATTGCAAGATGCTAAGAAGTAAAGAGCAGGGAGCATGTTGGCAAGGTTGTCCAGCTCAAAGGTGATGCACCCTCCGAGAGTACAAAACATTTTCTTCAGACAGATGTAATAGTGTTATGGGAGGGAGGTCAGACCTAATCTGTGGGGATTTAACTGCAAGCTGATTGGGTGAATTGTTTTTGTAGAAGCTCGCTTAGGTCAGGTGCCTTTTCAACATGCCCTGCATGAGGTTGCGCTAATTTCCAGTGATGACGGCAGCGGACTGAATGCAACGGGATAATCCCAGCTGAGTTGTGTGAGGATAGCGGCAACACTTATCCATGATCAGCCGTGCAATCCCATTAGAGCTCCTCCTGTGTTTGCCACGCTGAATTTGTGAACAGGGGTCATTCCTTTACACATGTTTGTAATCTTGTATGATCAGTTACACATTGACAAGGTTGTCCTGGGCACACTTATAGGAACTGTGCGTCAAAGACAAATCACTACCTTGATGAATGGACATGCGATGTTTGTATCAGTCACTGTACCGTCCTAACAGGCTTGACTTGTAAGCAGGTTAGCCTTAAGTGACTTCTCTTCTTTGCATAGCCAACTGCTCTCCCTCCCTTTATCTTTCTAATGCCAGTACATTTTTTTGAGCCCATAATTAACTGAAAAAGACAAATGCCCTGTATCTGAGCATGCTGTTGCACTGCTGAGGCTACTGACCATACAATTGGCACACAGCTCAGTTTGTCAAGCAACTGGACAGCCGGCTTGTAATTTCCAAGAATGTGCTTCCACTGAACCTTTTTCTACTACCATGGCCAACCAGCAGACTTGTAAAATGTTCTGGGATAAAATCAAAAATCAAGTTGTCCATCTCTCACTGACACATCTGTCTTTTTACAGCCTCCCCAATACACGTACTCTAGGTATGAGAAATGTGAGTAAAGTTTAAAACTGGAATTCATGATGTGTAAAGAACTGAATCATGATTACAGTTAATTAAAGTGAAACTGTGATTTGATACACCTCGCCACTCACATCACAAGAGTCATTTATAAAGTGTCAGGATTTACAATTGAATGACCTAACTGTTGAAATGAGGTGAGTCAGGGCTTGACAGATCTGTGCAAGATGGAATAAATATTACTGAAAACAAATGTTGTCAAAAATCCGCCTGACAGACTAAGGAGAAACACATGCAGAGGAATATGATAATGCTAATTTCCTGCCAGGGGCTTTGTGTCTGAGCCAGCTATGTTAATTACACAACGGGTTGTATTTGCACTGCATCGGTTTTTGCGGGCTTGGTTCCAGCAGATGGCTTTTGCTGAAATCCACTTCATGACTTTGAATCATTTTGAAGAGTTTGCATGGCTTACTGCATCCTGAGCTGAGAAAGTGACTGTGTTTATGGATAATTATTACGTGTAAAAGAAAAGTTTGGAAGTAAGAGTGACTTTCCAAACACGTGTGTCATTTGCAAACTTTGAAAAAAAAAAAAAAAACAGTTTTTTTTTCTTGGTTCATTCATTTCCAGGTGTGAGCTTGATTGTAAAACTGTACCAAAAGTGTCTATTAAATCCACCTTTCTATCTTTTTCTTGACATGAAGCATCCAGATTCATTAAGTGAACTGTGACTGGAAGAAACAGACAAAAAAACTGCAAGTGAACACTTTCAAAAGCCCCACCACTTTCACCTGCAAGTTCTCAGACAGATGCTAGCAAGGTGCACCACATCAAAGGTAAAGATAATTCCAATCAGATGTAAACCGTCTGATACATACACTGCACCGTCCCTTGTCAAAGCCTTTGCCGCCTCCTCTCTCAAACAGATTTATTATTAAAGACAAATCATCTTTACCTGCCTCTCCAGCTGGTGTGAGTGGTCTGCATGCAGCCAGGTGAGGTCTGGTCCCTCTGCTTCTCCAGTGATTAGCTCTGATGACTGTCTGCAGTGTCAGTGGCTCTGCTGTGGTTAGCGCTGCAAACCAGCCCAGTTAGACTCGAATAGTTGTTGGTTTGATTCCCCAAGGGCTGCACCTTGGACATGTACCAGTTAAACAGAGAGGATGGAGCGTGTGTCGTTGGTGGGAGGACGGTTGTGTGTGAGCTGGGATGTCCTTTCAGAGTTTTGTCGTGCCTACTTTTCTGCCAGCCCAGCAGTTTTTACCGCCTCTTTCGTTTGGTCTCCTCTTTTTTTTCTTTTGGAGATTGAAGTCATCAGCATCGAGGGTTAAACTGCTGTCACTCCACCCATATTAACCATTTGGCCTGCAGTGGATGATCTGCTCCTCACCCCTTTCTCAGGGGGATGGGTGCATGACCAGTTTACAGGCCTTGGTGAGTGTTTAGTGAGCTGTCAGGTGAGGCTCACTAGGAGCTTAGAGGGGTTTGCAGACATTCACACCCAACTCTCTTTCTTTTACAAGCCAAGTCTTCTTTTTGTAGTTTTTCCCATAGGGCCTATCACTGATATATTACACACTGACGTAATGCTAGTGAATTTACACCAGGTCATTGCCAGACGCAGCTTCACAATACGACACTGTCTACTGTGGTAATGCAGGAGCTCCAGACCACAATTAAAGTTAACCACTTATTTTAGAAGTGAAAGTTAAACTATGTTTATAGTGACTCAACTGTGAGATATCGTGGAAACTCTTAATGACAGAAAACCTGGAAAGCATTTATCAGACTAGTAAGAGCTTTTTGTGCATTTCTAGTTTGATGTTTGCCAATATTTATTCAAAGGCATCAACCCAAAAGGGATAAAGATCGAAATCAAACTGTGTGCACATTATTATTTCAAGCAGACCAACGTACTGTCCTGTTGTTTTAGGTGTGACTTATTTGCCATCACTATGGTCCCGACACAACAAATATCGGACGGATTGCAGACATTCATGGTTCTGAGATGATCGCTGCTCATGACTATAGCGCCATGAGGTTGACATTACAACTGTTGGAAGGATCAGAGCAAGGACACCTGACCTGAACCTCTTGGACAGCACGGGTTGGGCAGCTTTGGACAGAGATTTTGCAGTGATGTCCGGGTTTGGGCGTATAATAATTTAAATAATACTGAATTAGTGATGTTGCTAAGATTCAGTTGTGTAGATGGTCCTTGTTTTCTGCTAATCACTAGCATTCACCATCGGCTCAGAGCTTCACATAAATTCATGCTAGCCCCCCTCCCTGTGGCCATTTTGATGATCCAGTATGAGTCACTTGTGCAGCAACAGAGATGTGATCCCTCACTGTGGATGTCTCGAGGAGAACTGGCTACGAAGACGGTGGCTTTTCTAATGCTTCCGCTCTGTTGGGCCCACAAGCACACGCACATCCGATACATCCACCGGCCCGAGCCAGCCAACTTCCTGTTGGTTCACATGACTGGGATAAAATGATCTTATTAAACGAAGACAGCTGCTCCTTTTCCAATGATTTTGTATGGGTTTTTGGAATTATTTTGCATCATCCAAGGAGTACACAAGTTGCCATGTTCCTTTTTTTATAAGTATTCTGGGGCCTTTTATAGTTTTATTGATAGGACAGCTCAGAGATGACATGAAACAGGATGAGAGAGGTGGGAGGTGACAAGCAGCAAATAGCCACAGGTCAGACTCAAACAAGGACAACACCTTTGCACCGCTGTATCAACTGAGCTAATGGATGCCCTGAAGTTGCCATGTTCTGCACCGCCACTATCCTCGCCAGGGATAATTTTTTGAGGACCGCAAAAACACAGCCAGGTTAGTTGTTCTTATTTGGTCATTTCTGCTCAACAAATATATGAATTAATTATTGTTCAAAAAGACTTGATTTGTTTTGATGTTGCGGCTCTATCAAAAGAGGAACCCTTGAGAAGGGATGCTTCAGTCTTACTTTTTATCTATGTCACTCCTCCCCATCATCATACCCCCGGTTCTCATCTCAGCTCTGTGCGTGTCTACTTAAGGCAGCAGATGTGACATCTGGAGCCCATGTCCACACTTCTGGGGACAAGGGTGAGAAAAAGACAAAATGCAGAAGATATGTGGAGAGAGTTTCAAATAAAAGGGGATAAGGAAATGTCCAACAGTGACTAGGAGAGAACAAAAACGCTGACTGAACAACTGGAGGGAGAAATTAGAGCCCAGATCAGTGTGACTTTGGATGGACACAGAATATAAATAAAGACAGAGACAAAGAGACAGAACAGCTGGAGATGATCTGGATTGAAGGACGTTCTTTGGAGTTGGGCTGCCAGCGCTGCAACAGCTGATTATACTTTCACCTATCGTCTCGCACAGGAGGCTGTGAGGCTTAGGTCTTTATGAAGGACTTTATTGTCTAGACAGGAGCAGCAGGAGCTCCATTCAGGATTTGAATGAGGTCGACTCAGGAGGAAGAGGAGGAAATTGTCCTAGATTGAAAATCGGTACGAATGGCAGTATAAAAACAAGTGAAAGGTGAAAAAAGCTGTTAAAACAAACACGTAACATGTTGTAACGGTAGTGGAAGTGAGTAGACTGCTAATACCTTTACCGACTGACTTGTACTAAATGGCATGGTGAAGTGTAGGGATTTTAAATTACCTCCCAGCCGCCTATGATAGACAGACTGGGTTTCTTTCACATAAGTGGGTCAAATTTGAAGTTTAACAGGACTTTACAGCTGGATCTCATTGCAAACACCAGCAGGAATTAAATAGGACATCTGGAAGCCATTTAGATAATAACCATAAATGCCACGTATCTAATCACCAAACCTACTGTCTTTAAATAGTGTCTGCTCTAATAAGGAACTCTTGACTAATACTCGTCGAGAGAACTCGTGGCTCCAGCACATGTGGTGCACATCAGCTAGGATGAGTGTTGCTGTTACAGTTAGTGTGCAGCTCCGCAACTGCGCTTTCGATGCCGTAAAAAGAAGCGATTGTGAAGTACACACTCGAGGAACAACTATGAAGCGTGCCTCTGATTTATCATCCAGTGTCAGTGCGTTCATATATCACAAAGGACATTTCAGAGGATGTAACAGGAGGCTGCGGTGTGTAAGGAACATTTATATTGTCGGTGATGACATATATCTGTCTTTATTGTCTTGTGAAGGGAAGGGATGAGACCAAAATGATGAGGATTATAAATTGCGTTATTTCAGAACTTAAAATGCGTACAACTTAAGTGTTCAATAACTTTTTGATGTGGCTTTCAGACTTTATGGACAGTGATAACTTTGGAACACATGACCTGATAATGAAAAGCAGACTTTTAAGACTTTTTTCTGATGACATAGACACAATTTGGTTTAGTTTAGTGGCCAGAATAAAGAATTTAATGCAACACTTAAAGGACAAGTATCTGTTTCTGATTTCCACCAACTTTTCTGTGATAGGGGTCATATCACATTTGGATTATATGTTCTAACTTTAATGTCAGGAGGGGGAGGGGATGACAATGGTGTGACAGCTAGGTGAGACAGCTGTCAAATGAGAGACCGCTGTTAGAGGTGGCTTCTCAACGTTAGTGGGAAACCCCTGCATTTTTTTGGGACAAGAAACCACTGTTCGAGATAGCCGTTCAACAGCAGTTACCAGGAAAAAAATAGATTTTTTATGAGAGACCAGTGTTTCAGATGGTGTTTCAGGGTGTCTTGGCGGGAAACACTGGATGTCTTTAGGGAGAGACCATTGTTTGGGATGGCCATGGACATTTGTTGGTTTGAAACCACCGGATACTTTTAAGGAGGGGCCACTGTTTGAGATGGCCTTTCAACTTTTCCTAGTAGGAAACCACTGGAATTTTTGGATGCGATACCACTGTTTGAGACAGTGTTTATAGTATTTGTTAGCATGAAACCACTGGATCTTTTTGATCTGAGACCAGTGTGGGGTTTCACCGTTTCGTAGTGTGAAACCACTGGTTGTTTTTGACAAGGGACAACTGTTCAAGATGGTGTTTCAGCGTTTCTTCACGTGAAACAATATTTTCGAGGAGAGACCACTGTTTGAGATGGTGTCTCAGCATTTACTGACAAGAAACCACTGCATATTTTGACTGGAAGCCACTGTTCAAAATGGCTTTTCAGTATTTCTAAGAGGGAAATTACTGGATACCACTGTTCAAGATTGCACTTCATCATTTGTAAGCATGAAACCACTGGGTATTTTTAACAAGACATTGGGACATCTTTCAGCTGAGTTTGTGCCAACAGAACCAGGTAAGCCAAAATATAAAGGGTTTTCAGCATTGGTTATTGTGAAAACCACTGAATGTTTTAGATGAAAGACCACTTTTAGATAATGTATTTCAGCATTTCTTAGTATGAAACCACTGGAATTTCCTATGAGAGACCACTATTGGAAAGCAGCATTTAAACATTTGCAAGCATGAAACCGCTAGATATTGTTTGTATGAGGCTCCACTGTTTAGTATGGCATTTCAAAATTTGGATCCGCTGGATAGTTTTGATGAGAGACCACATCAGACGGCATTTCAATGTCTGTTAGAGGGAAACTACTGGGTTTTTGTGACAAGAGACCACTGTTTGAGAAAGTGTTTTACTGGAAAACTGGACATTTCAATCATGTTTGTGTCGATGTAACAGGGTAAGCCCAATCATGAGTAATAAGTAATTCTTTATGGAAAAGATGGAAAATTGACCAGAACGAAACATATCTGTGGTTTGCTGAATGTACATTGCAAACATTTATTCTGACTACTGGGTTGTTCTTACTAGTAAATTGATATTGGTAAATGCAGAAACTAAAGAGAAGGGATGATTTAACGTTATATATCCCCCTGGTTCACCAGGAAACAAACATTTCTCAGTCTGTTACAATCAGAGGAGCACTTCATCCTCACACAAGGACCAACAAACAGAAATCACTACAATTGCTATGTAATTGTTTTCAAGTGTCCTGTTGGGATGCAAAACAGTGGAACTGTGGGTTTTCTCTGAAGGAAAATAGCCATGCTAATTTAGACCCTTTCATTGTACCTGAATAAATCACTCTAAGAAATAGTTCAGTATTGGATTTAAAAGAAAACAGAGGGTTTTAGAAAAATGACAACAATTTTATCACTGTTGACCACATGTGGGGGCAACGAGCACACAGCCAAGCCAAATATGCAGTCTAAAATGTATCTTATGGAAACAGTACAGGACTGTCCTTTCTTAAGGAAACTTTAACTGTTTGTACTGAAGCTCAACTGGGAAGCTTTATTGAAAAAATAAAATACTTTGAAATCGTCATGGGACATTTGTGGTTTCTGTCCGAGACAGTTGGAAGGTTAGATTTACACAGAAAATATCTTAAAGCTGTGGTTTTGAGCAAAACCCTGCAACCCCTGCATCCCTCCAGGACCAGTAAGTTTTTCTTTTTTGACTCACTCTACAGCTTCATTGAAACAGGACAGAGCAAAGATGGGCTCTCTGTCATTACTGTAAATTAATGACTTGAGAGGCACAAAGTGAAATCCTGGGAATACAAGATACAGATTAAGACCACAATGTATGGCTCCTTACAAACAGTTGGGCCATGAATGTAAACAGTATATCTGAAAGATAGCAAACGGCATTGGAGACTAAATAAATGGATCTTCCATTCGTCTTGAAAACTCAATATTTTCCTTTTCCTAAATTACGGGAACACGGCACTATGAACACGTCAGTATGATTTCATCCCAAAGCTTTAGGCCAGTGAGGGAAATTGGAGCCAAAAAAGACAGCACACTTAACCAAGTAAGTAGCAGTCTGCAGGTAATCATGCCCTGGCGTAAAGCTCAGGTGAAATCTCTTTGAAGACATCAAAACTGCCTGATATACAGTATTATCTAGGGTCTTTTTGCTTGTTGGCTTTTTTTATTCAACTTCAGGTTTCCTAAAACCAGATTTTATGCAAGATGTTTTTAATCAAAGCTTTAAACCATTAAAGAACGATAACATTCTTAGCGTACTAGGATTATTAATAGCAAGTTAACCCTATAGTCAGCGACATACTGTAAATGCAGATTTTTGCAGAGAATACAGTGCCACCAGAGTCAGACCTAAAAAAGAAAGCTTAAGTAACTTTGCATTTTTGGAGACTCATCTTGTCACAATTCTTTACAACTTGTAGGTTGGTCAGTTTATGATAAGATGTATATTGTTCAATGTAGTAGGAAGTTTAGCAGTGGTAATGTTTGAAGGCATGCAACCACGATGCAGTTCGTTTATAGCTGTTAGCGTTAACGTTAGCTTGAGTGGTGTGTATTTGTTATTGTGATCATTGTGCGGAACAAATCATGCATCACAAACGTATTACTTTCTACAATAATTCAAAATCCAGTTGAAAAGTCCCAATGATTTTTTGTCCAGGGAACCAGGGTGATGCTAACTTCTGGATTATCGTACAAAATATGTCATTTCTTCAACACTGTGTACCCAAAATTGGTTACATTATTTACAGTGTACCTTAAAGATACCACTTTAAAATAAGGAAAGCTTTATGAAATTAATACTGTGTAACATATGGATTTATTACAACATCTAGAAAAGTTGTTCCATATTTATAAATTAATTAGTTAATTTAGGATTGAAGCTCATAATAATAAACCATTAATTCTAATATATAAAGGATACCAGGTTAAACGTTATCCTTTAAGTTTATTCAGCTACATTCAACCTACATTTAGTCAGGAATGATGGCTTTATCAGTTTGTCTCTGTACATGCTAAAGATTGATTACAGCAGGCTTATGTTGGAAATATAGTTTATTCAACTGTTTTTGGTTTCCTCACATTAAATCCAAGTTCAAATCCAGTTACTGAGTCAAAAGCCACAAAAGACATCACGATGAAATGAAAAACTAGCGAAAACAAAACGTGATATTCTAATAACATGACTACTATCAACGTGACACTGTTGCCAAGGTTGACTTTGTATTGGTAGCATTCATCAAACAGGGTAAACAACAACGTAACAATAAAAGCACCTTAACTGCAAAAGCTGTAGTTTATTATCAAAGAATGGTACCATTGGTTGCATGCAAGTAATGCAAATGTTGTATACAAATCAGCAATGCGCATGACAGTAACAGCTAGGAATCAGAAAGAATTTGACTTGTGATTTCAAGAAAACATCATACTATCATCTCAAAGTTTAGCTGAGTCATTTCAAGGGATAATACCAATGTCCTTTAATCTTTATTCTTCTGAACACCAACATCGACAGACACACCAAAGTCCTACTTAACATCTATTGATTTAAGGAGTAGGACGCCCATTTTGGAATGGAAACCTCAGTTCAAAAACATCAATCTGTCAAGGAGAAGAGAAGGCAGGACATGACTAAATAACGCTGGTATTTCCCTTAAAACCACTTTGATTCATTCAAGATGTTGCAAATGTGACTGCTATGTGCTATCTTACATTTGTTCATCATTTATCACATTAGGCTTTATACACTGAAATCTGAATATGCAGTCCTTATTTGCTGCTCCTTTGCACAGCAATGGATTAATTATTGTACCCACAATCTATTATACATGCTAAACACTGGAACATACAAGACAGACAACAAAACAACACACTACTATTGAATTTAGACATTGGAGGCAATGTTTACCCCATTGTCTTTATTCAACATAATAAAATGCAAATTAGGAATGTTTAAAGTGTGTGTTTGACTATGAATTATTATCTATTCATAGACCATTATATATTTTGTTTTTTCTTCTACTTCATTTGCCTGCATACAATCAGAACACAATCAGAATACTTAATATTCAGAGCCAAATGTTGCAAACACTGGTTAAATTTAACATGTTTTGTTGCAAAAAAAAATTTCAGTATCGTATCTCAAATCGGCCCAGCTCTTGGTATACATTTAACTGATGAAGATGCCACTACAGTAGCTCAGATTTGCATACTACTTATGTGCAAAGACACGCGTGTCCTATGAAAGGAGCGATACTAATTTAAATCCAGAAGGCTTTGGGCTGAGCTGTGCCATTTTAGTATATAAGAGGGTCATGGGGATGTCATGGGTTGGAGGGAGGTTCCTTATTCAAACATGATATCTGAAGCTTGGCGCAGGCAGTTGGAGTATTCAGGGGGCATGCTGCTGTGTGTGATGTTGTTGGCGTCCAGACGCAGATGCTTGAGACGGGAGAAGCTGGAGATTCCAACATACTTGCAGAAACTTGACAGGTCAAACTCTGTGGAGGGTAAGGAATATAGAGAGGACAGGTTAGGCAATATGGAAGAAAAACAAAATACTAAGAAGTTATTATATACATTTAAACCCACTTATAACAGGGGTCAAGGGTACTGTTAGTGGACTGTGAGTACATGTTTTTTTGGCATGCATCTGGTTTTACCCTATTCATCAATAGTTGGTGGTAATAATGCAAAAAGAAGCATAATGTAGCAATTTGCCTGCACAATGGCATTAAAGAGGAGGACTGCGAGCAAACATGGATGTAAACAATGCATGATTTAAATGGACAAATGGAGTATTGTTAGGATCAACTATGTAATCGTAGAACTTGGAGCAAATATGACCACACTTACTCTTCACACGTAACGCTCATTGCTTTTCATGCCTACATAAGCATCCAAACATGACTCGTCATCGGACCGCTGCTGTTTTGATTACTGACAATATTAACATGGTTTGTTTTTCTGCCAAGTCACACCAAGCTACACTAGCTTTGTTTTTTAAATGACCATCATAAGTTAGTGTAGTTGGTCATTGGTCTGGAGGAACCCCACCCCCAACTGCTAATGTAAGCAGTTCTATGTTTTAGACCGGCAAAGTGTTTGGTGTCACTCCGGAAGCAGCTTTCCAGGCTGGAAAAACCAAAGAACTTGTTCCAGAGAAGGAATTGAATCTCAGTGAGACATACTAAATACCACTACATACACCTTTTAAGAAACAGTGAAATAAGACATTTAAAGTTGAACAATGCTTTTATAAAGAGTGGATTGTACATCATAAATTAGCAAAGATTTCCAGTTGCCACTCACTGTTGATCTCATTGGCCTGGAGGTACAGCTGCTCCAGCTGCTCGTTGACCTCAGGGATGGACTGCAGTTTGTTGAAAGACAGGTCCAGCTCCACCAGCGATGTAGTGTTGAACACTCCAGAAGGGAGCCCGGAGTCCACCAGCTTGTTGTGGGAGATCCTCAGGTACTGCAGTACGGGCAACTTGTTCAGGTATCCTGCTCCGACACCATCAATGTCGTTGTAGTCAGCATAGAGCATTTCCAGTGAACTAGGGACTCCGGCCGGCAGCTTCTTCAGCTTGTTGTGGCTCACATCCAGAGACAGCAGCTTCTTCAGCCCTTTGAACGCCCCTGCGATGGCATCGGAGGTCAGCTGATTGTGCTGAAGGTTGATGGAGGTCAGATTCTCCTTGTCGGACAAGAGTCCAGAGGGAAACTTGGACAACTTGTTGTGCATCATCTTCAGCTCATCGAGGGACTTTGAGGGAGGGATGATTGGCTCTGTTAGTTCGTTGTTACTAAAGAACAGCTTCTCCAGGACTGTGAGTTTGTCGATCGTGCCCTTTTCGATCTTACCATTGGTAATCTGGTTGTTGTCAAGTACCAGCCAGCGAAGTGTATCTGTAACATTATCAAACACTCCTGCCTTGATCTCTTCAATCTGGTTGTTCTGGAGGTACAGGTACTTGATCCCTGTTGGGACGAATGGAACAAACTTGAGCTTGCGGGTGTCACAATACATGGCGCTTGGGAAGTTTATTGGGCACTCGCATTCTTGATGACAATTGGGCCCTGAGGGTCCCAGCATGGAAACAGGCTGGTAGTCGTAGTCATAATACTGGCACAGGGCCACTGTGACCAATGCGGCCAACAGGGGTAGACGGAGAGGAAACATGGCTTCTGGGGATCCAAGAGACAGAAGGGAGGGGAAGAGAGGGGATAACATTGAAAAGTTAGATGGGGCAAGAGCAACAAAAGTAATATATGGATCTGATTTGTTCAAAGAAAACTGAATGACAAAGAATTCATAAAACTATAACTTTTAAACGATTGTACTCCAAAAATATTAATCTAACAGCCTCCGCCCCCTACATGCACCCTATCACCACACCCACTCCCCAGAGTATTTTATAATCGGTCAGGAGTTCATGGAAACCGACTGGAGACCAGTGAGCCCTAGATTCCTTGATTCAATTATCTGTTTTGAGCCACATCATTACAGCTGCAGCTTGAACGAAACTGCGGTGCTCCCAGCACCACTTCATCTATACATCTGGCACATTTCTACATAAGCCAGCGATGGGAACAATAATTCAACACAGATGTTCAAAGAGTACACAATATATGTGCATATACAGCGATGTTTAAGTCTTGTTTTACGTGTGAAACGCACAAGTTGAGTGTGATGGTAAGCAAACACATGGAAGAAGGAAGTAAAAGCAGATGTATTATTGAGTTTAGGATCACAGCTGTGGAAAATCAAATTCCTTCAGACAATGCAAAACCAGAGTGATTCATTCCAGACCAATGAAAAATGCAGACAGAAGCCAGATCCAAGTGCAACAGATTGTTTTACCAAGACTAAAGTCGCCGAAACTTATGAAACAGTCCTTGAAGGGCGGTGTAGATCTTTATAAAACATGTAAGATTTAAGTTGTTTTTCTTAGAATCATGTGCAAATCGGTCCAACTTTTAAAACATTTTTTTAATTTCATGCACTGGTATTTCTTGTCCTCTCTGCTGCAGCATTAGCAAGCCCAGCAGTGGCAGCTGAGAGTCCCATCCAGAAAAACAGTAGATGAAGAGGAATAATCAGACAGGAAATCACAAATCCATGCCTCTAATGCAAGCTTACCTGTGGCTCTTTCTCTCTTCGTGTGCGTGTGGGGTGGAGGGCCAGTAGGTAAGAACAGTGTGGTGTTCAAAAACTGGAAGTCTCTGGAGAAAAACACAGAGGGAAAGAAGGAGAGAGAGGGAGGAGAGAGAGGGGGGGTTAGATGGAGAGACAGAGAGGGAAAAAAGGGAGGGGGAGGAGGGGGGAGGCTTCTTCAGCAGGCTGGAGTCAGGTCGTCATATAAATTGAAGGTGTCATCAGCATGAATGTCTGCGGGAGCATCATCCAAAAAACGTCTGTTGACTAACCAAGAGCAGGTGCAACGAGAAACGGCAATATTTTACCTCGGAAAAGCTGAAAACTTATATGATACTGTTACAGTACCTCCACCTTTTCCCAGCGTTTATGCCCTTAACAAACACGACCCACTTCTAGTGCATTCCGGTAATTATCCTCCAAACAACCACCCCCAAAGTTTAAAAAACTCTGGTTGAGGTTGGGTAGGCAGTCTGTGGAAAAATCTTAAGAGTAGGAGAAGTGTGGAAAAATGTGAAAACGATCTTTGGCAGCCATTTAACCCAGACTCCCCAGTTACGAAGGAGAATAAATTCAGCTGTACCTCTCGAAGCTGTGAGTAAGGTTTTGGAAAATCTGACAAAAAAAAGGTTACGAGGCGGCCAGAAGAAGACTTGCGTAAGACTTGACGCAAACATTTCTCCTTCTGTTTTTCAAACAAAGGCACAGCACTTTAGGTAACTGCAGGTTGAGGCTGATCCAATTGATCCCATATGCCTTTGTTATGAATTATTCTGCGTACCTCCACATTTCTTCCTCCTTGCACACAAATAAAGAGACAGTTGAACAAAATGGACCAGGGTGGGGTTCTACTCATCCGACAGATGCAACTGAAGCAGGGGGGCTGGGGGAGATAATTAGCCAAATGGTTTTCCCATTTGTTGGTAGACGTCCATCACACCATCACAGCATGCCGGGAATTGACGGCTGGATTCAATTGGTCGCAGTGCGGTCTGCCTCTCAGCTCACATACCATCCATAGAGTCCGTCTTGGATGCATTTCTCATGTGTGGTAAACTTTCATACCTCACTTTCAACCTAACTCAAGATCCCAAGAAATTCCCAAGAAATGTAAGAAAATAAGCTCATTATGCATTTTTATATCAGAAAATTTGAGTCATTCGACCTCCTGTTTAGAATTGTTTTTTCCTTGCACACATCTGTGGGCTTGTTTGACCCATTAAATCCTTATTTCTTTATTATCTTATTACCTCCAACAAGGAAGTTATGTTTTGCCTTTGTTTGTTTGTCAGCAGGATAACACCAAAACTACAGAGCGGATTTCCATGAAACTTGGATAGAGGGTGGGTCTCAGCCCAGATTAGACCCCATTAACTTTTGATGCATATACAGGAATTGTTTCCTACTTTCTTTACCATCCCAAGAGAGGACATTTTTAAACCTTCTAGTAAATTTCTCAGGGAAGAATACACGGATCTTGATGGAAGAAATAAGAGGTGTTCAAGTCCTGCTATCTATGGGTGATGTGGATCGAAACATCTGTAACTTGCACATATTTAGACAAGGCTTGATTGAGTAAAATGGATCTGTTCGGCCTTGGCTGTGTTATGCGCTCAACTGACTGCAATTATTTTCAGTTTGGGTTTTCATTGTGTAGCTTTTTCCAACAACTCACTTGATGTCTTGTTGTTTATTGTGTCACTTTCGACTATTACGATTGTGTAAGTCTAGCCAAGCTTGTGCAACTAACGCAGCAGTGCAAAACAACGTTGCAAGTCTTTTCATTTTCATGGCCCCCCCAGGGTTGATTTGAACACAAGATGTACTAAGTATGTTGCATGAAGGGAAGGGTAGGGCTGGTGCTGAGTGGCCTAAAAGACGCTGTTGTAAAACTGTTGCACAAACTCAGACACTGAAAAACAAATGCGGGGGGAAGGAGTATCAAGACCAAAGCAGTTTGTAATTTCAGTAAACATATAAACAAAACCTACATAATGAGATACCCAGTGGTAATTCCCAACAGTCAGTCATCTGGATAAACTTAAAGCATCTCACACTAGTCCTACAACTAGTTCCTCTGTCTGCAGCATTAAAAGTACTTGCCTTTCTTCTGTTTCTGTGAGTCATTTCTGTCTCTGGAACTTTGTTTCTGTATAATAGATAAAAAGACAACTCCCTTTTCTACCCACTCATGCGTCATTCAGTGATAGATGACAGTAGCATCACAGGAGATGCCCCGAATGCTGTGTGATCAAGTCATTATCATTCATATCAAGATTCAAGATTCAAGAAAACTTTATTTATCCCAAGGGAAATTGTCATGCAACAGTAGTAAAACAAAGTGAGAAAGGAATACAAAAGTAATAAATAATGGTAAAGTAATAAATAAACAAGTTACTAAGTACACAGAATGCAATCCAAATCATCGTTAGGTGAACAGTTCAGACCCACAAAAAAAGCCACCCACAACACACTGAACTGAGAAACAACTGACAAACGGCTGCTAGTGCTAACATCCCCACTGTAGAT
Source organism: Acanthopagrus latus (assembly GCF_904848185.1). Classification (NCBI taxonomy): domain Eukaryota; kingdom Metazoa; phylum Chordata; class Actinopteri; order Spariformes; family Sparidae; genus Acanthopagrus; species Acanthopagrus latus. The sequence goes on along the minus strand of NC_051052.1, from coordinate 15,322,186 downwards.
AATCTACTGCATGTGCTGTTGATGTTCGTTGATACGCTTGCTGGACTTGAGTTTGGTTTCGTGGAACATATTTTCCAGAAGAACATAATGATGGTCAATATGAGAATTTATAAACAGTCAGTTAAAAGTCATTCAAGAATCGGTGCAGAGGTCTAGTTGTGATTGCAGCCTTGCCAGCAGTGGAAGGAGGAGAGAGGAAAGTAAATCACTCCATATGAAAAAATGTTAGTATTATTGTTTGGTTAATCCAAAAATGTGGCTTCTAAACATTTTAGATTATGGTTTAGCTTGCTTATCCAAAAAGTGACAAGACAAGAATGTGCAGCAGGCACACAGGAGGTTCATCTCATTTTGTTTTGCTGGTGTCCCTTGATGAAACTATATTAAGACAGTCTGAACCCAAAACTAATTGTGTGTTTGAACAGGAAGTCTAACTGGAGGTCTAGTGTTACAAGATTACAACTTGCACAATTCGACTGTTGAATTTATGGCTCCAGATTAAGCAAGAAGAAGGCCGCAATCACTCATCATAGTTAATGAGTGTCACCCGGTGTCACATAAGCTGAGACAGCACAGCTCGTTAAGATTAGATATTCGCCCGACTTAAAACTGCGGCTCCAGTTAATTTAGGGCCACTAATTGTAAACCTGCATTAACAGATCAATTGGCATCCGGGGAACAGCACAACAAGATGTAAACACTAGACTGACCTGTTAATCAAGCTATTGTGGTGAACAGATGGGAATTTAAAAGATCAGCAGACAGACAGTGGCGATTGTGTTGAGTTTTTCTGACCACCCGGAAAATATCAACCCTTCTATCAAGCTCTATATGCAGGTAGAAATTTTTATTTTTTTAATTTTTTCCAATAAAGTCTTTGAGAACAGTGACACTGAACAAAGGCAATAAAACTGTGTGCCATTAAACCAAAGCCATGACGTTAAACATGCTTAAGGGGAACGAGGAGCGCTGTAGAGCTGTGAAATAACCCTTTGCGTGTTGATTAGTGGAAGAGTCAACAATGTATGTAAGAGAATAACCCTGGATACTGGCAGATAATTGATAAAATGATTGAAAACTGAATAAAAACATCTTTTTTATTGGCCCAGACATGGTTCACATTCATGCCCTTCATCCGAATGCCACCCCAAAATATTTATTTCTCTGAGGTAGGTGTGGTTTTACCTCTGTTACTGGCAGTGTTTTGGTGAGAGCCCAGACTTAAGTTGTTCCAGACTGTTTGAAGAGCACAGGGCTGGAAAACAGACATTTTGTCATTGTGCTTACTCGCTGTGCTTCTTCAGCTCGGACGTGTTGATGTCTGCCGAATGCTCTCATATCCTTTCCATCGGACCAGATGGCAGACACTGGCTCCCAGAACTGTTTTTCTAATACTTTGTTTGTACTCGACTGTAACTTGTTTAATTTCCCAGTGGTGGCGCCAAGTAATGAATTATATAAGAACATTCATGGACAATGATGACAGCAGAAACATCGATTCAACTGTTTCCCTTACATGTGACTTGAGTGGCTGACCCAGACAGACTCGATCCATCATTATTTCCTTTTTTTTTTTTTTCTTTCATAGGTCAAAGTCAAATTCAGTGAAGTGAGTTTTAAAGTAAGTAATTGTTGCACCAACACGTCAAAGAAGGCCTGCACTTCCCTGTGGATGATTACAAAGTTACTGATATGATTTAAAGATACAGTAAGCAGCACATTCCATATTTAATCAAACTATCCTGGATACTAAATCGGTCATGCTGCAGACATTGAGAATCAGCAGCTCAGTCTGCATGCTAACGTTGCTAACGCTATCTGGCTAACGCTAGGGACTCTTGATCCTGACGAAACACAGATACGTGTTTAACAAAACAATCATTTTGAACTCAACATAATTATGTAAAATTTCACAATCAATCATGTTTTTTTAAGGAAAAGAGATACTTTTATTCTGAAAATTCAGTCCACAAAACATTCCTGGAGCTTCACAGCAAAACAGTTTTGCAGCATTCTCCTAAACAACTGAAGAAGACGGGGACTCATTTGGCAGAGTTTGATCTGTGGACAATGAATTTCATCTGACTTTCCATCTGCATTTAGGTGAATAATGACACAATTGTCATTTTTGAGTTGGCAATGCCTGAAAAGTTGATCTCATATTTGGAGTCTGAATGTTTTGTTACCTTTATTACTGCATCTTGTAACCTTCAGTATCAAAAAAAAAAAAGTTTTTAATACTGCGAATAAAGATTTAAAATGCAGATATATTTGAAACTTGGCAAATGGAACAAGGCTGACTTGGAGTTGCATACTTATTATTACAGCCCTCTGTAGGGGTGCAGCATATATTTATTTCTCCAAGAGGTAAACTACACACAAAACCACCAGATAAAAGGATAAAGAGAGCTCTTTCCACTGTACACACAATTGTGTGCCCTTCATCTGTAACTGGCCCTGAATGTTTGTTTCTTCGGGGGTTGGTCGCCTCTGACTGTGTTCCTGGCAGCGGTTTTCTTGACCAGACTGAAGCCATTCCAACGCCGACATTTTGCTGAGTCAGCCTGCTTTATCCCCTCAAATGTGTTCTCATTGTTGATACTATTGTTCTCATAATTTATGTATTTTTTATTATGACAGTGTTGCTCAGGATTAAAAATAACACCAAGTTGTGGAACCTCGAACAAAAAAGTCAGATGTCTCGGTTTCGTAACAGTCTGAAAGGCTCATGTTTGTTCGGAGATAAAGAATCAAGCTCACCGCAAACTTTGTGGCGCCACATCCTCCATAATATCTTTGATTGTGGTTAATGTTATTGTTGTAACACTGGCTGTGCTATCAATCTGTTGCAAGGTCCACCTCATGTTCGCGTTCAGTGTTGCTTTTAAAGATTGAGGCTTCTAATAAAAATCCCCAGTCCCTCAAAGAGTTTGGAAAGGTTTTGTTATAATATATGCCTTCGTATACTCAAAAATATACACTGTAGTAAAGTGTAAGAAACAGATTAAACAGTATGTTACTCTACTCTAATGTAAGACGTTAGCATGGCCAGCTAACTGAACTGAACTTTAAGCTTTTAGCTAGCACCACTAGCTTACTTTTTTTTTTTTTTTAATATAAATTTTGCAGTTGTAGGTTATGTAAAACAGTGTTGGCATTGACTAGCACATCCACTGTGTAGTATTTCTTTGGGATGAAGAAGTTCAACCCGGAAATGATTATTTTTGCACTTCCTGTTCCCTCGTCTCAAAGTTGACAGGTTTTTTTAAATAGTTTGTTTGGTTAAATGCTCACCACAGACCCAAGATGTTTTGTTCTATGACATAAAGTAAGTCATTAAACGTCCCACAATTTAATAGTAAAATGCTTACGTGTCTAAAAAACAGAGGTTGCTAACAAGTGGCTAAGTGATACTACTGAGGCCGTCACAGCAGTAAACGTCATCACAGCAAACATGGAGACTTGTCTACTCACCAGTCCGTCTTTACAGGTCGACTTCAGTTACAAACTGTTCTAAATCTAACTATACAACTTGGAGATTAATCAGTTTTTAGAAAACTTGTATAGAAATTGTGCGGTGAGATGGTTAGTGGTGGTGGTAGCTTTTTAATTTGAGAGATTTTAATTTACACTTCAAAATAACGAAATTGGCGTTGATCTGTGTAGATTATCTTGAAGAACAAAACCTGCAAGTATCACAAACTTTGAGATTATTTCCAGCGGTAATCAAAAATCCAATAAAAAAAAAAAAATCCTGCAGGCCTGTTGTCGAGGGAAGCAGTGCCATGTTAACTTTTGGGCTAGCCTACAAAGAAACATGATCGCCACATCACTCTAAAAGTGTTAAAAACCAACACATAGAGATAATGTTCGCTAGCGACCACCAGAAAATGTCAGCTGTTGGAATGAATCTTTACCTTTTCTGCATTCAGCTTTTTTAATCAAAATATTGCCATCTGATTATTTTAACTTCTGATTTCATGATTCGCAGGAACAGTGAGTCAGTCGGTGCTGGATATAAATCACGTATGACACATGGGAGATAAAAACAGGCACGCGTCAGAATGCAGCGCCAACCATCTTCCCTGAAATGTTTCTTCCTCGTCACCAACCTCACACATCTACATCCACAAATACATAAATAACAGCACATGAGCGCAGAAAAAAAAACAAACAAACTTCACAACTAAGACATGCATGCACATGCTCTGACAAGAGCTGCACAGATGGAGACTCGAGCAAGCATCTTAGCAAACAGGGATATTCTTGGACCTCTTGGCACCGACACACAGAGGCTTCTAATAAAAATCTCAGACAGCACCCAGACACCACCTTCTGTTCCGACCATGTGGCCGCGTGGTAAGCACTGTGCTTAAAACAGAGACTCATCCGCAGGCGGGCCAAATCATTCTCTCACCTTTTGAGCGCATGGGCTCACATGTGCGACGGGAGCGGCCTGGCACTACAACGAGACGAGGGGATCTGCTTAGCACACACACGGGCCTCTGTTCCTCGAGCACCTACCTGTATCGCACAAACTGTCTTTTCTCGCAATCTCTTTAAGGGATTATGGGATTTGGTGCAAGCTACCTTGCTAAAAATGTATTGTTTTTCACATAAAACACTCAAAGTGTAATTGCAGGGCTCAACGCATTGCTGTGGTTGTTGGTCACAGCATCACGTTGCAGGTACTCAGACAGTTATCAGCGCTTTGTGTGTGTGTGTCCGTACGTTGCATTTGATTAAGCTTTGGGGTTCGCAGTGTGAGCTAACCGTCTGCAAAACTCCGTGAAACATCTGCTTTCCTGCAGAATCTCACCAGTCCTCTGCTGTCGACATGGTGAGGCAGCTCAGGTTACTTTGGTTGCATAAGCGCCACAAGGCCGGCACTTCACCCACCCACACACACACACACACACACACACACACAGACACACACACTCACATGTGCACGTGAAAACACACACAAAGCTATAAGTGACTGTGCAAATATGCTCTGGATTAAGTCGATGTATGTGCAGACATTTTCCCCCCGAATTATCATCTCGTTTTCTTGTTTTTTTTTTACACATTAATTGAAACCTTGCAGACACATTTCAGTCCACATGCACCAACAACACACATAAACACTGGCAGCGGGCCTAAAGCAATAAGTCTAAGTGCTTATGGTGGAGGAGATAGACGTCTGTTCAGGAGATCAGGTTGCACCGTGCTTATGCATGTGTGTGCTGTAAGGCGGAGAGACGGGCGACAGAGCGCGCTGTACTGATGACCGCCACATGGGGGCAACATGTCGAAGTACATTCATGTTGCTGCTGTGCTGAACTGAGTCTGAGGCGCTGGGATGAGTGCCAGCTCTCATACACTGATGCTTTTCAGTCTGTCCTCGCCTGCAAAAAAAAAACCCAAGTCATATCAGAGGGGGAGGATTTCGAGCCAATCATAACTCTTAAATGTTTTCTTTTTTTATCATTGCTTTCTTTTTTGGGTAGTTTGTTTGAGTTATTTGTAATTTAACTCCACAAAGTGAGGATTTTAAGTTAACGAGGGAGTTTTTACCTACAATTTAACCTTGATTTCCTCCCAATATTTTGACTTCATCAGACATTTTCCCATTCTTTGTTGCTTATATGACTTTGAGAACCATTTGATTGGTTTAGGTGTGTTTAACAAGGAGAAAGGAGAAGAAAGCAGTGTGTTGTGGCAGCAGACATTTACATTAATACTTTTGGTATCATCTTGTCAGTGAAAAATCAAAAGTTGCAATAAAAATAGAAGATGAGTGTTCGAGGTGTGTGTCTAGTGATGAATACATTTTTTTTTAAGAAAATGGCCAAAACTCAAGTTAATACTGATAATAACGATACAAGTAGTAGTAGTTAAATCAACTGCTAGATTTTTAAAACAGAAAACTTGAAATTAATGTTGTGGTGCAAGGGAAAAACATGACATAGATAAATCATTAGGTCAACACAGCCCTGTCGAAGACTGAAAAGCAAGATATTTGAATATTAAAAATCAAAGTTTGTGCCGAACAATGCTGGTACCTTATCTTAAAAATGAATAAAACCTAATGTCTTAACTCTCACGCATTATTTTGTTCATTAGATGTTATTGACATGTGTCACTTCTGGGACTCTGTAGAATACTATACAATGGAAAATGTGAGAAGAACTGGATCCATGTGAACGTTAAGAGACAAGAAACAACCTGCTTCCACAAGGCAGGAGTCTCAACCACCACATGTCTCGAGGGAGATCCATTTCTTTTTTTTTTTTAACCTAAATATTCCCATTACAGCCTTTTTAAACGACTGAAGGATTATAAATCAGCTGTGGCTCAGAGGCCAGAAATGGTCCTTGTGCAAATATTTTCTTTACTTGAGTCCACAAACCCCATTAATATAAGTTAGAGGCCGCGGAGGCAGCTGGATCACTCGACCATACGTCTGATTTTTTTTAAAAAACCCTCAAACTTTTTTCCCTCATGGGTGTTTTGGTTCTGTGGATCAGTGATTCACATTGTCTCCCCACATATTGTGTTATCAAACCTGCTGGCCGGTTCAGAGTTTCTACGTTCTTCCTGTCAGTATCAGTGTGATTTCCCTCCGGGAGCTCCGGTTTCCTCCCACACAAACCATAGGCACGCTGGACTGGAGGCTCTAAACTGAATGCGTTGTCTGGTCTATTTGTATATATAGATGCATATAGTATCCTGTAAATGTACACAGCGCAGCTTGTCATGGGCCCTGACTCTCAGCCAACACATGCTGGGAAGGGCTCCAGCCCCCGGAGCCCTTCCAAGGATAAGAGAATATAGAAAATAGATGGAAAACTGCACTTGGAAAAAGAACCGTGTGTCACCTAGTGGTTATATAATTCTTTCTTTTCCCATTAAATATGGTTTTCAAAGCCTCAGAGGGAATAAATTAATAAAGGTGTTCATTTTTCATTGGCTGTAACAAGAGATTGTCATTGATTTAAGTTAATTTCACTCCATTAAATTAATATCCTGAGCCAAAATTTGATGATCAACAGTCTCGATTTCATCCTGTGACATCTGTGATGTGACTCATTCTTACCAGATGACAAAAAAACATAAATTTGTAAGAGGAAACCACATAAAGTGAAAATGGTTAATGACTTTGTGTTCTCATGAGGCCTCAATATGTTTAGACAATTTTTTTTTTTTAATGTATGTATCTTAAACAGCAGCCATCAGTTTTGCAGATGTGTTTTGGAATATGGGTTGAAATATCGCAGGAGATCCTCACAGCACTGTACATTTTATAGTTGACCTTACTTTTAAAAAGTCAGGAGCCCTATTACCTCAGAAATACCAAGTAAAGTAGACTATTACATTTAGGTTGTAAGAAGTAAAAAGTTTAAACAGCTTAAAGTTATATATCCACTTTTCCTTTTGTCCGCCTTTATAGTGTAATCAATATCTTTGATTGGGTCAACCAAGTAGACTTTATTTGACATTTCAAGTCTTTGTCAAATGGTTTTCTAAGTACCCGAAGCACTTGATGTGTAAAATCTGACAAAGTGACTTTAGTCAGAATCAACAAGTGAAGTAGAATTATCATTTTAAGCTGTTTGAACTGTTAAGCTCGGTAATTCTGAGGTAATCTGTTTCCTGACTTATTTAAGTTAATTTAAGTTACTGAGTCAAGTCAACTTTTTAAAATGTACAGTGTATAACAATCATTTTGGTTGATACCTTGAACAGAGCAAGGCTAGTTTGTGTCTCTATGCTAAGCTATGCTAAAGTAAGCTGATTACTGTAAAAAATGACAAAGTGACTTCACTTTTTAAAAAATGAGGAAAGCAATGAAGTCAAAAATACCAAGTCATGTAATTTTAAGATGTTAAAATGTTTTCGATTGCACAGCTTGAAGTAAATAGTCTCCTTGACATGTAGAGTAAATACAACTTCTCAGCCTTACAGTGTAGATACTGGTGAACGTGTCTCACCTGTTACCTGTGCCTCCTCTTGCCCTTGTTCACCAGGAAGCCGCTTGCCCTCTTTGTCTTTGAGCTGTGGTGCCATCCAGTGACCAGGTGCACAAATCTTTCTGCACATTTTATCGATAATAACGCAAATTCTGCTCATTACATCCATCAAAAACAGCTACATTTTCCATTAGTATTTTTATTTTGTTTAGGACACCTTAGCTGGAGCCCCTGCTCCGGGGAGGGAGGAGGAAAAAAAAAAGAGGAACACCTTTTGTAGCTGATATATTAAGTCTGAGCTATGGTAAGTGCTTGTGCCTTTAAGCAATGAGAGGTTTTTTTATACAGCATTTATATACAGCGTCTATACATACAACATTCACACCAACATGGCTGCAGTGGGCATGCCAGTCCACGTACACCCTCCAATTTTTTTCCTCGACTCTTGAACAAAAAAACAAAAAAAAGGAGATAAAGGGCAAAAGGAAACACGGAGAGAAATCACATACAGGCATTAAACAAGAGATTCCAGAAAGCACCAGGTTCAAGTTGAAAAGATAAACAAAACAAAACAAAAAAAATAAGAGCATGCATATAAATCTTTGGGAATGGCTTCTGTTTAAAACATATATGGTTTATTCTACATTTTATTTCATTTTCTTTTTTTATTAGAAGCTATTTTCACCTTGATTTTTATGGAACAACAACATCACACCAGGAGAGGAAACAAGGGATGGATGGATGGATGGATGGATGGATGGTGGAATGTGATGAAGAAAAAAGTGTGAAAAAAAAACAACCCCAGAAACTAAGCACAAGAAATCAATGTCATGGTCGCATTTTTTTTCTTTTTCTTTTTTCTTTATCTCTACTTGAATTGAGTACAATACAAATAGAAAAACTCGGAGTTCTTTCGCGGAGTGCAGCGTGGCAGTGTTACACTCTCGAATGCTAGTCCTAGTACACAGGTAATATCTAGTACATTCTAGTATACCAGTTGTTAACGGTATTGTAAAACACAAGTTAAAAACCCCTCGCTGCCTGCTCTACAGGTCAGCTCGCTTATAATTCATACTTAACGTCGAGAAAAACTGGGATATGTTCGAATCGTTTGTGTTCGGGAATTTGAGCCAAATATTACGCACAGTAATATGTTACAGCATTGGTTAACTGCTTCTATGACTGAAGTGTGTGTGTGTGTGTGTGTGTGTGTGTGTGTGTGAAAGCATCGCCATAGTATGCAGGCGTCTGCTCTGTAAGCCGTATCTGCTAACCTTGAAGCTAAATAATGAAATGATATGTCGCGTTTGAGGTCCATGTCCACTTAAGTTTTGGAAATGAGCGCGTGGATTTGATGACATCGTGGTTTGTGGTGGGCGAGGCAGTGTTGGTAGGGGTCAGTGTTGCGTGGGGGTGGGGAGGGGGGGGCGCTGTGGTCGAACACGCACGCTTACAAAAACAAAAAACTTTCACACACTCATTTACAAACACACTTCCTCGTGGAGGCGCGGCGCCGGGTGGGGGAGGTGAGGGAGACGCGCTCTACTTCTTCCTGTAGTTGCCGAGCTGGATGGCGGAGCGGTCGAAGACGCAGCGGAAGGTGATTGGCTGAACTTCCCAGTAGGGCACGGGGTTGCTGAAGAGGCTGATGCCGGAGTACATGGCCTTCTTGCTGTTGAGGCCGGGAGGGCAGAAGTCGCCTGTTCCCACGGCGGAGATCTTGTTGGCGTGGAGGTAGACCACCTAGAGGAGGGTTTTGAATAATGACAGCTTTCAAGTCACTGAGTGGGGATGTACGTGGCAACAATTTAGTTTTTCCAAAATAAAGCAGATGAAGAAGATAATAATAAGTCACCTAAATGAATAATAACAGGTCAAAACAGCCAAAATGACCTTTTTCTTTTTTTCTGTTTAACTACAGGACTTGATGCTGCACGACGCTCAGAGGGGAACTATGTAGTTTTGGATGATTCATTCAAAGTTTTACAACCTATTGCATAATTTTTTATTGTGAAAGGATGTTGTGGCAGAAAAATATGACTCTCCCCGGACATTCTGTCTTCCTACGATAAGGTCTGGATAATAACTACCGTATATAGTTTTGAACAAGATATGAGGTTACAATACCAAACTATATATGTATCTTTCAATAACTGAATGAACAAGCTGTTCTCAGAGGAAAATAAGGTCCCTAGAACACTGTCTGAGGCTAGAAAGGTGGCGGGGTCCATATAAACAAAGTAAAACAGTATGAAACTGTGTTGTCGTCAGGAACTGGAGGGGAGTTGCAGACAGTTAAACTGTGTGGGAGTGTCCTTACATATTAACATGAGAGTGTCTAAAACAATCATGCATCTAAGCAGCACTGAGGGGGATGAGAAGGATCCTCGAAGAAGGGACTAAAGGACGGAAGTGCCACAAAGTCACTGGGACAGACAATATAATGCTAATTACAGATTCCAAAAACACCACACTATAGAAAGTCATAATGAATCGCAATTTCCATTGTATACAATGGAACAGGACAGAAGACAAAGAACAAAAAGAGCTAAAGTAATTTAAGAAAGATTACAAAAACGTGTCACTTAAGCACATCATTATTTTGAGCAGTTCCTGAAATAAAAACCCTACTTAACACCTGCTTTCAGTAGAACCACATTGATCTATTAAAACTTGGGAACTCACAAAATAACTGCAAAGAGATGTTCGAGAGCCATGCTGCACTAATAATCCACGTAAACTACAGGAAATTACCTCGAAAAGGTTTATTGGGGACGAGTTTGATGCGGCGGTTACACAAGCTTCAGAAGCTTAATGAAATTATGACATTAAAGCTAAAAGGGCCTCTGATCGGGTCTGTTTACAGTCCCCCCTACTGCTTAAATCTGTAACATTATAGTCCTAAAGGCTACCAACACTTTACCCAATAAACAAACTGAGTGAATCCATGTGACTTTTGTTATGGAAGCCTTGGCTGACTTGTAATCGGGCAGTGTCGACCTAAACAAACCAAACGCAAAAAAATGCGACAGAGTAAACCTTTCGCGTATGGTTCAGATCAGAGAAAATGAGCTGTGTGTGGTCACACTGTAAGAAAATGAGAAACATAACCATGACGCTCGAGCAGAGGTAATTTGCTGGAACTAAATGGTTACAAAAACAAGGTTCCTGTGATCAGACCTGGGTTAATGTCATGTGCAAGAGATGTACGAGTGCTGTAATCAGAACAGTGTGTACCTGGATGTACTTGTGGTCGGACAGGCCGGGAGGAACACTGGTCAGGGCGTTGTTGTCGAGGTGCAGCTCTCGCAGGTGGGGGACGTTAGCCAGGGTGCCATTTTCCACAGAGCTGATCTCATTGTAGCTCAGACCGAGCCTGCAGGGAAAAAAAATTAAGTGAAATAAGATGCGGAAATGTGCAAATGTGTAGGACGCAAGAAACGCCAAGTTACATTGATGTTTATCTCTGGCTGCCAAAATTATCATTACCTCACAGCAAGAATCCACACCTGTCATCGAGGTCGTTACTTTACCAGTTTATTTCTTGATAATGAGAAGAAGGGAAAGAAAAACCATCCCTCACTCATATCCCTGTCCAACATACTCTGCTAATGCTTCATCAAAGCCTTCTTTGTTCTTGTTTGGTATGCCATCGTTGGCACAATCCAAGCAGTGATCTTATAAACACAGTTTATCCACTTTTTTCGAGCTAAACCAGTTATTTTGATTATTCCAAAACTGTTGTTTAAGTCTAAGGTTTTGTTACAGCTACAGTAAATCATTCAGCAACGGAGAGTCCTCGTAAAGCTGATACACATCAAAAGAAGAGAATGAAAACGGCATGAAAAACCCAGCTAACAGAATGAGAAATGGATGTTCACGTCTCCAAAAGGGATGTTTTAAAGCTAGACAATTAACTCTTTCAGATATGAGCGATGGAATAACACTAACTTTCTTTGACTAATATTAAGTTAAATTTGTTTGCAATCTTGCTTGGACAACACTACTATCACTTACTTAGTCATAGTGTGAACAGTAGGCCTGGGGGTTAATGTTAGTCAAAGTTTAGACAATAACTCACATTATTAAAGTGAAATCAACACAAACATCCTTCTTACAAATGAAAAGCAAAATTAATTTGCAATAAAACAACTTGCTTGATACGCAAAAGGCTTTTCAATCTACAACCTTTACTTAATCTGGTTTTACAAGTAGGCTTCGCATATGGTGGCTAACATTAGCACACTTTAGAGAGAAGAAATGATGCTCTTTGAAATGAAAAGCTGAAATCATTAGCAGTAAAATACAACTTGCTATAAACAGTCAGATTCACACTGCAACCTTACTTAGTCTGGTATGACCAGTAGCTTAGCAGATGGTGGCTAATGTGAGCTAATATTAGAAAACTTTAGATATTAACTGACACTAAGTTAAAATGACACAAACTTTACACAAACAAAAATCTAAATTCATTATGATTCAAAAACAACTCTGTAAATACACTTTGGTGTGACCGGTATACACCTAACATATGCATGCTAACGTCAGCTAATGTTAGCAAACTTTAGATAGATACCTGTGTAAATGAAATTCTAAATTCATTATCAATTAAACACATGCAAATGAGTAGCTGATTGACCAGTAACATATGTTGGCTAATGTTTTTGCTAACCCTAAGTTAGCAAACGCAAGATAAATACAGCTGTATATCATCACACCAAAACTAAACTTACTGTTGTTTGTTACGAGCAGCAGCACGTGGCTAATGTTAGCAATTTTTTGATGGATATCTTACAGCTGTGTAAACTGATGTTGCTCAAGTTCAACAAAACTAAAGGTGAAGTTCATGAGCAACAAAATAATTCTTGCTAAATTCAGTTCAATCTGCTACAGCCATGGCCTCAGTTGGTCTCGTCCAGTAGCTAATGGTTTCTACTGTTAGCATTATACTGACTTCAGATAGATGCTGTAGATGGATTGAAAGGGCAGTGTAACTGATGTTCAGTTAATCTAATGGATTTATGACTGCCTGCTTGTGCTTGATTAGCATGATACAGATAAACATAATGGTTAAACTTCAGCAGTAAAAGTAAACACAGTGCACTATGTCAACAGTAGACATGACTTGTCAGTGCACAACTACACCGTAATTGGCATTTATGTCCATTGTGGTTGCTTTTCAGCCATAGTTAGGTGTGCTTCAAGTCTTGAAATCAAAAAGAAATTATAAGGTAAACATGAATCATAATTCTTACTTGGCCAGGTTCTTCAGGCCCTTGAGGCTGTTAGCTGTCACCTTGGTGATCTTGTTTGCATCCAGGTGGAGCTCAGAGAGGGAGCTGGGCAGGCCTGACAAACCACAAGACAGGAATTACCTCTGTGAACATGATGATGACTTAAGTAACATCTACCTTAGAAGCTTACATGACATTATGAAGCCACTTAAGCTTGAAAACAGGCGGTTAACAATGTGTAGCATTTAATTTCAGGTCAAAAAGTGCAGACCAATTATCAAAGAGTGGCTGTTTTTAAGTCAGTAAAATCCAAAAAGATTCTTAGTCCATGTATCATTTTACTAAACACACCATAATCGTTCCCACCCTGACCTAGTTTTGCATTTCTAGGCGGTGCAATTTGTGTGTTTTTTCACATTGAGCCCATTGTTTCACTGCAGACTTAAATCCAAGCGTGCATTCTTTGATTGTTATTCTTGGCAGAGCCTGACCAGATCAGACACGAATCAGGCCAAATTCCCCGATTTAGGTATTAATTCTGTGGACAGAGATATTAGAGCGTTACCTTTGGGGATTTCTGTGATGTTAGTGTCTGCAATGCGAATGTAAGACACCCGTTTCAGGTCAGCAAATGCACCGGCGTCGATTCCTGCGCTCTTCAACGGGTTGGAACCGAGTTCTGAAAAGAAATGAATGAAAAAAAAAAAAAAAAAACGAATGAGAGCACAGAAAAAAAAACAAAACAGGAGAAGAGGAAACAGAGAACAGCAGTAATTGATCACGTCTATGAAGTTAATTCCTCTCCTGGTGTGTTACGGGAACATCGAGCTGAGTCATGAGTAAACAAAGTCTTTGGCAAGAGATTAGCTTGTGTTTTCAAAGGAGCCTTTCTCCGCGCCAGATTCCCTGATTTGTCTCGGCGCGTGATTCTCATATCGTTGCATTTATAAGTGACCGTGTTCACACCCGGCAATGGCACCTTTTTTAATTTGTGGAACAGGAAGTTTTACAGTCAGAGAGGAGTTGTCAAAGTGTCAGCAAAGTGGGGCAAAATGACGGGGACGGAGGATCAAGGACAAATATTCTGATTCTTTGGTTGAATCAAAAGAAAACACATGTTGTGTAATCGAGCATTAACAGGCTACCAGAGTCTGAAGCAGCCTCAGCACTTCCAGTCTGTGATTTGCAAGTCTTGTCTCAACAGTTAAATGCCGTGAAGCAAACTTTCCATCTGCTCTTTCCAAATGAAAATCAATCAAATTTCCCATTCCCACGCAAGAACCTACTTTAACCAATAAATAAAAGAAGTCTGGACAGAATGACTGTTAACATCCTCCTCGGTGAAGGCTGCAGCTTGTTACAGCTGCTGAAGTTCACCAGAGGCAGGTTGTGTGTTTGGAAACACAGATTTTCCCCCTGATTCAAGTGGCTCCATTGTACGCCTTGGAAAAATAATGTGCACTGCTAAAGAATCCTCAACTAATTTCTGTAGCATGTTGCACAAAGAATCACATCTTACGACTTATTTCACCAATTTTTCTGCTTTGTTTCTGATTGTAAGTCTAATGAATGTCACGTCGACTATCATTTCAGCTGCTGATCAATCAAGAAGTGGTAAAATGCTAATGATGTTTCCAGTTCCCTACGTTTATATGACTTTTTTATATAACATTATCCTATGACTGGATCCTCCCACCCTAGGCATGATGGCCGCTATTTGATTATGTATGTGACCTACATGTTGAAAAATATGTTGCATCCACTGTCATACCACTTCAAACTGCTTGAAATAAATATCTGTATTTTTTGTTTCCATACCCATGACGATGACATGGGACATCCCCTGGAAGGAGGACTTCTTGATCTTGGTGATCTCATTCTCGTGGATGCGCAG
This sequence comes from Acanthopagrus latus, assembly GCF_904848185.1. Taxonomy (NCBI): domain Eukaryota; kingdom Metazoa; phylum Chordata; class Actinopteri; order Spariformes; family Sparidae; genus Acanthopagrus; species Acanthopagrus latus. Next base: position 15,307,103 of record NC_051052.1, on the reverse strand, counting down.
CTCCTGCAGGCTCTTGGGCATGTTGGCGGGCACGTCCTTGAGCATGTTCTTAGAAAGGTAGAGGCGCTGCAGCTTGGTCAGTGGGCTCAGGGCCTTGGCGTGGATGATGGTGATTTTGTTGTTGACCAGGATCAGAGCCTGCGAGGAAGAGCACCAGTGAGATTGGAACCATAGAGCACTCGGTGTTTGTGAACACACGGCAGCAGTTTTTTTTTTGCCAAATCCAGCCTGTCCCTGTTTAAATCCACATCGGTGTTTAAACTTCTATTGTTATGGAATTTGAACTTTATTGGAAACTTTACACCTCTGTGGCTTTCACTGTTTTTTACTTACACTCAGAAACATTCCCGGCTACAAATGCACCATGGGCCCTTTAAAAAAATAATCTCTTCCTCCCAGATGAGAATCCACGAAAACAAGACACTCGGCAGATGTTAAACCCTCCTGCCTGCCTGCGCTCTCAAGATGGAAGGGCCAAGTTCAAGTGCACTCTGGAGTTATCGCTAATGCATTTTCAGAGGAATCTCTCTCTGCTGCTATTCCACTCTCATGTAAGCAGACACAAGGCAATGTGAGGTATGTGGTCAGTTCCCTTAAGAGGCCAGTTGCACTGGAAACAGCTCCGGCCGTCAGACAGAGGTATTTATTGCAAAGTTTGGAGGCGTTTGAAGCTGCGAGGGTTTAAAGCCTACGGGTGAATAGTTTCCATGCACCTGGTGACTGCAGGAGCGCTGGTGTAATGATGATAAGGACGGGTGGAAAAAGGTGCTCTGGGTGACTATGTGGATGGAACTTGCGTCTGGGCGGCACAGAGATCTTGCCCTTGGGGGCGAAAGGGATTTTTGTCAGTATGAATGTTTGTGTAATCATTGCTTGCACTGACAACAACAGAGTGCATCCTCTCGTGTTATTTCTACAGTTTATGTCAACAGCTGGCTACTCAGCAGGAGACATAAGGGAAATACGACGCAGTTAACCTGCCATTGATGGGGGACGCGATGAACATTGTGAACTTCAAATATGTGTTGAAACTGGCAAAAGAGCTAGTTAGCTGTTAGCAGTCAGTGAGCAGCGAGTCTCGCCACGGCTTTGTCTGCATGTCTTTAAAACAATCTCAATCATCTGATGCGGTGCTTAACCCAGGATGCAACAACGGTGCCCCTGCAAAGGTAACAGCTGCCATCTTGTATACATTTGTGCCTTTAGCAAACAGGTTGGTGCAAGCGAAACTTGCACGTTTGAGCTTTTAGGTTGTTGTTTTACTTGGGAATGGAAACAGTCCACTCGGATAACGGAAAGAGGGTGGGGAAATGCGCCCAATGACAGGTTTTATACCAACAGTCTACAGAGTCCTGCGGAGTTTGGCTACAGTGGGAAATTTCTTTAAAGAACAGTAGGGGAACGATAAATGCATCGCTTAAAAACAAGATGCGTCCTCATGGGGATCATAAACGGTTTGTGTTGAAGTGAGATTTCTATGCTTGCATAAGACCACATTACATAACTTTAGGAATAACACACTGACATTGAGCTGCACACATGGAAGTATAATGTCTCTTACATGCAGCCCTTTCAGGTTCTTGAAGTCGTTCTCCTTGATCTCCGTGATCTTGTTGTTCTGCAGGTCCAGCAGGGTGGTGTCGTCTGGGATCTCTGCGGGAACAGCCTTCAGTCCTGGTGGAGGAATTTTTTGGGAGAGATTGTTTAATTAGAAGTAGGGTACGAGGGTTAGAAGCGTGAAAATGCAATAAATCCGTCAGAATGATGGATGATGGAAAACTGAGTTTTGAGGCGAGACGATGACAGCCGTGGTTCTGGCGACGAGAGGTTAACTACGCTCTGACCGCAACAGGAAATGGATACCTATTCGTCTCCATCAGCATGGTCGGAGAAGGTCTATTGTATGTTAAACGTACTGAATATATATTTTCTCATTAAATTTCTTTACGTTAAGCGGTGGACACACAATTTCCTGCTAAAGTTGGAGAAGTTTAAGTGATTTAGAGACTGTCGTATCCTTGTTTTTGTCCTTGCTTTAAAGTCAGAAGGGCTTTGACCTCTTGAGGACTGTTATGGGCTGCATGCACAGAAAGAGATGAGCAGGAAAGAGAAAGAGAGTTTACAGTAGCGACACGTGAAATTACAAGGTCGGCATTGTCAACGTAGCATGCTACATAAAGTTTCAATGACAGGGGATTGGAGCACATCAAATAGTTATTCGGTCCCTTTGGAATGTCACCATAAAACCCCATTCTGCTCTGAGGCACATATGGTGGAAATGGACCTTAAAACAAATTTCCTTTGGAGTAAGTAAGCGACTGCATACCTGGACAGTGAGCTCACTCTGAAATCGTTTTGCTTGGACTTTATCGTGGCACGTCATGGCTGATGTGACACAGAAGATGGCATCTGTAGTGAAAGACTGTTTGGTTGAGCGGGCTGTTTTGTAAAAGAGCGGAGACAGCTGGGAGTCATGGTGTATGCACTTCTGCATCCGTGGTAACACAAAAAAAATACATTCAGCATGGGCTGGTTTACATTTCAGAGGAAGACGCGTAGAATAAACTGTTTGACAAAGAAGCTTACGCTCTGTATCTCCAGTCTACGTACATGTGTCTGCACACATTTTGTCCTGAAAGCTTGTGACGACCTCTGTTCAGCTCACCCAAACATCACTTGCAGCTAGGTTTGCTTTTCTGTCAGCTTTTTCCAACTCGGCAGCGGATGACCCACAAACCATCACAGCTGTTTGTGGTCACCGCCATCATTACAGCGCCACACTGTATACCTCTGTACTTGCACACACGTTGTTTTTTTTATTGTTCGTCTCTCAAAGTCAGACCACCTCAGCATTTACTGCTCCAGTTGTGGATATTCTTTTCTTTTATTATCGTCTTACAGAACGACATAGCTGGAATTCCCTTTGAAAATAAGTGGTTGTAAAATTTAAAATGGTGGTGGAGACGTTAAGCATGTACAATTTTTTTGAGGTACTGTAGAAGACATTTATGTTCTATGTTGCAGCGATCCCTCACCAGTTTGTACCTTAAGTGTTGGTAGTCTGATCGTTAAACAGCACCAACACTTCCCTGAGCTCCCAGTTGGGGGCACCAGTGATAGTTAGCAGCAGTTGGCCTCTGGCGATCTGTTAAGACAGGTGGCCAATTCTTACATACAGTTTTGCAACTTTACACCCAACTTTCATCCAGATTTTATGTACTTTTGTATCCAATTTGTTGCCTTTCCTTCTACAAGGAGACACTTCACAAAAATCTACAGTAGAAATAAATCATCCCATGACCACCACACCTTGAAACTGCTTCCTATAACAGAAGACGTTGAGACAAATGGGCGGAAAACACAAATGAGCAATTGATTATCCACAAGAGTATTTTAAAGGGGCCTTATATAAACATGTGTAGCAATTTCCAGGTATAAATCACTTTTTTATTGGTCACATGTGACCAGATTGTTACACGAGGAAGAAATTCTACCTTCCCCAACGACTTGTTGAGGTTGTTTGATGCAGATGAGCTGTGGATTTCTTTTTGCAAAGGACTTAGATTTTCCAGTCGCGACAGCCTCATCTCAGCGCCCGTTGACAGTCTGTAATGTTAGCTTAGAAATACAGTCCGCTAACATAAACTAGCCTCCAGCGCAACACCAATCTTACACAGCCCTTTCAAGTGGAAAAAAAAGTGAAATATTATCACTGCAAATTCATTTTTATGTGATTCTCAGCATTTTTTTGTAATCAGTAGAAATAATTCCTTCATTTCAAATAAAAACCGGTGGAACTGTTGTACAAAGAAACTGATATCTTGATGGATTTAGCGACAAATGAGTGCAGCTTTTCAGACAAGTACTTGGCCATATGACATATATGATTAGTACTGTAAATAGAATCAGTGTGTGATGCCAATAGCATGAACTAACGAGTGCATATGAATTGTCTGACCATCATTTGTCGGTCGGCATCTCCCGTTTCAGCTGATAGCCTCTTGGCAGGAAATGAGTGAGGAAAAATGGGACTTTTCAGTCTCACCCCAACTATCCTAGTCACTGTTAATCACTCCATTTTAAATCAGTGTGATTGGGATCTCAAGCGTATGATTGCTTTGGACTGAACTGGACTCGTGTTCAGCACTTCCAAGTATTAATGCCTGTGTTTATGTAATGTCCTCTTGTTGTCTGGCGCTGGGGCCGAGGCAAGTCGAGTCGATCTCGCTGCATCAGCAGAGGCCTGTTCGCCTCGTGGGATTGGGTAAGTTGGGAAATTTCAGTGGGCCGTTGGCAAAGTGTGGGGGGTAGACACAACGCCCTCCAACCACACACCTTTCACAATCGCTGTTTATAAAAGGCAATTATTTAATTATAGAAGCCGACTGAGCCTTTGATCTAAAAAAAAATAAAACAACCAAAAGGATGTTGCGTTAGTCTGTATTTGCCAACTCTGCCAGAAAGAGTTTTTACTCATCTATAATCGCAAATCATTAGTACCCCAGGCTAAATGTTCCCTCCTGAGTGTTTTTACTGTCGTCCTGCCAGATACAAAGGGTGCTCTGGGCTGGTGAGCAGACTCTTCTGTCATGCTCAGGCCTGTGTGTGTCCACATTCATACATATAAGTTCAAATCCTCTGTGTGTGTGTATGTTTGCGTGCATGCGAGCAGGTCTGGGGAACAGATGGAGGCTCGGGGCCAGCAGTGCTGATACAGGAGTGGAGCATCCAGCCATGGAGCTGCGTCTCCAGGGGGAACGCGCTGCTGACGACTGGGGCCCCGGCTGGAGGACTGATGTAATGGAACCGGCCTCTTCCTGAACATCACTCTCTCCAGCTGTCTGTGGCTCCTACTGCCTGTCTGTGGCTCCCAACATCGAGCCACCTGCCTATCTCGGGTTGCCTGTCTGTCTGTATGCTCTCTGCAATTGCTGTCCTGAATCTCTAAAAGGCCTTTTTTTTAATGTCACCATCTCGCCCCCTTTTTTGAGCTTACTCAACCAAAGTGGTTATGGGCTGGTCGTCTGTCCACTCCTCTTTTTTTATTTTATCCCTCCAAGTTTGTCCATCTGTGTCGCTCCCTCCCTCCGTCTGTCTCCTAGAAGTTCGCGCCCCTTCCTTTCCAAACAAAGCCAGAGCCAAAAAAACCATCGAACCCAACTGCAAAGCGAAGCACTTTCTTGTAACACTCAACAATAAACGCGTCCGGGGGCTTTTCTCTGTCTCGAAGTTTGCGAGATGACTCAAGCGCTTGTGTACGCTGTATATCAGATTAAACAAACAGACTGGATAAGCTCCAAACAACAAAGATGACAATTGAGTAAATTGTTGTGACTGAGCCGAATTAAAAAGCCGACAACATAAATCTGGTGTTCTGAGCTCGGTGAGTAAGCTTTACATTGACAAACGTGGGATTCCTTCAGGACTTTCCTACCTACGTTGTTTTTAAAAAAACTGTTTACCCAGAAAAGGAAAATAATGTAATTGCTACAGGAAGCAGAGTGTATGGCTCATAGCATCTGTGAGCAGTTAGGATATCAACACTGGTGTCATGTTCCTCTGGAGGACATCACAATAAGGCAGAACATGATGTAACCCTCAAATGACCCTGTTTTGTAAAGTCAGTGAACTATTTTTTCCGCTCATGTCACTCATGGCACAGTAAAAGCGCGATATAAAAAAACAGGCACAGACACACGTCCAACCTCAGCGTGTGATCCATCCGAGTGAGCTCAGTTGTTTGGAATCCGGCTCGCAACACCAAATGGAGGCGCGGACGGAGAAAATGGATGCGAACCATTACACAACGTGTATGATTGCAATCAAGTCACGATGACACATTTCTTTCTCAGGAGCTTTGGAACAAATGATAAAGATAACTGGTTGTATTACTCAACACAGCACATTTATTATATTAATAGTTGCAGAACACCAGAAGTAGGTGTTTCAGGCTGTAGTCTTAGCGTTGTAGTGTAGCTTGAGACTGTATCAGCGTTGGTCTGGAGGAAGGTTTTGATGAGGCCGTTATCATTCTGCAAGACGATTGTATTTCATTAGACCAATCACAGTCCTCTTGGTTGATGAAATCCCAGGATGCAGAGTTCGAGCCCCCGCAAACTAGTGTCGCTGGTGAACATGTTTTGCTCTTGGAGAGGGCGAGCCCCGGCATTAAAATGGCTAAATTGCTACAAAAGAAAAGGTAACACTTCCAAGCTCATAGGTGGTTGCTTCTAACTCGGTGTGTATTCAACGCGTGACAAACGGGAGAGCTGAAATGGGCCGCGGTGCACCTCGGGAAGCTACGAGCATTGTCTAGAACAGCCGGGATCAGCTCCGATATTAGGTGAGCCTGACTATCTTTGCAGTGTTTCGAACATTTGACAATTTGTTCCTTTGTTTCTTTTTTTATCTTTGTGAAATTGAACATATCTGGGTTTGGGACCAGTGATTGGTGACTCTGTCCCTTTACTGGGATGTTGGGTTGTCTACTAACTACACCTTTGTGTCAGTATCAGCCCAGTTAATAATCCAGTAACGCTACAATGCTCCATGTTGAGCATTTAATTAAAGGTACTGAAGTCCAAAAAGCAAAGAAAGAGTCACACATATATTGAGAGAGTGTGTGGGCTTCAATATGAGTGGGAGGCGTCTTGTCTTACCAAGGTCAGAGCACTGGATCACGCGCAGGTGGCACTGGCATCTGAAGGGGCACTTGGGTCCTTCAGGCATGGGTTGGAGCCTTACATCTGGCATCTCAGTAGGAAAACCTGATCCCGCCTCATCCTCCATCATGAAGTCTAAGAAGCCGGACTGGCGGAAGGGCGGCAGAGCCCAGCACGCCGTGACAAGGAGCAGAGAGAGACAGGCTGACCTCATGGTGCCGCGAGCAGGGAGCCTGGGGAGACGAGAGAGGACACAGTTCAAAGGTTTGGGTGGATGCATTTTCAGAACAGTCCGTCTATGATTAGTTTTGAAAATACCACACTGGGTTCGACTGTTTCTGATAGACTGTTATAGAGGGAAAGAAGAGAGGGGAGAGAAAACGGACTTTGAGCGTGGCAGTGAATCAACGGCAGCGTGAGACAGACAGAACAGGAGATGCTGATTGAGGTCCAGAGGGTCAAAGGGCAAAGGTCAGAGGTGGAGGGCTCCAGGGTTAAACACTTGGGTGTAACAATTTAGCGTGGCTGGTCAAATGAGCTCTGACTGGTCAGTTTTAGCCAGAAGGTGAAAGGTGACAGAGCAGAGGTTGAGAAAATTACACAATATTACTTTGACAGCAAGGTAAGAGTAGAGGTACCTATGCTTATGTTACTAAAAATACATGAATTTTTAGCACTTATATTAAGTATTTATACTTCTGAGTAGCTTATTTCAATTCTTTAACACTGGCATACTTAAGCTAACAATCCATTGTTTTTAGCTTATGGTTTTGACCGCTTAGCTATTACATGAAAGCACCTTCTTCTTGAACGTGGGTTGTTTACATTAAAACACACACTCTCATGTAACATTTCTTAACTATCATAACTACCATTTATCTATAATGCTTAATTTATAGTAACTATCTCAACCGTTTAGTTCTAGCTAGTATTTCAGCTGTTCTTACTCTAACTATTTTAACCATCAATCTATCAATGACTTGTACTACATGCTTTTAGCTAACTAGCTTTCACATAATCCCAGTCACAGTATACAAAAAATGTCATCAAAGTATGTGCGTGTTATTTTTATTTAATCCCTTGATCTGTCCACCTACATACCCACAACTGACGCAGTGCCCCTGTTTGGAAATCACTGTGCTATAAGATCAAACTGTGTACTAGTGTTTTGCTGTTGCTTCGTTAAAGGATACTTGTTTATTGTTGAATCATCTGGATACTATAACACGCCTACGTAATTTGCTTTTGCAACAGAGACAGAGACAACAGCCGACTGCTGCACAAGCAACATCTGCTTCAACTTTTACACTGATGCACTTCATGGGAAATTTTCATGGCTCCCACTTTACACCACTGAACTACATCTTGTGTTCAAGAAGTAAATGAATCACAGAAATGATTTGCTCACCATTAAAGTCTTTTTTATCATCCTGTCTGTGTCAAAACACAGCGGAGGAGCGGCTGTCACCGGGAGAACCCTGCTGCCTTATGTAGTTGTCTATTTCCAAACACAACCACAACCCAGATGACACATGCACGACTCTCTCTCGAACTCAAACAGAACAGCGGAGATCCACAACCAACTCCCTGACCTCTTTTACACGACGTCGCACACTCGCACAGAAATGCATGCAGAGTCTCAAAGACCCAGCAATCTGCTTGTCATACGCGTCGCCAAGAGTCGCTCCTTCCTTTCGGTGCCACAATAATTGAAGGGCGCATTTGAGCCACAGCTGCTAACAACTGATTTGGGCGCAGCTGGCGTTTTAGTGGACCTTGACCTTAACATCATGAGCAGGATGATGAAACTGACCCAAAACCATCAGTTGGACCAGAGCTGAAAGCGACTCCGGGCTGGTTTATATGGCCAATGTGCATGCGTCTGTGCATAAAATTGTGTTACTTGCATGATTTTAGGCATGAATAAAGCAAAAGATTGAGTTTTTAATTGCGATTAAAGCATGTGCACAGGTCGACTGTGTGAGCAACAGAAATAAACGCACAGGTTTAAGTCCTCCAAATGCTCTCAACCATGTTTTCTCTGAGAGCAGGAGAGACTGAAAGCAAAAAGTGATGTGCTGATGTAGTTGAAATTCAGGTTACGTCAGGTCAGAGGGATCACGCCTCAGAGGGACTCTCAACACAAGCAGTAATTATAGTCGCTGTCCACAAAACAGCCGCCACTCTGACACACTGTACAGCTTCGGTCCAGTGGTTACAGTGCTTGCATACAGTATGACCGAGCTTGAAAATCACTTCCACTCAGAGGGGAGCTGTGTTGGATGGGATGGCTCTGACTTCTTAATGCTCCTTTATTCACTCCGTTGCTACGAAGCAGGAAAAAAAACAGAGAGATACTCAAAAAAGGGTGATTTCACAGACGCTGGAACTGTAAGCGCGCAATGTTTAACGTCTGGATGCAGTTTATCCCTTGAAAAGAAAAAAAAACTCCTTTTCTCCCACATGGAAACACGGAGTAGTGGGAGGCGTTAAAACAAAGAGTCTGAACATACAGTAGATCCAGAGGACACGTTGTTCCAGGCTCCTCGACAGACTGAGTAATCTTGGCTATGTCGGGATCTCTTATCTCAGTGCAGCTCAAAGCTCAATCCAACAAAAACCTCGTCTGCAAACTTGGCGTCAGCGTTCCGCCGTCACTTCGGATTTAGGGTATAAAGCACTCCTGGGTCAAGCACTGCGCGTACATGCCTTTGATAGCTTGTTTTATTCTGGTTTTGATGCCAGACGAGTTGGGCTTGTCTCGTACTGTGATGCATAAATTGCCAAAACTGGAAACTTTTTTTTTACAGCCACTTCTCATGGAGGTACTCGTGTCCTGAGCTGCTTGCATCTGGCTCTTCTTGCAGGCCAGAACGTTCAGATTTATCTACAAAGCCAGCAAACAGCAAGGCACATGAAGTAACAGAGGTTTCAGTGCTGATTAATGACCCTTATCTCCCTGCGTTGACCCTTGGCCACAAGCACATAAACAGATATACATCCACATGTGCACCGGTGGAGGATTTCAGGCGGGCCCTCCATGTGTCCTGCCATCAATCCATCAACCTTCGCCCATAAACGTTTCACCGGCTTTTAATGTGAGCCAGGCAGGCAAAAAAGAAAGAGAAAGAGAAGAGGAGAGCGATCCGAAAACTAAGCTCCATGAGCATTTACTGGCTTCAGCATTACTGTAAAGACGAGAATTACTGGGACTTTGTGAGTCATAATCAGACCCAGGAGTTGTTGATGATGAGACTAGAACAAGATTTTGAAATAAAACCAGGAAAAAGGAGTACGAGAGATTCTTAGGGATTATCGTTGGGGACGTTAACTACCAATTTGTGGCCACAGACACAGAACGAACTTCTATAAGCGGTATTGATACGATTAAATAAGGGAATTTAGAGATGGGGGGGCGTACGTTGTGGATATTTATTGCTGTTCACAGTGGCGAAATCGTTCATAACGAGCACGAGTTGAAATTCAAGGCTTCTCCCCAGCTGGGATGAACCTCTGAAGACGAAGCATGAGACAACCTGCTGTGCCCAGAGGGTCGGTTCTTTCATTATTAGTCTGCTCAGATGTGTCCACGGGCCCTGCAGGTTCAGGTGCACCCCCACCCACACACACACCTCGACTTGAAGAATCTACTGAACACACATGACACGGTGTTTGTGTATGTGTGCAAGCTGGAACATGACCTGATCATACACACTCGACATCGTCATTATCAGCGTTTTCCAAAGAAGATGCGACTTTCTGTTCTTGAATCAAAGGTGTTCCTCGTCTTTATTCCTAGTAGTTGTTTGATTTGTATCTCTACTTCTTTCTTACCATGTTCACCCTTTCTTTTCATGATGTATCTGCTCAGCGAGGCCTCATGCGGAGAACACGGCCAGTACCAAATCCTGGCACGGCTGAACAGTGTTGGTCTGTTGGGGTCATGGGTTGAGATATGGACGGGGCACTGTATAGTGTCTTTATAGGAGGCTTAAGAGTTGGAAAGGTGCCAGGTTTCAGTGGTCCCCAAAAATATCTAGGCCCTGGTTTGGCTCTCCTGATGGTTCACGTCTGCAGCTGTATGCCAGCATACAGGATGGAAATAGGACAGGCTTTAATCTCAAGAAGTGGACTGACACTAATCAGTGACAATGTGGCATGAATTGGTGCACAGCCTGGCTCCCTGCTGGGAAGACTGTCAGAGAGAAGTGCGAACAAGGATACAGGTCAACTTGAGGCATTCAGAAAGGGTCACATTCACATCGCAGTCTCACGCTGGAGAGCGACGCTTCTGATGGATTTAGCAAATTTCAGGCTGGATGGTGACTTTTGGGAAACTTTGGGGTTGGTGATGAAGTTCATGAAAAGTTAATCTGTAACTCATTTCGTGCTAAACCTCAACCATTTAAAGGCCTGTCGAAGAGTTTAAAGGGGGCGTTGTTTGGTCAGCAGATGCCTGTTGAGACGCTTCACATGGTGGCTGAAGACAAGATGTGTCAGAAGGCAAAACAGCACGAGCATCTGTGAGAAAGTTGGGTCTGCATTTTCAAAAGATTTACAATCCACAACGTTCCCAGAAAAGGACATGTGGTGAATGTTGCCCCAACCATCTCCATCTTCTTCTCTGGTGTCTCTTAAAAACCTGCGATCCATCATCCCGGTGCCTGACCGAGAAAAAAAAAAAGGGGTGGAGGCTGACATTTCCTGTGGCGGCGGCGGCATCCTTGTCAATTTTCCTGCGTCCCTCTTTTGTCTCATCTCCCTCTCTCTCCTCCTCTCCCTCCCTCCCTCCCCTTCACTCTCTCCCCCTGGTCTGGCCCCAGCATTACTAATGATTCCCAGACAGGAAGCAGAGCTTGCATGAGGGAGTCAAGTAATTTTCCCTCCTTTGCTTTGTCACTTTCTCCTCTTTTGTCGCTGCCTTTTCACCAAAAACTCCGGGGCCTAGAAAATCAATGAGACACCGGAGCAATCAGCGACCCCTTCATTAAAAAAAACTTCTGCAGCATGAACGGACTTGAATATTAAGGTGTCTTGATTTTCAGCGGATCGCGTCTCACAGTGAGGGGGGAAACAATATGAAACAGACATCAACTCCCATCCCACCCCTCTCCCTTCTAGCTCTCCGCAGGCCTGCGTCTTGCCTCTGCAGAGCGTCTGTCAGCAATGAATCACTGGAAGGTATTTACAAGGCCACAGGACGTTTAGAACACGTGTGGCCCTTTTAACCCGATCAGCAAATTAATGTGAGCTCTCTTCCCACGTGGTATTCTTCTTTACGGGAAACACATACGCTCGGACACGCCAGCGTGATTGATTATGATGCCTAAATGTCGATCTTCCTCTGGCGGGAGTCGGTGGTCGTCAACAGATTTCTGATACGTCGGGGGGGATTTTTGTGAGTGAGAACATCTGAAAGTATGCGAGGGCACGGCCAACAAACAACTCCAGAGCCAAAACATTCTTGTAAAAGGAGTCTCGTCTGGCGTCGAGAATGCCCAAGACACTCCCTGTGATCTTTTGACCACTACAATCAATTTCTTTTACGCAACAAAAATGTGATATTAAGTGTTGGAGTCATGTTGATTATGTAAAGAAGGCTTTACTGAAGAGATTGCCTGTTGTCTGCAGACATAGCATGAGAAAAAAAAAAAAAGCCAGCGAGCGGTTAAACCACATTTCATCTGTTCCATGAGAAGAGCTGTCGGCCTGCCATCAACCTCAGTCCCATTATCAACAGTCTGCACTGCACAGACGTGGACGAACTGTCCAACCTTCTCTCCCTTTCTTCTCTTTCCATCTCCTCCTCCCTTTCTCTGTGCTCTTTCCCTCCGTCGCCCATCGCTTATGGCATTTTTCTCTCTCTGTCCGACCCTTAAAAAAAAAAAAAAAACTCTGGCGAGGAACACCGACATGTGGAACTTTTCTGGTATTCCGGTGAGCAGAAGTGAAGTGAGAGATTGAGGGGTGGGTGGGGGAGGAAAAGCCTTCATGGCTGATGTCCATTCACTTCACATTGTTCTTTTTTGCCTCTTTGTGACCCAGAGAGTTGAAGTCCAGATGGAAAAAATGCGGCCCCTGAGTGCAGATCTGGGCCTTGTCTCCTCCAACCCTTCCACTCACTCATTCCCGTTCAACATCTGCTCAGCTCGACTCGAAAATATGAACTGGCGAAGCGCTTTTATAGCTCTTGAGTGTATTTTAGTGAAAGTGTGTGTGTGTGTGCCACGTTTAGCCTCCATTCTAATCTGAAGGCCCCACAGTTTCTGTTTTGTTTGTCTCAGTTTTTCCCACTCTGGTTCTCTCAGAGCAGCTGAGCCTTATTAGTTTTTTTTTTTTTTCCCCTGCTGGCAAAAAGGATGTAATGAGTTAGCTGAGAGTTGTGTGGTGGCTTGCCGGGAAGCCTTCAGACCTCTCTTTGATAGAGGAAGCTGTACCATTACGGGATTAATGGCACTGTGTGTTTGCCAGGTACGGCTTCTTTTTTTTTTTCTTCTTCTTCTTCATCTCCTCTTCAAAGCTCTCTCACTTTAAGTTGCCCCTAGCAATTTGGGTCCTGTTCTAGCTCCTGTGGAAACAGAAGCAAAAAAAAAAAGAGAGAGAGAGAGGGGAAAAAAAAGGAAAAGAGAGGAGGTTCACACTGAGAAGAGACAGGGCAGCAGAGTCGAGACAGATAAGAGATTGGGGTTAAATGAAGTGCTGAAATGGAAAGTGTGAGGAGCTGCAGAAACAACTTTTCCAAGTCAAAGTCTTGACATGCACAGAAAGAAATCCTCATTGTTGTTTCAGCTTTTTTCCCCTCCCTCCCTCCCTCGTTTGCTTGTAGACGGCCCAAACACCACAGGGGAAGGAAAAGAGAATGAAAGAAAAACTAAACAGAGAGAGAAAAGGAACAAATTAATGCAACAAATCATCATTTCTTTTCCACTGACGTCAACAAACAGCCTGATTAGAAAGCAGAAAATCTCATTCCCCCCGCCTGCCCCTCCTTCAGCCCCTTTTGCTGTTCGTGTTGACGTTTACAAATCTGATTCACTTTATAAAACTAACACGAGCTCGAGGAATGCATTTCCATATGGGATACATCCAAACCGTCAACAAACAAAGCGTCCAGACGCTTGGCCACGGAGAGCAAAGCATTAAAAAAAAAAAAAAATGCTGAGAGCATCACACGGCACTCAGTGGAGGATAGTTCGGACGCTAACGACGGGCCGGATGAATATGTTTTCTTGGCAGAGGAGTGAGGTACCAGCATCAACTGTGCACTGCTACCACACCCCCTCCGCTAGCCGCTGCTCTTTTGACTTAGCTGCATGCAGACTGGACTGGGAAAGCATAAGAACAAGACCTGGCAACATTTCCAGAATACACACTCATGAAGAAAAAACATACTTTAAACCCAGTTTAATAGAAAGACACACGTGTGGTAATCTTATCTCCACAAAATGACATCTGCGAACTATGTGACTTTTCAGCCCTGACTGACAGTTTGTCTTGTGTGCAGATCCACCACAAAAAACAAGCCACTCTCTCAGGATTAATCTGTATCTTGTCAAAAATGTGTGAAGCCTGACTCTTTACCTCACCACCTCCCCCCCCAGGGTTAAAGGATTAACCTACCTGTTCTCAGTAGAAGCGAGGCGAAGAGAGCTGAGGAGAGATGAGCTTGACTCCCAAAAAATCCAGTCGAGTGGGGGGGATGAGACTGTGAAGTGGCTGCGAGGGCCTATGGGGTAATTGGACTCGGAGCGCGTGTAGCCAAGATCAAGCAGGTGTGCTCTGTCACAACAAGGGGAGGAGAGAGGGAGAGAGACAGAGGAGAGAGAGGGGAGAGAGAGAGACAGAAGGAGGGAGGGGTCTGACCGCCGAGCTCCTCTCAGGACCGAAAACAATTGGTGGAGAACTCGCCCCGCTCTCGCTGTGCGTGCTCCAAAAAACAGCGTGAAGAAGAAGAAGCACGAGAAGAAGAAGAGGAAGAAGAAGTGGAGGAAAGAGAAAAAAAGGGAGAGCGCAGAGAGAGAAAAGAAGGAGAGAGAAGAAGAGTTTGAGTTTAAGGCTATGAGCAGTGATTCGGCTGGCAGCCACCCTCACTGTGACATCTGGTAATGATAGGTCCGGTGTGGAGCTGAGCAGAGATCGCTGCACACAAACTCTCTTTCTCCCTCTTTCACACTCTGCCTGTCATTCATCCTCATTCAGCCTCCACAGTGAGTGTCCCCAGGAAAAAACACATTCACATTCACACTTTTGTCTAATCTGTTCACACGGGCACCTCCCCCCATCAGACCTCCTTCTCTGTTTTAACCCCATTCCCCAAATCTTGATTAGGTCTGTTGCCTTCATGGACCATTGGGTCTATTGGAGTTCTCTGGCCAAAAAGCAGAGAAGGAGCACTTCAGGGCTCTGTGGGAGGCAGAGGGAACTGATTCTTTTGTCCACATGATCTTAGATTTTGTGAAAGAGCCAATGCAAAAGCGATTCCAAATAGTTCTCTGCGATATTGAGAAAAAAAACAACTGATATTGCGACGTTTTGGTTTTCATGGGAATCCATCTAACAGTTGGAATTATCCTGACATCACTTAATATCATAAATGTGAAGCATCAGGGTGAAACTAGAGGAAAAAGTCAAGGGAATCATCAAAGTTGGTAGGATTCATCCTCTGGGAACCATGAATGTCTTCACCAAGTCGATGTAGCTGATAACTCTAAAAGTAAAACCTGCTGGTGAACTTAAATTGACCAATATAGATGTGATTCTTATGCTACCTTGCTTTTTTAAAAAACATGTATTATCTTAAACCACCATTATCTTTACCACCAAAATTAGTGCATTTATGAAGAGTTGGCCTTCTTCACTTATGGTTGACGTCTCGAATGCGTCAACGGGAACAATAGAAGTCAGCAGTTAATGACAGTAGTTTATTTTTTATATGTCTTTTACTTCAGTCTCTCCTTCAAACTCACCAGACGTCCAAACCGTCTCCCTTATCACCGTGACGGGAAGCCGTTAGGGTGGCTAAGGGTTTTTTTAGCGACTGTGTCATGCTGTTGCAAGAAGGTCACAAGTTTAGCTTCTGCATTAGCCAACGTCTCCATCCGCAGCCATGTGTTAAGTTGGCAGGCACGTCTCGGCCTCCATCCGCTTCTGCGCTGTTAATCACTCTGGGTCACGGAAAGCAGCTATTGCATTTTCAATGGAAATGATGATACATGGATAAAGCCTTTGTATTTGTAATCTCTATTCTTGTGTAAATCCAGACTTAGTTGTGCTTTTGTACCACTAATGAACTCTGAAGTTTCCACCAGAGTCAGCGATCAGATGTGCCTCATGAACTGAAAGTTACTGAAGGTGAATTCCCAAGCTGACACATTTGAGCGACGCCGTTCTCGATCATATTTGATACAGAAAGATCTTTTAGAAACTTTTTTAGAACAGATTTTATTGGAGAAGTGTGATGTTTGTGCTTGCAGGGATTGTTCGCCGTTGGTCAGGAGAAGGTAAAGGCAGGGAGGGATTGTTCACTTCGATCAGATCTGTGTCTGAGCCGTTCCCCTTGTTATTTAAGTCTTAATCACTGCTCGGATCAAAAGGACGACTGCTAGATGCGTTGTAGCACCGGAGAAATACCGTCCGCCTCCCTCAGCTGCTCTCTTTCTCGGTTTTGTCTCCACGTTTTGGTCTTTCTCGTCAAGACAAAAAAAAGGATCAGATAGCGGAAGAGCAGGTTTCATCCTGTCTGGCTTTTCCCTTCCCAACTCGACTGTCTTTCCCAGCAGAAGGCAAAGGGCAGACCACACACGCGGCGGCCTCAAGTGTGTCAGAGCGGTCCATCTCGGTTTGAGGAAGACTCTCTCTTTTTGGGTAGATAAACACAGAGCTTTTTCAGATTTTTGTACAAAATTAGGACTTTAGCTAACGCGCGTCGCCTGGGGTGTTTTTAGGTAATCACAGAGAAGACGTGAGTCAAATTGAGTCTACAGACGGAAGCACGGAGAGGAAAAGGGGAGTGTGGAAAGAGGTCAGAGGCAAGGAAGATTACAGCATGACGTGGAGTATTGGATAAAGTCAGGTGTCCAACACAAACTGTGAGATCATAGCTGGCATATTTTTTACAAAAAAAAAAAATACGATGGAAAGAGGAAAAGCCCATCTGCATCCTTCAATCTTCGGCAGATGATGGAAAGCAGGCCTCTCGTCATGGAGTGAGGAGGCGGTTTTGCTGTGACACGTGGCCATTACGAAGATCTAACCTGTGACCTTAAAGCTAACCGGGTGGCCTCTGCAGGAGAGACGCTGGGAGAGACGCTGGATCTTGTAGCTGAAACTTGAGTCTAAGCTCCTGCAGGCAGACAGGAGTAAGATGAATCAAAGGAGTGTCACATTCTAGACACGTTTAATTACTTCTTATCTTTGTTCTCAGGTGTTACGTTAAATATCCACCCGCAGAAACAAAAGAAGAAGAGACAGAAGTTTCAAAAGGGCAGTGAAGGGTTTGACAGGATCAAGAGGCGTAAACAAGAAAACGAGAGAGTTATAAGGGAGCGGGATCAAGGAAACTTACTTTGATAAAAGTGAGATTTAAGGTAGTCTAAAATTTTACGTGCGTAGCTACAAGAGAGACTGAAAAAGAAACTCGAGGGAAGATGAGCAGGATTCTGCAGGTATTATTACCTGAGCTCAGGAGAGAGGAGCTTTCAGAGAGAGGTCAGAGGGTTTGTACAAAAAGCTGAGACCTCAACATCTCTTCGTCTGGCTGTAAATTATCCAGGATTCCCCAGAAGCAAAAAAAACAAAAAACGCATCTCTGTCATCTCGGTATTGACAGTTCACAAATCAACCCGGTCTCATTAATCTAAAGGAAATAACAAAACTTTCCACTTTTACATTTTGTGTTAATCAATTTTGGATGCAGGTGATCATTCCCATTAACTTCCGTGGAGAACAGATTCATTGGATTTGAGATTATTTTGTTTTCTTGCCCTTTAAACATGACTGCTGAGTATTTTTGCTTCCTAAAGTGATTTAAAGAGACGCATGAGGACTTATGTATAGGTTTGTTTGCCTGTGCTGACTTGCTGGGGTGAGACTATTACCTGCACCTCATCACTCAACATGCAAACACAACCATATACATAATTTTCCAAAAAAGAGCTGGAGGCTATGTCTACGCTCTGTTTCACCTCTATATATCCACTGCAGCCCTCTATTATTTAACCCTCTGCCCACTATTTATACTTCTCCTTTTCTCTTTCTCTCTCTCGTCACTCTTTCTGTTTCAACCTAAACTCAAAACAGCTCTTACAAAAAAAAACTCTCTCTGCTAGTTTATCACAAACGATTGCTGTGAAACAACCATTTAAAGGTCATTAAAGTCAGTCAGTGATGCCGTAAAGAGAAAAGATGTATGAGAATGTTAAATGTGAAAGCATTTGTAATGTTGTAAAAAAGCTTTTAGGTCGAGGCAGGTTTTGATCGATGGAATCTAGACGAAGGGTGTGGTTCGGATTAGAGATTTATCCTCGGGGTACGTCTGCATGAACGACTTGTTTTAACACCTTGCACTTTTGAGCGTCGGAGCAGATTGAATGTCTTTTTTTTTTTTTTTTGCGATATATAAAACCAAACACTATGAAATCATGTTTGGCTAACTCACGATTTGTACAGCAAGACAAATGACATGTTCTAAAGGCGCAGCGATAATAGATGCGCTTCAGTCCGAGCACTTCTTTTACTGCGTCGGATTTTAAATGCCAACCACTGGGTTTTACTGAATACCTCAAAATTGTACTTTTATTACTTGCATTGTTTATTTCATCACTGGTTGTTCAAAATTTGACTGCAAATGAACAAATGTCCCGAATCTCGGTTTCCAGTCTCCTTGATTTCCAGTCATCTTTATCAGTCTCAGCCATGAAAAAGTCGTATCAGTCGACCTGTAGTCCCCAGTATTATCAGCTACTGCTGGTGTTCTCATCAAAAAAGCCCATTTCTCCATCGCTGTATGGTTACTTTACTGTAACAAGCCAGCTGTGCAACCCACACATGGTCACCAGCACTGGGAAAGAAAATCCTCGTCATGTTCTCATATACCGAGGGGCGACCCTGCATGTCGTTTGTGGTCAGCTCGCCGGCTAACTGTACTTCGACCATAACGAGCTAAAATGATGTTTCATTTACAGAGTCGGCGCGAGCGGAGCCTTGATGTGGCTCGGTTTAGCAGCGGAGGGGGATGTGATGGACTCCGAAACGCTGCACGTGTGAAACCGTAAAAAGCCAGATGGCGCATAACGGAGCCGAAGTACGGTTCAGCCCGTCGAACTCTGCAGAAAAATGCGACAAAATTAGCCAGAAGCGTGTTTAGTTTGACCAAAAAAAACACCTGGAGCGCCTCTTCCCTGCGTTATATCTTCATGGTAAAGCTGCACGTCGGCGTCGCTGCTCCACAGACGGAGCTTTGTTTGTCCGTCATATGTTTGTAATTATCAGTGACAAACCAACAGAAGCCTTTAAAGTGCTCAGTGCAGGATTTTACACACAAATCCCCTCCCAGACTCTTTAAGTGTTTCACCAGCAGCGAGGCGGAGGAGCTCTGTCATTCCCATCTCTGACTGGAGTGTCTCGGCCGTGATGGACAAAACAGACCCCGCACACACACACGCACACACACAAAGACACACAAACGCAGAGAGGAGGCACCGATGATGGCAGCGACAGGCTGACAATCAGGGGGTTCTGGGCCAGTGGCACTGTGGGAAATTACCTTATTTGGACCAATCAAAGTGAGGCTCTGTGTTGATACTTCAATTCATATGATAATCGCAGTGTGAGGAATCCCGTCAGTGTTTACAGCCTTTAAGCTTCGAGTCACGAGGGGCCACACACACACACACACACACACACACACACACAGACACACACCGAGGTTGGCCAGTAAATGGACAGCTTTAGTGGGTAGTTTTCATGTTTGAGGCGAGGTGAGTACCACGCTGCCAGCCTGATAAACCATTACTGTGAAATAAAGAGAAACCTCTCTGCTATTAGTGGGCTAGTGAATTTCTTTGGAGCCGAAGGCCGCGGTGTTCCCATTAGCAGCCGTTAATCATCCAATAGTTGACCCTTTTTTTTTCGTCCAATTCTGCCATAAAATGAAAGCTGTGAATTTGCAATTTACTCCCTCGGATCGCCTGAGAATATGGCCGTCGACGATGCTGAAAGGCACCTCAGTACAAACCCAGAGGAAACGTTCATCACCTGTTGTCATAATAACGCACACCCACACAAAGGTCTGTTCTGGGAGGCGACTCCAGCATACGCCGTTCCTCCTCGCTCGCCCCTCGGCCCCACATGGATCTAGGAGAAAAAAGGAGAAAAAAAAAGAAAAGAAAAAAAAAAGGCACACAGGCGACGGAAACACTCACTCAAGTGGTGTTTTGGTATAAACGTGGCCATTCAGGGCCGGCAGCGCTTTTAGTCTCCATGGTGACAGACTCCTGCTTCGGCGGAAAGCGAAGTGAAAGAGGGAGAATGCCTCGCCGCCCTGACCAGGTTTACATCACAGCCTGTAATAAAGGATATGGTGAAACAGTCAAACACAGCTGGCTGGCTGGTGAGGCGGCGTAGCATTAAAGCATTGATTAATCGTGATTGCACGGGTAGGATCTAAGTTAACAGAGATCCAAACCTAGTCTGTAGAATAAAAGAACAAATATGGTCACCGGGCAGAACGCTGTCTGCACAGCTCAGCCTCCACATAATAAAATAATTCACATAAATACCTCGTCAAACACAGCTGCCTGGAAGCCGAATATTAAGGCATTAGAGGGCTGATTTAATGTGATTGCATGGTTTTTAAATGTGGAAGTGGGATTAGGGTTTGTGAACAACAAGAGCAGCGCTGCACTGTGGAACGGACTGTTTGCCGAAGCAGACTTTTAAAGAGAGTCTTCAGAGTGGATTAATCATAAAGACACGTGCAAACATATGAACTTTTAACTCATTATTATGTCGACCTTTCCTGATGTTCGACAAAATCCTGCTCCTCCATTCAGGTTATTTACTCGTCTTTAGTGCCAATTAAAAACCTTTATGCATTTTTTTAAATTTTAGCTGCAAGGAATCAGTGGGTGTACTGAAATATGCTTGCAAGGCTGGGCTGGAAAATCCGAATCCACATGTCCGGTCTTATCAACACGACCAGAACGGAATGCATTCTTCCTTTTGCGTCCAGTAATTAACCAAATCATGTCTGGTTAATTTGATATGAAGGGGAAGTGGATGCAGCCCAGTAATTACTAAACGACGCACATCTCATGAAATGTTCGTTGGACGTGATGTGAACGCTTGATTCTTTTAAAAACCTCCTTATCAAGTTTACAAGAATCATTGCAGACAGATTACAGAATGTATTTGTTTTGGGTCGAGTCGGTATCACTGAGTCATTCGTAATGGCAATGTGCCTGTAAAAATATGGACTTGGAACAGCCTAACACCACCGTTTACGGTTCAGTGATTAAGACAGTTTTTCATTCTGAGTGAAACAATTCTGTTATATTTTTTATTTTTTGGGATACATGAAAGCATTTTTCATTTGTCCTTTGACCTCTCAGTGAAATTGAGAGCCAGTAGAAAAAAGGCTACGCATGAACACACACGACAGCTTACAGTTTATTACGTTAAGGAGGACGAGTGGCTGATAAATCAGGATGTACAATTGCAATATATGCTGAAAAATACCAATGTTCACTGAGGAGGAGACTCAATTTTATAGTCTTACTACTGTGAAGGAAAATTCAGGAAGAGCTATGTTACCACTTTGTAATGTGTTGCAACATACCTTGATAAATGAGACCTTCTCTGACTCTCAGTTGCCTCAAACAGAATGTAGATTGATTTCTATGTGTGAGCTTGGTTTTGTTTGGAATTACAGAAGACATGACATGTATTCACAGCTCCCCTAGAAAGCCAACAGTGTGCAACATTAGCTTAAAAGCCCATAAATGCTAACACCAACAAATGATCTCAATAAATATATTACCTTAACTATCAGTATTTGATACCATGTCCCAATGTGCAACGTTAGCTAACGTTAGCTTAGAGTCTGCTAATGTCGACAAACTCCTAAGTCAACACAAAGTCCACTTAAGAACCACATTTTTTTTCTTCAAAACATAATTTACAGTGAAGAGGATGTGGTGCTTAAACTTGAATTTCTGATTTCTATACAGTGAACTTTGGGTGGTCATGCATGAAAATACAAGAGATGTGGCGTTTATTCGCCAACAGTGTGCAATGTTCGCTAACGTTAGCTTAGAAATTGAGTCAGCTAGCATTAACAAATGACCACAGCAGTAACCACAGCACAGAGTTCAACACAAAGTCCGCTTGAGAACCAATTTTTTAGCCTACCGTGTAAAACAAACAAGTGACACATGTAGGGGACTTCAGATTGGTTGTGCAACCTAGTGTTGTTAAAGGACAAACCAATTACTACCGTTGCTAAAAGAAAGAAAAAAAAGAAAGCGAGTTTTAGTGGGGCTGGAGGTCAGCATGAATACAACCTTATTAAAAGAAATTACACACATCCATTGGCAGATGTGAGGTTAGTTTGGGGAATACCGGTACGATAAATTAACAACAAAAAGGCCCACATTCTCTGTTCCAACACTTTGAGGTAGCTTTTCCACAAAGAAGAGAGATTCTTTAAAACATTTACACACCACAAGAGGATTGTGTTGAGAGCACATAATTAAAAGAAAGGCTCTGAAATGACATTGAAGTACCGTGTGACTGCTTCTGGAGAGGTCAAAGTGACCAATTGTTTTTCTTATTTAATGACATAATTAACTTTAATTCCAACCAATGTGGTTTAGACTCACCAAATTCTAATTGTAACCTTGACCAGAGCTGCTTTATCCTCTCAAGTCTGACTGCTATTAACCCTTATTTTATTTTATTTTTTTATACGATGGACACATAAACATTTTGGTGTGCTGTCAAATAATCCTTTCATTGTGGCAGAACATCATTTTCTCATTACCGAAGTCCGCAAATCTGCAGTCCACGGTTCGCCCCTCGTCTGGGGAAGCGGTGCGAGTTGTGTAAGTGTTCGAGAGACTTCATCAATCTCTCGTACGGGTCTGGATGTGTTTGGTGGGCATTTTTCCTTTTTCTTTTCCATTTCAGTCTGTTTCTGATTTACTGGGCTGAGGTGAGCAGCCAAGCGGCTCCCTTGTCTGCCAGCAGAGCGAGTGCAACCCTCCCAAAGCCGCTTGGTTAGAAACAGCTAGTACGACACGTTAACTGCCAAGTCTTGAAAATGAAACGGAGCTTTTTAGATGTACGTATCTAAATCCCCCCCCCCCCCAAAATCTTATATTCTAATGTCATGGAAACAAAACCGTGGTGCATTTGCAGTTGATGATGATGATGATGATGATGATGATGATGACCCCCGTAACTCTGTACCTGCCAAATGCTACATGCTAGTAAGTCCAAATGACGGTTTTATAGGACGCAACTGCCAGCAGCATTATTAATAACACACAGCAGAATGGAAAATCTATACGCCTGCATCCAAGCCTTTAAGTCGTCGGAACAGTTTTACGTTGTATATTCATGAGGCTCAGCAGCGCTCGACTGACTCATCACAGAGCTCTTGTAGCCTGGGATGCATTTCACTCTGAGCTCCTCCACCGTTACCCAACATCATGTGCATGTTTTGTAACTGTGCCGTCACTCAGTCTGTGTTGATAGAGTCGAAACATCCGAAAGCGCAGAAGCGGTTTCGTGAAAGTACTCCATGGTGTGGCGTGATCGACGTGAACAATGAGGAAGAGGAAGACGTGACATCTGGTATCCAAACATCCTGTGACCGTATCAGGAGCCCCGAAAACCAGCCTGAAAATCTGGACATTTCCTGCATGGAAGTCTTTTTTGCGATGACAGGCGATAAGTTCTGAGACTGCAAACGGGAAGCTGGTTTCAATCTGTTTAAAGCTGTAGGGGAATCAGTTTCCTCCAATTTAAAACTTTCCTTATATATTATGGCTTCAGATGAAAGTATTTAATGGAGTTTCGGTTTGTTTCTTAAGCTCATTCACTGAATCAAGTTTCAGTCTAATACTAGGAAAAGTACAAAAGTGGACAGAATGGTCCATCAGTGTAAAATACAGGTTATATTTTCTCTTGTGTGCATTTCCTCTGCATGTTCACACATGTATTTCCCCCCTGAGGTCAGCATGGTGGATGTGATCAGTAATAGTCCAGATTTCAATGATGCCATCCCACTGAGAAGTTGGATTAATCCATTCTGACAGAGCGCGTGTGTTAAAGCAGGGGCAGGACAGAATCAGCATTTTGTGAGGGCGGGGAAACAGGACACATTCTGTCAGAATCACTCATTTCATACATTGATGGCGATGTGGTCTGATGCGCTGCAGCAACTCAGCATGTGGGCACGAGATATTAACACGATGCACAAAGCGCTGTGAATGCTGCCCTATGGGTGCACGGAGAAAATGAATGAAGGGCTTTTAATGTTAGCAGCCACAGGGGCCGATAATCAGGAGCTCCAATGGTGAATATGAGGCCTTTAAACAAGCCGCCGAATCAGTGCAGCCAGGTGGTGCGATGATGTGTTAGTCAGCTGACAGTGAGTGTTGTAAAATGTGAATTTCTGATTCCGTCAGAATAAATTCATCCATGTTTTCTGATTCTTATAAGAGATGTTCACTGCTGTTTCAACACACGCCAAAATACAGTTATTTTAATGTTAACTCTTAGATTATGTGATTTCTTTTGAGCCCTTGGCCACCGGTTGAACTCCAAACATAGCTGCTAGCTGCTGCGTACTGTAGCTGCTGTTCAAGCCCCCATGAACGCTCTTTGGTCGATCCGGGTAATTTTATAGCCAGGAAGTTGAGTTCTTTTGTCTCCATGTGCCAGTGAACATCTTTGATTGTTAATTGTTAGGTACATGCTTCCATTAGCTTGTAAGCTCAGTTAGCTGTGCAGCTAGCTGTCCTGTTAGCTGACTCGGCTATGACTGGGATCATGGAGCACCAGGGGAGTGTTGGTGGTAGAAAGTAAAAAAATAGTTAGGGGGCTAGCTAGTTAGCATGCTAACATCAATACATGTCTCTGCAACACAAAACATAGACGTCTTCAACGTTATCATTCATTTCTGTTGATCATTTTGTAACGTTTTAACTGGAATTCTGACATAATGCACCTTTAAAAACCTAAATCAAGTAGTCTGTATCCGATAGCAGTCAAATTCATGGGAGTGTCCAGTTCTTCTGCTCTAATCTGTCTCCACAGTTCGGTTCAGATTTTACAGCTGTCATGCGACGGGCTGGAGCGAACAATTCGAAATGATCTCCAGGAATGTTGATGCAGTAAATGCTTGAATGGCATTTATATATGCAGAGCTTGGCTTGGGTCAGGGTTACACATCAAAAGACAGGAAAGCCTGAGATGAAACACACTAAACAGAAAAGATTGATTTTATGCTATTTTTTTTCCCCCAGGTATGTTTTGGAAAGATGAAATTCATCATGCGTGACACAGGAGAGGGCAACGGAAGAGGGAAATGCCAACTTGTTTTAGCGTGTGCCTCCTCAAACATCGAATCACCTGAATTAATGAGTGACTTTGAGAAGGTTAATCATAGTTCAATATGATAATCACTTTTCACCTCGCTGTTGTTTTCCCCCTTTTTTTTGCGAGAATGCAGCTTTTTATTTATACGAGATGCAGATTTACGTCCTTTGGAGCGCGTCGAGAATATAACAGCGCTTTAGTGGAAAGATTCAGGCCGGCTGTAAAACGGGCGATGTCTTCAGCAGGCGATCCAAAGCTCTCGGGTGTCATTTGGCCGGCCTGAGGCGGAGAGCGTCTGACTGGGAAAGCCATTAACGGCCAAAACCCCACCATGGCATCATCGGCTCGGCGTGGCAAAGACGCTCGTCCCAGACATGGGGGACTGGTTCGTGTCCCATTGCCAGTACATACGACTGCTGGAGCCAGAAAGAGTGTTTATGGATGCGAAGAGCGCTAATGTGGTGATGATGGTGATGATATTAGAGAGAGGGAGTGTGTAACAGAAGAGTGACTTAAGTTACTGAGAATGTTTGTTTTCCCCTCTGTTAATAACTCAGAATATGAAATTACAGTAAAATGTAATGAGTCACTGTTCATTTAGAGGCCAGCTCTGTTACTTTGGAGCAAACACAACTGCCAAATAACGAGATAAGCAGGTGTGGACACACACACACACACACACACACACACACACACACACACACACACACACACACGGATGGTAATATTAAGCAATATTTAATGCACCATTCCAACATCCTGTCCAGCCGGTACAGATGTTCGTGTGAGGGGCCAGCAAGTTGTTTCTTAAAATGTCAAATATCTTCAGCATTTTTTCAGCATAACACAAAATACAGTACCGCCAGCAGCACGTGACCGGAGAGCAGAGGACGGGGATTGTAAACAATCTGTCAGCGAGATGAGTCCAAAATGTTCCTGAACTTTGAAGGGCTGCGTACGTGACTGCTATCTGCTCATATGATCCATTTGGAAAACGCAGCAGGAGGCTGGTAGAGGAGGACATTGTTTGTGCAAAATAACAGGCAGTAAACAAAGAATTACAGCCTAATGAAAATGGAAAAAGGCGCGGTATTCCCCTGGAGTCAGGAACCAAGTTTCCATGGCGCACAATGAAAGACGAAGATGTTAGAAACGTGCCGATCGAGATGTGGCTTGTTTTTGACAGACAGCGACTCAGAATGCTGTGAAATTAAAAGTGGTAGGAATTTTGAGAAACAGACAAACAACCACAGCTGCTAACTGCTAGTTAGCTCATGTTCAGCAGCAACTTCCTGGCAGCTTGTCGTCAGCTCGAGGTGGTGTAAAAAAAGTTTTTGCTCATCTGAAGTACAACACGCTCATCAGTCACATTTGGAGTTGTTATTAAATGGATTTTAATCTATTTGGGTGGAGCCAGGCTAGAAATTTCCCCCTGCTTCCCCTGTTTATGCCACGCTTATCTAAACCGCTAAATGAGCGGCTGCCATATGAAGATATTTAGCAAAATGGTCTTTTTCCTCTGTGTTTTATCTCTTCCACTGATTAGATTTCAATTATACAATTTTTCTGCAATAATCAGGCGTGACAAACTTCCTAAAATTAGATGATTGATTCCTTTCCTTGACCCGTGTCCTTTTCTTTTTCTGCTATTTCACATTTGACATCACAAACGTGCCAAACAGGGAATTTTGCCGATTACTATCCACCCTGTTCTTGGTCCAGACTGCGGCCGTCCCTCATGACTCATTGACCTGCTGAAGCTTCGTCATGTCATGCCGCATTTGTACGAATAAAAACGTTGCTAGCCGGAAAGGAAAACTGTGACAATGTTACGGTGGTTACTTCTATTAATATCTTTAACTTTAGTCTCTCTGTTAAACACAACGCTGACTGATCGCTGTTTCAACAACCACAGAATGGAAACTATCAATGTGTCAACGTCTGTAACGCTAGCGTGCCTCATAGCATGGTGACGGAAAAGGGGGAGGGGCTTAGCGTGTCCACCCAGGTATCACGTTTCCTGCACTGCTGACCGAAGCTGAAGCTGATTATTAACCGTGACTACTGCAGATTCATTTGACCTGGGAGATATTGCATCTTCCAGCTGAAGACAGAAGCCAGATGTTCACTAGTTTTCTGCCCAGTTTGAAATGGGTTACCAGTTACAAGAGTAATTAATAAGTCAATTAGCTACACGTTTACTTTTTAATGGGTTTTTAGATCTTTATGTTTATTCAACTCTCCTCTTGCTTCTCCTCTTTCCTGGTGTTCTCTCCATCGGTTCTCAGAAACCCGACCCAGCGCAGCCAGAAAGTCAGCCGTGCATTCAGGACTTTTTCTCGATGGCTTCAGTTTATTCCGTCTTAATTTTGCCGATTCAGTGGGATCCTTGTACTTTCTTGTGCGTACGCCACGGCCGAGTTCCTCCTGCCTGGTTGTTGCGAGCCGACCACTACAGGCCCTATTGATTTTATCGCTCACTTGGCAAAGCGTTTGTTACATTTGGCTGAATTCTCAGCAGATCCACTGGAAAGTTTCTACCAAAACATCTTGAGCCATTAAACAACGACGCGGATAGTGAAGCCTGTCCTGATCTGTTCATAATTGATCCAAGGGGGTGAAAGGAACAAATTAGCTGATTTTCAGAATAAGAGGAAGATTACAGTTATTACTAGTTTTTCTAATTGATGCTTTCAATCTTTCGTGTTAAACCCTCTGGAACTTGATCATTTTCCTGCCGCTCGTCCAGACAAGTCCATACCAAAAAAACACTTAGATGTGGTATCTGGCCTACGTAGTCCCTCATAAGCCATCACAGTCCACACCCTGCCCTGGCAGAGGCAGCCTGTGTCAGAGTGTTTGGTGAATAGAAGGTCAACCATCTTTCTTCCCTTCCGAATTCAAGCCAGATGGGCCTCGAGTGCCAGCGCTTATCCGAAACTGAACCGAGAGCGCCTGGTAACTCTCCTCACCAGACAAAACACTTCCTTTGTATACGTCGGGAGGCCCGTTTCCAGCCTGGCTGACACTAAGACAGACGGATGGCATCGACTGTTTGCGTCCCATGGAAAAAAAAAAAAGTTTCTCCCGTTTCATCCACATTTATCATTCTCTGTGCCAGAGGGGCAGCGGTCCAACTTCCTTTTTTTAGCCTCGAGGTTTATTTCTTCAGAGTGTGTGGTAGGAACCTGCAGGGTTGGAGCTGAACAGAAAGTAACCCGGGGAGGAATAAAGTGAACACAAACACTCACACACACACACAGGAGACAGAATGAGACAGCGTGTTTGGGTGTTTTGGTCGAGGAGTGTGTCTCTCCGATAAGTTATGCTTACTCTTTCACTCCCAATTCCACGGTGACATCATGCCGTAACTATGGAGCCCTATCCGATCTCACATATCAGCACACATGCACGCACAGGGAACGAATTCCACAACTCGTGAGGGGCAGATGCGGAATCGGTGGGAGCGCATCCATATTGCGTTCAGGAGGTGGTGAGGAACAGTTTGTACAGCGACGCGAGGGAGCACTCAGCTCTCGAGTGCTTGTAATGTGCGAGACACATGTTCAATGTCGAGACAGTGATGGATTCTGCGCCCGTGCAGAGAAGAAAGTAAAAGCTGCAGAACAAGACCCAACAAAAAAAAAAGAAAAAAAGGCGGTGTTGGTGGAGCCAATTAGGTGTTTGGCCACATCTGTTCTCTCCTTGATAATTTATCTGTGGTGATTGGCAAAACTGGCTTTCGCATTGGAACGGATAAGATGTGGTCAGACTTTTTCTCCAGTGTTCTCATGGAGCTTTCCAAAACGCCCCGAACAGTCCAAAAGTTTCTAAAAAAAAAAAAAAGTTCAGCGTAAGACGAAATTAAATATTCTTGGAGTGGCCACCTCCGACCAGCTCGCCGGTGCTGTAGCAGCCAGCGTATGGCAGCGAATCAGTGGGTTTGGAAGCCGATGACTAAGATTCTTACTTATTGGGCCCCAGGATTTCTGCCTGACTGGTTGAATCTGGATATTCTAGCTCTTAAAAAGACGAGCGGGCCAGAGGATCGTTCAGTTGCTCTTGGAGCAGTCAGCGTTTACTCTAGAGTCTGCCCCCATTCTTTCCACATACTTCACATTTTCACGTCCAAGTTTGCGCAGCTTTGCAATGCCTGTCCTCTCTGTAGTGTCCTACAGACGAGGAAAAACAGACCATGTTTCCACCTTAAAACTGGAAACCCTGATAGAAATTAACTATAAGCGCACGGTGGAGGTGTTTATAGCACCTCTAACAGGCTGTAAACACAAAATACACTGACGCAAGAGGATATCTGTTGTCGTGCGGTCTCTTGCTCGGATGTCTGCGTTATAAAGAAAAAAGACTTTGCCCGTTGAGAGTTTTAGGTAATGGATGACAGAGGAGCTGAGTCACACAACATCATGTTTTGATTAAAATTCAAGGAAATAGGGAAAGGTACAGCAAGCGGTTAGACCAAAAACAGACTCAGATGCTTCGAGAGAATTGGGAATAATACAAACAGGCGCATGTAGTTAGTCTAGGAAGCTACAATCATCAATACAATTTATATTAATGATGCAGTTCCCCCTTCGGTGTTTAACCATCTCTCAGCTCACTGCTGTGCGTCGGTCTCACTGCTCTTATCGACCTTGTTTCCAGCAGCAACCACTTTCAGCAAAACACTCTGATAACAACCATGTTGCCTCAACGGCGTGCAGCATGAGCTGTTTGCCAAACTCTAATCCTGCATGCAGTCGATACATCAGTCCATCCAATTAGGTTCCGTCCAAATACCACGCATTAAAAATGAGAACGAAAGAATGTGGACGTCCAAGTAGGGTGGAGGTCGAGGTCTCAAGGAAGTAAAACGGCCCAAAAACAGTTATTGTTTATGGCGTCTGAATTTTGGAGAACATTGCTCTCATCCTGCATCAGGTGAGATACGAAACAAGACAAACAGCGTTGATTAAGACAATGATTTTGGTTTTGTTTGTGGAGAACAACTGGAGAAGTTATTATAGCATTTTTTTTTTTAGTCGTCCTCTGGTGATTTGATTGTGCTTTCGTCAGCATTACACGAAAGAGGCGATGGCAAGATTTGGATGAAAGTCTCCAAAACAGTCGTCGTGTTTCCACAGATGTGAATAGGGGGAAAAAAAAAACAGACGCTACAAAATAGTTTGGACCTGAACCGCAGTCGCAGTCAAAGAGAAACTAAATGATCCACTGGAGTGAGATGCAAAACATCCAGGTCACCCACTGGGGTGTGTTCCCATAATCCTCCTGTAACATTCCTTCTTTGAGACACTCTGAAGATCCTAGAGGAGAAAAAAATGGGCAGATGTTGTG
Source organism: Acanthopagrus latus (assembly GCF_904848185.1). NCBI lineage: Eukaryota > Metazoa > Chordata > Actinopteri > Spariformes > Sparidae > Acanthopagrus > Acanthopagrus latus. Next base: position 15,276,489 of record NC_051052.1, on the reverse strand, counting down.
TTTGGCTATAGAATAGGCTGTTAAATAACATTCGGTATCAGTGAGTCGTGGTCAAACTGCTGTTAAGTGTTTGGCAAGAGGTCAGCGTTTCACAATACCTGGCACAAACAGCTCGCTGGTCCATAAATCCTCCTTGAAACTGCGCGACTTTGAAAGTATTTTTGCTAGTTTTTATGGCGAGGTGTCTGTTTCTCCTCATAGACGCAAATGGAATCAGATAAATCACAGATTAGGCATCTCACTGGGACTGTCAGCACGACTAGGAGTTATGTTTTTTTCCGACAAACATGCGATATTGTGAAATGATGCTAAAAATTAAAGGCAACCGGTGGAGTATTAGTGAACCACTGGTCTTGCCTTTTGAAAGTCAGATGTCACAAATATGTCACATCTGTTTTCTGTCTCCCATCTCTATTCTTTCTGGAAAACGTCTCCGCCCGATGATGAAGAGTTAAGTGTTTTTTGTTGTTGCCAAGAGCTGCTTCAGTCTGTGCTGACGCAGCAAGAGTTGTGAGTGTTTGAATAGGGGATCAAAGTCGTCGTGACCCCGGATGAATGTGCTCAACTGGGGTTACGATGTCGAAACATCGAGCGAGGACACACAAACAGGAAACTGTGAGGAATAATCATTAATTACACATTGGAGGAGCTCATATTAGTTGTTTGAAACCAAAACGCAGTGTAAGATTTGACAAAATTGGACTCAAAGAAACAGAAATCACAAGAAATCTCCTGGACACTATTAAAATACCTTCATTGTCACAGAGTGGCCATTTTAGATTTCAACTTAAAAAAACAAATGTCCATCATAACTTGTTTTTTTAGTGCATATAGTGTAAATACTTGCATGGTATCATGCTCAAGTAAGGTGGTGTACATGGTAAATATCAGCATGTTAGCATTTCATTAAGAGCACACTGATATTAGCATTTAGCTAACAGCTCTGCTGAGTGTAGCCTCACAGGGGTGTTAAGGGAAGCCACAACAACAATCAGAGCGGATTACACACCGTCTCATTTCCATGTGGATCACTTTAATGTAAATTACACAGCTGGGATTTCCTAACCTGCTAATAAACGCAGCAGATGCATGTGAACACACTGTAATTCAACTGAGCCGACCCCTTCAACTGGTGACTATAATATCCCCAGACTCCATTTACATATTGCATGATTTTAAGAGTTGTAACACGAGGAGAAGCTCAAAAAAAGAAGCTGCAAAATCGTTATCACAAATTATAAATCATTTGGGCCTTCTTGTAAATTCGGCATCAAATGCAAAACATGACTTTGTTTTACTCCTTGTAAAAATAGTCAGTTTTGTCGTTGAGTTGCTGTACCAGCCAGTCTGCCTGTGTCGAAAAAATCACTTAATTTTGTGAGTAGTGGAGGTGGAAAAAGTTTGTGAAGCGCATGTCTGCAAAAAATTCTTAACTATTTTTTTCCTTCATGTTGATTCAGCAAATGTTATACATGGAGATATGTATTTAGTTGTGCAAAAAAAATCATATATGTTTGTTCCATTGATGTACTTATTTGTGGGGAAGTAAGATCTGATCCCAAGTACTCATTGGAGACACATTAGTGCCAGGTGATGTTCTCTCAGCTGAATTCAGATAACATGAGAATCGTCAGACATGAAGGCATTCATGCAGATAACACTCGCATCATGTCCTCCGGTCACTGATTTGACTTGAGTCTCTGTCACGAGCGATTAACTTCATAATCAACGAAATCCAGCCGACTAATTTTGCTGTCACATTAATATTCAGCTGATCCTGCTGGTCACTCATCTTTTTGTCAATCTCACTAAAAGCTGCTTGATGGACACAAATTAGCCGCGACAGCTCTTTGGACAGTTTCTTGGAGTGCGTTTAAGCACAAAAAACTCCACTCAGCTTTACACGGCATCCTCGTGTGTCTGGACTTGCCTCCGAGCATGCAGCCACCCGTGCCCCCGGCCTTCCTCTGCCTACGTCACATCCCCTCCCGCTCACATTAAAGCTGTGTAATACCCGCCGTGATCAGAGAGAGAAATCACCTCTAATTTGCCACCTTGTTACCAGAGCTACTAATTCACTTTATGGCCGTCGAATTAGAGGCAAAAACAGGAAGTTTAGGCAGTTCTCATGTTAGATGTGAGGACAGAAAGTGATTTGTGGTGTCAGGTGATTTGTGGACTGCTGCATGAAGCCCTTGTAAAGTATTTGGTTCATGTAATGTGGTGCTGCAACGGGCAGCTGAGGTCCAGACTAATGTTAACACGTGGACTTGGACGGTTCTTGGTGTTCTTTCCTTACATCCTCTTTAATGACTCGACTGGCTTTGTCTGCTTCACTTTCTGCTCATTGACATTCAAAACAGACATCAGTAAAAACGGGAGCGGGGGAACGATTGCTTAGGTAACGTCTGCTGCTCAGCACGGAAAACCCTGTGTTCAACTTCTCATCAGCGAGTGAAAAAATCCTTATTTATTTGAACTGCTTGAACAATGTTTTGTTATTAGGGAACTCCCCCCCCCCCATACGAACCCGTCTAGACTTTAATTAAGAGCGTTACCATGGCAATAGCCAACACAGGAAGCAGAAGACAGAGAGGTATTCCTTCCTGCGGTGACCTGGTTTATAGTTTTGGAGTGTCCTGTGCCCGGGGCACACACACGTCTGAAGACCACCTGAAGTGCCGGTGGCTTTCAGAGTGCAAACTGATCGAGACGAATTGGCTCGTTCAGATGCCACAGATACAGAGAGTGATATATTTATTTGATAATGAAAACAAATACACTTCCAGAGTAGGGAATACCAAAAGTTGGTCCTTTAATGAACCTCGTAAAATGTGTTATAAGCAGTGGAATGTCATTAAAGCCCATCTGTGGTTTTTACTTGTTTTTATTTCACGTTCTGTGGACACCTGAAGGCTTAAGGGGTTTTTCAGTTTCACCGGGCTGCAAGTGTGAAGCCAGGATTTTTTCAGGCCGTCAACAGCGAGGATTAACCTTTGACTGACAGATCAAGTGATCCAATCAAAGCAGAAGAAAGATGAAGTCTCAGGTGAAGTCATTTTTGAGCATTAACTAAATAAAGAACTTCAAATCCAGACAAGAACTCTTTGAAACAAGAGACATGTGCGGTCATACTGCCATCTTCACCATAATAATGACAGAATATAGTCGTAAAACAGACCAAAAGATTGAACAGTTTGAGGACATGCAGTCAGTTTACAACAGCTTTAAGGTTACAAAGGTGAGTTAATGCTGAGGTGGTTTTACAGAAAAACAACAATCTAATCTAATAATCCCACATAATCTGAATAAATTCTCTAGTAGTATTAAAGATGCAATTTGCAGAATATTGCCAACATTTGAGGAAAGCACCAAAAACACGAGGGGGCAGCATGAACCAAGAGTAAACAACAATCCTCGGCTGCAGCTGATGGTACATTGGTTAATTGCAGCCGTGTCGCTGCTGCATCCTGAGGCAAATCTACTGCACTGGTTCCAAAACTATTAATCATTCAGACACACAGATATGTAAACATACAGGGCCCAGGTCTAAAGATATGTATAAAACCCTCGTATAAAACACGATACAGTTACAAATATAGGATCATATCATCTGCATAAAGATGCATATGAATACTATAAATGGTGACGAGTGCACGGGGCCATCTACCCAGCAGGAATTCAACTCGTGTGTCTGCACCTCCGCAACGTCTGGTCTCGTCTGATAAACGGTTCTTGAGACAGTTACAGGCTGTCCACCGGAGGCAGACGCATCGTCGAGCGTATCATACGTTTTTGATTTAAGAACTAATACAAAGGCAAACATTTCTTATTGTCCACATTCAATCCTTTAATGTCACAGCAGGGACGGTATCATCACAGGCTTCAGCACCAAAGCGACGTAGACCTCGGGTGGCTCGAAGAGGAGAGTCTGTGGCTAATTACTAACCGCAAACAAGCCGGGAAATTCAAGATGTAATGGAAAAATAAAATACAAAAAGTTCAGAAAAGACGCTCAGTAATAATTGATGCGGGGAGAGGAAAGACTCACAGATCTGAGTCGTCGTCATCCTGAACAGAGAACAGAGACCCCAGGTTGGCTCCATGCACGCACAGTAATTGCTATTTGCAGGAGTCCCTGTGCAAACAGTCTCAAACAAATGGCCAGCCGCAGGCAAATCTGTTGAAAGCTAAACAGATATTGACTTAATGGTAAACAACCATCAGGTTTAATACTTGGAGGCTGGGAGTTGGCAGCTTGATTACATGGAACCTGTGAGCAAGTCCTAATAGTATTCCTCCTCGCATGGCAGGTTTGACTATTGTGCCCTGAATAAAAGCAAGTTGAAAATGAATATGAAGCCAGTATATTTCCTCCATTAGCTTGCAAGTGTTTTTTTTTTTTGTTCGCTGTGACTGGAAATGACTTTGAGCTTGTCACCTCTGACTGGAAGGTAGTTTAGGCTGAGTCTACAGTTTCTATGTTTAAAGAAGCGATTGTGCAAGTGAATGTACGGTGAGCAACAGCTTTAACAGGAACGAGACGAAGGAAAAGACTGAAATAATTGAGTTACTGCTTCCAAGTAAAGGATTTCCAGTCTGATGACACACCCTCAACTTACCGCACTCATTGGACTGATTGTTTTCTATAAACAGTCAATAAATAAATGTACAGTAATCATTTATCTTTTCCAAAGATGGCAAACCTGCTTTGTTAATTTCTTTATGTATTCTGGCATCTCTTGACACAAACATCTTTACTTTCTCCTTCAAACATTTTCAAAGCAGCCTTGATTACTGACTTTTAATGCATTTTAGGGGAATTATCATTTTTTGTGCCATTTCACGGCACCTCCCAAACATCACCAGACTGATGTACACCTATCGGTGTGTACATGTCACGCACGGCTGACGTAAAAAGACGGAACGAGAGGGAAACAGACGGAGAGGGAGACTCGAATGGGGAGAAAAGTCGTCCTGGTGGTGTCGGTATTTCACCTCCCGGCAATGAGACTCATCAATCAGCTGTCTTTGGTGGTGCGTTTAGGGACTTCTCGGACAAATCCTACTAATTCCACCGTAAAATTCAACAGCCTTCGAATCAAATTAATATGGCATGAGGTTCAGTTGGCTTTGCAAAGAAGTGGCTGATAGAAATGTCCTTCAGAAGGATACTTTCAGGGCCTTTCTTTTTTTTTTTTCTCCTCGGTGTATTCAAGGTTGTAATGAGAAGCTGTAGAGAGCAACGTGCTCTGCTTGGCCTCAGGAGCAGAGGAGCGAGCTGCCCTGCTGAAGAGGAACTCTCACAGGCCCCCTTGTGGAGCCCCTGAATAAAAAAGAGTGCACATGTGTACACTGTGTGCACGCACTTTATACGAGAGGCTCCACTTCAAATCTTCATCGTTTTAAGTGTTTCTACGCGCAAAACTTCACAATTCGACGACACAAAGCGTGTCGCTCCTTGCGTACGTGCTCGTGAAGCGCGTGCTCCTGCATGTGTGTGTTGTCGGCGCCGGTCCACACCAGGAGCAGATGATGACGACGGGCTGTATGTATGTGTGTGTGTGTGTGTGTGTGTGTATAGAGGTCCCTCTGGCTCCCATGGTTTCTCTCTCTATCCCCTCCCTCCCTCTCCCTCTCTCTCCCCTCCCTCCTCGCCTTCTCCACCTTCCTCTTGGCTAACTCAGGCGCCACCTCCCTCTCACACATGCAATAGCACTCTGACTCCCAGGCAGCCGTTTTTTTTTTTTTCTTTTTAACCCTTCGCATGGATTTTTTTTCGCTATATCCCTGCAAGATTAGGTTAGATTTCAGACAAGAGGGAGGTCGCTGTGGTCGATCCTGACTCCTGAGTTAAGATTAGGCGTGCTTTGATTTAAGGGTTTTGAAGGTTAAGTTGGCTGAGATAGCTGGGTTTAAGGCCGGGCTGAGAGTAGAAGATTTCACGGTACAGTACAGTACGACAGATGTGTGTGTGTGTGTGTGTGGAATAGGAAAACAGAGACAAAGATGGGCAAAAAAAACAACAAAAAAACCCCCATCTGTATGTTTGTCTTTCTTGCCAGCTGTATATGTGAAAAAAACCCCAAAAACGCCACAAATAACATGCTGTCAGTCACACTCGTCACTGAAACACATCCACATCCCATTTACATGTTTTCTATAAACTTCATGCTGCAGCTCATGAAACTTTTAATATTTTTTTTCTTGCAGCATTTACAAGCCATCGGCAAATGCCAAAGAAACTCAACAAAATGGACAAGTTTGCAGCTATTCTTCTAGCTTCTGGTGCATTATGGGAAGGAGGCCTTCCCAGGATTTTATAACTACGAGGAAGATGGAACGTCAGCCGAATATCACCACAGCTCTGTCTGCTCGTCTGGCTGGCTCTCATGTAGGGTGTGGTTTAATATCCTGTTCCCTCTGTTCTCTTTTGTCTTCCCACTCTCTGAGCGTGCTCTGATTGCTGTAAGGGCTGAATGTGGTCAGCATTAGAACAAAGACGATCACGAAAAGGGGCTGAATTTTGTATTTTCGGCAACAGTACGGAGTGGATTTTGGACAAGTTTGGGTGAAATTGAGAATAATTATATTTGATGATTTGATTTAATGTAAGTCTCTGTGTAAAGGCAAACACAGCCAGGTCAGAAGAACTAAACACAAGCTGTGGTGGAAAGTGACTACGTACATTTACTCGAGTACTGATCTTAACTACATATATCAGGTATTTTTAGTCTGTTTAAGCATTTTCATATTCTACTTTACACTTTTACTCCACTACAGTTCAGAGGCAAATATTATATTGTTACTCTGCTACATTTGAGAACTTTAGTTACTAGTTGCTTTGCAGATTTAGTTAAATTATTTAGTTTACAGTGTGTACAGGTTTCTGGGAATACATGTAATGGGATTACATAATTAGGATACAAAAAAGGTAACTGTGTTCCAGTCACAGATAAAAAGATTACAGATACTTTCATTCGAAAGGAAATTACTAACAGGATTACACATTTGAAGTAACAGATGAGTCAGATAGTAGTCTGCAACTAGACTTTTACAGAATTCACACTCATTTCCCTTGTCTTTATTCACAGACAGCATGTTTGGCATTGAGGTGATTCAAAAGTAATGGAAAGTAATCAAGTTATATTACTTTATTATTGTGATGCTTTGACTACATTTCTGAACAAGTAAGTTATAACTGAATTGGAAAACATTTAAAGTTACCCTCCCAACCCTGAATACAACACACATTCAACAAATAAATTACAACACAGTTTTACAAATTAAGATAAAACTTTAATGATCTGAGGAGAAATTCACAAGCTACCCAGCAGATCAACTTATACAGTAGTTAAACCATTAACAACCATTACCAGCATCAACATGAAAACTTTTACTTTAAGATGCAATATGTTCATCACTTGTCATATACTCATTATAAATTTAGGGCAGCTTAATGCCATAGTAACCGCTAACTGCTGCTAACTAGCTGTCGTTAGCCAGTTAGCTCAGTTATCCCTGCACCTAGCGGTCCGGACTGGGGAGCTTTTTAAGTGTTGTTTTTTTTCATTAGCACAGAAGCTTTGGACCATGATGGGGCAGGGCTAGCTGGTCAGCATGCTAACTGAAGCAGATACCTGTGTGTCATAACCATCATACTTGTGTTTCCTTCACATTCTGTTGACAAGTTTGGTTAATTTAAAACAAAACAATTCAACAAAATTCTTACATAATGCACCTTTAAAATGGAAACAGCTTTCATCAGATGTGATTCTTTGGTTTCGACACAGAATGAAAACTAGCCAGCCGTCGTTTTCCTGGGAAATTTCTGTGTCATGTGGCAGGCAAAGTCGAATGGCGAGAGGGAAGTTCATAGGGAACTTGTGTAACACAATTACATTGTGCAATCAACATGTATTTCATAGTGATCCGCTGAAGAAAAACAGCTTCTTCCACCTCTCAAGTGGTTGTATAACCACGTCGAGCACTCTGGAGAGCCGTGCCATCTCCCCTCCCGAGGAGAACAGTGATGTTTGATTAACGGCGTTGCGGGTTTGGCGCGAGCTTTACATCAGATCGCACCGCCTTATAAGTCATGTCGGAGAGCAAATGAATCAAAGAAAAGGCGAACATCTTTGTTTTTTATTATTCCGGCCAACACAGATTAAGTCTATCAAGAAGGTGATGCGCTGACAGAAGAGAGGAGGCTTTCCTGTGGGAGGCTGGCAGTTACTACTACTACTACTAATCCTGCGAACCTCCTGCCGGGATAAGCTCGAGTATCAGACTTGAACATCGTCCAGCACAGGATACAGAGGTACACAAATAAAGTCACCATCTGCCAAACTACTTGAACGGTGCTCGTGGGTTCAGATGGCGTCAGGGGAGTCGTTGGCGTGATCATTACGTGATCTCTTTTTTCGACTCCCACGCAACCAGACGACTGCCGAGACAAGTGTGCACACAGGTATAGGTATGCATGCACTAAAAAGGGGCGAGAGGAATATTAAAAAAAAAGAAAATGGAGACAGAGGGAGAGGAGGGAAGAGAAAGGAGGAGACACACAAAAGGAGGGGAGGAGGGCTTCCAGTGGATCCAGGTGGACATGTGGTGTTGTGATACGGGGGTCAGGGTCCTGCTGGACCGTAGGGAGGTGCTGGTGAGCTCCCTTGCCCGGCCGAAAGCTCTTTCCTTCTGGACACGCGCTCAGCCAATGGAGCCTGGATCCATCCTTCAAGCCCTCCCTCCCTCCTTCCCTTCACTCCCTCGTCTTCCTCCCTCCTCCCTCCCTCCCTCTGGTCCCCCTCCTCCTGCTCCTCTTTCCCAGGCCCTATGGGTGCAGTGCCACGTTGCTGAGTGAACTTATTAGAGCGAGGGGAAGAAAAAAAAAGAGAGAAAGCTGTAAAGCACCTCCACGTGGGCTTTTTTTTTCCCCCCTCTCTCCACTTTTTTTCCCCTTATAGGAAAAATTCATCAGTCATCGCTCCTTTACGTATAGTTTTTCCAGGCTCGCTGTCAAGTCGAACACTCTCACGTTATTGCAAAGAAACTTTTGCTCCTCTGTGCAAATCTCCCGCCTCGTGGGCTTGTGTATGCAGACCTGCATAGCTGAGTCTGAGCTCTGAGCTTTAAATATACAAATCTTCCCCGCAAGACAAACTTCCCGAAGCATATGCATTTCAATTGCTGTGCATTTTTTCAATTTTTTCATTTTTTTTTATTTGGCGACTGGAAAACAGCCAAACTTCGAGCTCCTGATATTCTTCTCTATCTCATTTTCTCACCGTTTGAAACAGAGGCAGCTCTCATTCCAAACTCTTTCTCCCCTTAGACTTTACTGCCATCTAGTGGAGGATTTTGTGCACGACACATTGGCATTTTATAACTGGGTTCTTTTATATTGACGTGTTTGCAGAGAGCTCACTGCATGGGAGCTTTGTGAGAGGAAACATAAGGAGCCGCTCCAGGAAATAAACACACGTCTTGGCCGTAAAATCATCTGGCACGTCTTTATTTTCTTGTTTATTCACAGATCTTATGAGCTCTATTGTTACTGTTCACATTACATTACTTACTTGTGGATGCTAGACAGAATTTGATCTGGTGGGTTGTATAAGAATGAGTAAAACTGACACATTTCAGGTGCTTTTTTTGGTCCCATGTGTATCGTCATGGCACCTTTCCTATGATTTTTGTTTACTCCGCGCTGTCGTGAAGCATTTTGTATCATTCGACGCCGCACAGATCCTGACAGGTTAATGACGTTCTTGTTCCCGCGTGAATCCTCCCGGGGAATCGTCCGCCAGGCAAACGTGCTCCAAAAACAACAACAACACCCTTGAGTGATTTGTTTATGGAAAAAAATGGTGAAAAATGCTCGACAGTGGAACATTTGGACCGGTGTTCGTTTCTGAGCATGGGAAAAAAACGGCTTGAAACTATTACATCCCACAACTGCCAGTTCATCATTTCCACTGTTTTTCTTTTTTTTGCAACAATAAACCAGTCGGGGATGATGGCACGGATAAAAAGTTGAGGAAAGTTCAAATGAAAAAGTAAATGTGTGTTTCACAGAGAATTATCTGGGACATGTTGCAGCAAATGATTTCAGGCATAAACCTTTATTAGCGTTCCTGAAAAGAAGCATGAAGGTTAACATCTGTATGACAGAAATGTTTCTCTTCTTTTCTGGTTATTGAGGAAATCTGATAGATTGAACCCTGAGAAGCTGAAGGAAAACACTCGCACACCTATAACTCTGAAATCTGTCATTGTGTGCATCAGATTTTAACACAATGTTCTAAGGTATTAAATCTGTCGTGGTCCTGTCATTTCTGTCTTCATTTGTGCCTGTGCACCGCCACTTCCCTCCACACCTGCTCTGCTTCACCTTCATCGGCCGTGTGCCCTGTGCTCTTCTCAGCCAATCAACTCCCTTCTTTCTTGTAGCCCCAACTCATCCCCCTCCCCTGTGTGTCTCTGCCTCACTCCACCTGCGACTCGTCCCCTCGTTAGTTCACCTTGTATCCAAGTCCAGTCTTTATTTCAGTCTTTTTTTTCCTTTGGTTTATTCTGAAAGTACTTTCTGCAACCGCCCGACAAAGTCCACACACCAGTTTGTGCACGAATGCTTTGTAGAGAACTTTATTCAACCCACATCAAGTTTACAATAATAAACACTGTTAACTAAACATCAAATCCCATGTTAAGATTATGGAGAAAATCCATCACATAAACTTGTACTGTATATTAATTTCTGAGCACAGACACTTCCTGTCACTCTTCCTGTTAGTGGAGCTGCAGAGAGAATCTATATACCCATCTAAAGGTTACCTTATCAGTGGCGGACTCAGGATGTTTGAGGGGCAGAGATGAATGAAATATAGGGGGCACCACAGGTACCCAGTGTGTAAAAAGTCATGATATATATTTATAATAAAGAGAGGGCACATGTTGTCCACTAGAGGGACACCCTACAAAGCACTTTTCCACCGCTCCCCCAATCTGCTTATTATAAAGCTCTCTTAATTTGATTTCCTGTCAAATGAAAAAAAAAAATGTGTTTATCTCATGCAAGTTTTATACAAAGTTATTTTATGTCACTGGAATGAAATGAAACCAAATGGAAAACAGTTTTGGGGTAAAAAAAAAAAACTCCCTTAACAAACTTTTGTTTGCTGATGACACACATACCGACATCGTTTCATTTCCAACCCTTGAGGCGTGTTTGAGAATTAATGTCATAAAAAAAGTAACCAAAGTGTGGTGCTTGGAGCGGTTACAAAAAAATAAATTGAATTTCACACACAATAAATATTTCTTTTGACTCTGTTGGTCAGTTTTACCATTGGTGTCTGGCATAGCAACAGCAGCCACCACAAGTCTTAAATGAGGCTTTCAAAGTGAGAGTACACATGTTAGCCCTTGTTTTTCCTCGGGAGGTTCAGTAGAAGTGCACAACCTGGAAACCACGCAAGCATCTGAAAGCCTGCGCATCCAACTTCCCCATGTCGATTGAATTGTGTTCCAGCTGCACTCGAACAAGCCTGCTGAGACTTTTATCCCCCCAGCAGAAAGCGTCACGGGGCACCGATTGAATCCTGTTGTTGGTGAGCGCGACCGAGTGCAGAGCTTGCGGCAGCTGCCTGGGCACCTGGCGCAAGGTGTTGTGGCACAGGTCTAACTGGTGCAGGACGGGCAAGGCCTTGAATGCCCCCGGTGCCACTTTGAAGATTTTATTCCGTGCTAAGCCGAGGAGTTCGAGGTTTTTCAAGGCGTTGAGAGCGGATTTCTTTATGGAGGAAATGAGGTTGCCTTCCAGATTTAGGGTTTTAAGTGAGCGAGGAAGGTGTCGGGGGACTTGTTTTAGTCTGTTCCCTTCTAAGTTGAGGCTTTCCAAGTGAGTCGCATTCAGAAGAGACTCCCGGAGAAGACCCTTGTTTGTCAGTCGGTTTGAACTCAGGTCCAACACCACAAGCTCCGATATCCCATCGAAGGCTCCTTCGCGGAACTGCTCGATCAGGTTCCCTTTGAGGTAGAGCTCCTTGATGGACAGAGGTAAGCCCAGAGGAACCGATGTTAGCTGGTTGTGATCGAGGTTTAAAGTGCGCAGGCTGGATAAAGGGGAGAGCACCGCATTCGCAAGAGCGTCAGATCCGTTCCCCAGGCTGTTGTTGCTGAGGCTCAGAACCAAGAGGCCGGGGCACCGGGCCCAGGCCGCCTCAGACATCACACCCAGCCGGTTATTGTCCAAACGAAGCTCCTCGAGAGACAGCGGAAGGTCGGTCGGCACGCTTTCCAGGAGGTTCCTATCCAGGTAGAGGCGCTTCAGAGCGGGGATCCCCTCCAAGGCCCCCTCGATGGAGCCATCTGTGAGCCGGTTGTTGCTCAACACGAGGAACTCCATGGAGACGTATTCGCTGAGCAGGTCCAGCTGGATGCTGTCGATGAGGTTGTTCATGAGGAGGATGTAGCGGGCGTTGTAGGGAATACCGTAAGGAACCTTGTCCACTCCTTTGTCTGAGCACTGGACCACTCTGGAACACAAGACACAATCAGACCAGACGAGCACATTGATATCCAAACACTAACATGTAAAACAACCGTGATGCTCATTAAATCGGCTGTTCTTTCAAAGCCTAAAAGTCCATTTCGTAAGAGATCATTGATTAATCTTGTTTAGTTTAAGAGGTGCTCATGCAAGGCAAGGCCAGACCAATTGTTTCGCCCTTATTTTCCAGTGTTTTGTGCTGAGCTGGACTAGTTTGCTTGTGGCAGTTTGTTGTTGGATAAAGAAAAAAAGGGCGTCTTCACCCCCTGATTGGCTGGGAGGGGAATACCCCAAGCTGCTTCCACTCATTAATTAGCAGTCAGTCTCCTCATCCTGCCCACAGGTGATCTGAATCCACCACAATTAATCCAGAAGGATTTTTAAATTCAGTCCGAAACAAAAAAGAAAAAGTCTGCTAGAGGCTTCTGGCAGTTTGTTATTTACTGTATGAAGCTGGGATCCAGCTTCCAATCTCACAGCAGCAGGAAAACAAAATGTTAATGTGCATTATAGTGAAAAACAGTGAAAAAGCATGAAAAATATGTAAAACACAAAGAAGCAGCAAATACTCACATTAAAAGCAGCAGATATACAGACTGGATAATCAATTAATTCAACAAATTTAAAGAAGAAATATAATAAATAGGAATTATCATTCAGTATCCGTGACGTCTTACCTTCCATAGCAGGCGCAGTCAGGAGGACAGTAGTTGTCCTTAAAGTAAGGGAAGTAGGCCGGCGTGGTGACCGCCTTCTTCTTCCCGGCCTTATTTTGTGTTTTGTTGTCCTTTTTCCTTTTCTTGTCTTTGGACTTCTTGACCGTCTTATTTAATTTATTTTTACTGCCTCTGTTGATTTTCGTTGGCCTCACCGACGGCGTTTTGGCGGTCGTCAGTCGCGTTTTGGTCGAAGGTTTGGTGTCGTTTCCTGTGCTTGCGGGCTGTGTGATGTTTGGTTTATGTGCACGCTCGTCCAGTTTAGCAGTCAGATTATTTTCGTTTGACTTCGGTGTGGAGTTTGGCGCTTTAGTTTTTAAATCATTGGCTCTTAACTTGACTGTTGTGGGTTTTGGCGTTGCCTGCGTTACGCTTATTTCCCTTGTGGTCGGCAGCTCTCTCTGCGCAGGTTTAAACAATATATTTTTGACCATCACATCCTCTGAATTTGCCTTTGCTTCCTGTTCGTTCTGCTTGAGATGATGTCCAGGACCGTAAAACACCTCGGCGAGCAGATCCTCGAGCAGGAAGACAGACCTCACGTCTCCAGGAGGCGCTGTTGAGACTGAGATTGTTGTGGGAGCGGGTCGAGTGGCAGACGGAGGGAGGAGCTGACGACTAACTTCAGCGGGAGGAGGAACTGATGGAGGGACGTGATGATGATGAAGAGGAGGAGGAGAACTGGGAGGATTTAGAGACTGAGTGATAATTCGAATTGGAGGGATCTCGAGTTCTTCAGTAGAGGACGTGCTTAAAGGCGGTGTGAGGTTGTTAAAGACCGTGTGATCTTCCTTTTCTCTTTCTACTGATCCATTATGGTTTTCTGAGTTCTCCCCCTCGTCTTCTCTTTCTTCCCTTTTCCCTTCCACATTTTCTTGATTTGACGTCTTTTGTCTGCCCTCGTGGGGACTAATCCCTGCAACCAGCCTCCTCTCTCTTTCCTCTTCATCCATTTCCTGCCTCAGTTTATCCATCTGATCACTTTTCCCGGTCTCGTCATCTGTTTCCAGATTGTCTCTCCTCTCTGCTTCATCTCCTTTGTCTGGATCTGAATCCTTTTCCCTGTCAGCCACAGTTAATTCCTCTCTTTTTGTTTCCTCTCCTAAACTTTGAAAGAAAGTCTCAGGTGTCATCCCCTCCTCACGTTCTTTAGTGATCTGTAAAATCTCCTCTATATTCCCTGCAACATCTGCTCGGGATTTCCCCTCCGTCTTCTCTTTCTCGTGGTTTGTCTCCGGAGTCAATCCTTCACTCTTTTGCTCCTCGGCGGATTCAGAAGCTTTTCCCGTCTCCTGCACTGGCACAGAAACATCTCCCAGACGCTCACCTCTCATCTCAGACTGGTGTTCTGTGTCCAGACCGGCTATCTGTCCAACTGTCACTCCTGCAGAACCAAACAGAGAAACTACTTAATACTAAACAAAACAACATCATGTTGAAAGTGACACATCAGCATTAGAACAGTTAGCATTCCCTTTGGAAAGCTTGTGAAATAATTAGCATGAAGGTGTTTATGACTACAGTGCATTTGACATGATTTTCTTTTACTTACCGGGCTGCAAAACGTATGAATATCCAGAAACTGTGAGGAACACGAGCAGCAGTGTGAGCGCCTTCATTTTACCTGGTGACGGACATGAAGGACAAACAGACGAGGAATTACGATGAGGAAAAGGACGAGAACTTCACAAAAAGAAAATTCTTCCCAATCTTAACCTACCAGCCCTCCCTGAACAATATATTTGGAGATCTGTTGCCAGTGATGGAATATAACTAAATATGTTTACTCAAGTATTTACTTAATATTTCCACTTCCACATCAGTGTTTTATTTTTTGCCCCACTACTTTGATTTGATAATTTATGTTTCCTGTTGCTTCTAAGATTTCATGCTGCATCATCAGAAACAAAGAGCATCACAGCACGTTTCAATTCATGTATTTAAGTCGGGTAAATAATAATGTTAATAACTTTATTTACATAGCCCCTTTAAACAGATACAAAGAGTATCACAATAAAAGCATGTGACTTCAGTTGTAACTGCAAATAAAAATATAAACTGAGTGTGAAACATGAGGAGATTAAATAACAAAAATAAATAAATCAGTCCATCCACAGTAGACAGTATATACATACATCTTATATTGTACTTTTGATACTGAAGTAGATCTAATAAAGAGCTAAATAAGGTAATAAAGATCAGATACTTTTACATTAGAAATGTTCTCTAGACAACACTCGTCACTTTTACCCAACTTCTATCTTCTTATCTTATCTGTTACTCAACTTTGTCTTTTGATTACTTTTTAAATATTTTCTGGAGTTCTGGATTTGGATTTTGGATTCAAAGTCACAGTTGTCTCTGGACTCCAAACATAAGTAATGTCAACATAGATTTCTTTGACTGTGACTAACTTATTTGCAAACAAAGGTGTTTATACTGTATTTGATGTCATTGCGCAGATTTTCTAGTTTTGTATATTGGTCACCTTCCATCAAATGTCCGAGCTCAGTTTGCATTAAATGAAGTATCGCGTCTTCAGTACTTTCCCACATATTTACACAATCATTATATATATATATTATATGTATATGTATATATATATATGCAGCAGTGGGAACCTGTTGGAGCCCAAACAACAAGGAAGTCTGATGAGTCAGCGCTGAAAGATCAGAGGCCAAACATATGAAAAGTTTCCCATAATCCAACAAAAGCCATCGTCCAATCAGCGCGATTCATGTTGCTTACCTGACGTGTTCGCGGCCTCCTTATATGTCAAAGCCGAGTTCCTGCATCTGTCAGGATGATCCTGTTGACCTACACCTGCATCTCTGTACAGACTGAGAGAGTCCAGAAGAGACGGGGCAACCTTTGAACCGCACACACCCCCACCACCCCCACCACCCCCACCACCACCAACTCCACCACCAGCAATATATGACTTTAATGATCCATCTCAGCGGCCGTCTCTGTATGGAGACTTTTCACACACACGCTCCGGCTGAGCCATAGTTAATGACTCCTCTGAGTGCCTTTATCTGCCGCAGGATTCTCACACTCACCCTCAACGTCAGAGGAATCTGGAGGATCAATAGCGGGAAAGCGGGGCGACTTCAGGGGGAGAGAGGTCAGAGGTGACACCGGCTTTTTTTTTTTTTACAGTGGCTTCTGTTTGCTCCGCTGTGGGGAGACATTAGCATCCCAGTGGTTATATGGCAGGCGACAAGTAGCGCCTGGAAACCGCTCGGCCTTTGACCCAGATGCTAATAATGCTCTGGACTTCAGGAAGTCTGTGGGCTGCTGATGCTAATGAGGGACTCTGTCATAATGTGTCTCGTGTAAGTTTAAGCTTGGTTGTGTTTTATTATGTTACAGGCTTGTTTTTAAAGCCCTAAAAATGACTTTAATTGATCATGAATGCTAACTTTTTACAACTATGTGTATCAGTATAAAAACATTCATTGAATTTTACAGATGTGGTAAAAATTGAAAGCGTAGTAAAGATTTAGGCAATGATCATTTTTGTTTTTTAAGAATAACTGTAAAAACCTAATTTCTGCTGTTTGGCAAGAAAACAGCCCATATACAGTCTGTCTCTTGGTCTCACCGGACAAATAGCAGCAGAAACTTAAAATCTTTCCAAGTACATTTGTCTCATTTAAAGTCAAAACAACACAGCGAGAGAGAATTTCAGTGAAGTAAAGAGAACTTGTTTATTTGGGACAGAGACACATCTCGTTATTGTTTTAGTTTGGCATTTTTATCCTTGTTTATTCGTCTCTGTAGAGAAGACAAAAATTAAGAAAGGAACATGTCTTTTCTTATTCTATTAAATGTGAGGGAATACAAAGTAACACTTGTCAACACACATCAGCCATGTTTCCATAATAAAATGTCAGACAGATTTGTTGACAGTGAATGAACTAGGTTATGTAAAGCGTGATTTTGTGAGAGGGTGACCTGATGGAGGCTACATCACACAGGGATGTGGAAGTAAACAGAGGCCAGAGGTAAACAAACCAGGAGACAAACTGGAGAGAACTCTTCAGGAAATCAGTCAGCTAACCTTGGCCATTTTTTGCATGCCGTCCGGAGACGACGAAGAAAAATGCAATCCGCTATGTCCGTTTCTTCTGCAAATCAGTTTCCATCGAACATTTTGCACATTGACTCAAGCAAGCTTACAAACTTTTTCAGCAAGACTTTTTTTTTTTAATTGTTGCCATTGAATATTCTTCAAAATGCTTTATGTAAACACGGCTAGTGTCTCATTTTGTTGGATCAACATCACAACCACCAAAAGTCCCAGATGTCAGTTCTCAAACAGATATTTTCTTTCCTTCTCAGCTCCACTATCTCTGTTTATGCTGGAAGAAAAAGTGTTTGTGTATTTCCTCCAATCATCAGTCTCATAAGAATATCACCTTCTTGTCTGTGTTCTCCGATGATGCAGAGCCGGGCGTTCCTCTCCGGCTCAGCCTCCATCTTCAGGTTTGCGTATCTGTAACAGCAACACAGATATAGAAAAGAACAGCTTGCACAAGTCAGTTCGATTGAAACTTCACGTCAGTCTCACGTCAGACTCACAAGAAGGTCCAACACAACAAAGAAGAAAACATTTGCAGTAACCCACAGTGTTTGAGAGCAGAATATGCATCTGAAGAAACATTTTGAAGTGAAAATCTGGATCCTTGCTGCTAAAAACATGATCTGTTAGTCCACATAGCTTCGTGAACACATGCTGCATGCTGACATCTAGTGCGCACAACACGAAACTGAACTGCAACGCCTGAACCGACCACAGAGCGGCAGCACACGCCCACACATGACTGGCCGGGTTGCCCGTCCAGAGCCTTGTATTGCATAACATTGCATGGGAAAAATAAAGCAGATGGCTGTTCATGTTTTCGTTTGTGTCTGTGCCCAAAATCATCTCTGCTCCTCTGGACCGCGAACAGAGACAAATTACATCATCCGTATGAATATTAAATGGTGGTGAAATGAAAAGCTCAGAAGAAGATGAAGAAGATGGAGAAGAAGAAGAAGAAGCAGAGGGCCTGGAGGAGTCTCTTAACACCTCGAGCCGTGGCATCTCATTTCCTGTCGAAGGTGACGTAATGTTCAGGAGAGGGGGTGTGAAACCAGCGATAATAGAGGAAACCGAAAGGTGGGGGTTGGTTTCTTAGTAGACCTGCACCTGTTTCATGTTTCAGGGTAAAAAATACCACCGTCTCTTCTCTCTGTGCGCCGGCCTTCTGTCTGTTTTGTCATTTTGAGGCTCCATTTTCTCCCTTTTTTCTTTGTAAGACAGCATCGTTTGTTTTTTTTTCCCCCCACCCTCCCATTAAAACCCCCTCATCCATCTCTGAGGCTTTCATATCTCATCGACAGCCTCAGAAATCCCTTTCACCGACACAAAATCTGTCCGTCTGGACTTCTGCCTCCAAGCGAAATCACCTCTACAGTTCAGTGATTGTTCCCCAGTGCTTCCCGAACGCCCCGGCAGCTGCCTCACCAGTTGCCCCCTCCTAACCCCTTCGAGTTTTTTGGCAGAGCCCCAAATGTCGGGGAAATCATTTTGAAATGATCAGAAGAATAATCTGTTGTTTGTTTTTTTCCTTACTAGGTCGCTGGTATGAATCAGAACATTCTCTCTGGTGGCGTGTTACAGATGTGGTTAAAAGCTCGGATCTAAGAAAAACAACCTTTTCATAGCTTGTCTTCGAGGTATTTGTCTTGAGTTTGTCACCCCACAAAAACAAAAAACAGAAAAAAGCGGAGGTCAGGGCAGGTAAATGGTCTCAGTCCAGTGTGGAATTTGCATGAGGTTTTAGTTTACTGGCAGCTATGAATGATGTGTGACTTTTTTAGTGTATGTGCGAGTGCTGGTGCACCGCAGGGCCTCTGTATCGATGTGGGTTATGGTAATTGGACAGATAATTGATGACAACATTAACACACGGCTTGCCCTGAGGTTGTTTTTTGAGGAACGCGCAATCTAATTTACAGTAAACGTCGATATTTTGTGACTAGAGGGTATAAATCCAGGGAAAAGGGAGAGGAAAAGGGAGCAAAAAGAGGTAAATAAAGGCAGTAGAAGAAGAAGAAGAAGCATTGAGTGACAACACGGCTGTTTAAAAATAAACCCTCCCCCAAACTCTCCCATCTGTTCGGAGTCTGACTGGTGGCTGTATCGGTGGCGGCGGCGGCGGCGGCAGGGAGGGGGTTAACAGAGCCAAAGGACAAAGGTCACAGACTGTGATCAATGTGTTGGCTCAGAGCGTCGGACCCACATTCGTGTGCAGTGCGACAACAGCACACAATGGAAATGGACTTTGCCTTCCTGTAGGAGCACCTACCTTCTGTTCACGTATCCTCCTCAGTGGCGTGAACTTATATTTCAAACTGAAGAAGAAGAAAAGCTTCAAGAAGTACCAAGAACATTTACTTGGTAACACTTCATGATAAACGTCATCCGGCCGGTTTATAGTCACTTAAACGCTTGTAAACAAACGATGACGTGCGTTATAAACCATCGTTGTTTGTTGTAAAGTTCTGATTACATTTTTGTAGTTCATCTGTAAATAAATAAAACATTTCATTGTTTGTTAACAGTGAAATAACTATTAACTAATGCTTAATTAACTATTTCACATTTTACTCCATCACGTTTACTGGACAGCTTCAGTTATAAGAACATATAAAAAAAAACTTGCGAAATATGACGTTTTGTTATAGATAGAACTACTATGACTATTAATCCATTGACAAAAACATGTAATAATTATTTGGAATTACTTGATAATCTATAATCAAAGTAATACGTAGTTATTTATGTAAAAAATAATCAACGTTTTATGCTACTAGTTTCTCAGATGAGAGGATTTACTTTGATTTAATTTTTTTAGTGAAGTCATTTGTGTTTTGTTGCACTTAGTATTTACTTAGTTCACTTATTTACTTACTTACTTCCTGTTAACTTATAACTTATTTACTAACTAATTTCACTTGGTTACTTCCTTTGTTATTTTCTTTTTTACTATTCCACTTATTTGATTAATTAAACTTTCTTCACCTAGTCTCTTACTTTGTTACTTACTTTACTTATTTACTCATTTATTACTTACTTCAATTACAGCATTTACTTAGTTACTTTCTTCTGAATGCTTCTTTTACTGCTGCATTACAGTAAAATCTCCCCGATTAGATATTATGTCCCATATTTCTGTATCTTTTGGTATAATGCATGTAACGCCATGTCTGCGCCTGGAGCTAAATGTTCATGTTGACTTGCAGATTCTAACACACATTTTCTGTCAATGTCAATAACTTTCACAGTCCACAGTGTTGATACTTCTGCTATCAGACATGTGAGGATGAAGAACATGTTAACGATCGGAGGGATCGGGCTGCACGCTGGAGACTTGATGGATGGTTTCTATTAACGGCAGATTATTGGCACTTTTCTTTTAGACGTTCCTGAACATCCAATATGTTCGAAACGTCAAGAGAAATAAAAGTGAAAAAGAAAAATGGGAGCGTAAGTCAGGAAATCTGCCTTTTGTGTGAGAATAAGGGAGAAACAGGAAGCGCACTACATTCTGCCATACTTCTCTTCTATATCCAAATATTGTTCCTGATTTTCCTCCAGAGCGGCTCGGAGCAATCATGAGCGAGGGCCTCATCACCGCCTGTAACACGGTGTTGTCTTAACCCGGCCTGGAATAGCTCCACCAAATTAAACCTGTGTTTTCGTTTCACTTCGGAGTTCTTGTGTGTCAGAAGATTTTCAACGGGGGCACGAAACTTTGGAGGAAGAGGGAGAAGACGGGGGAATGTTAAATAGGAAAAAAAAACAATTTTAGACTTTCGGGGCTCTTTCTGCACTCGGCTTTGAAGTTTCAGCGAGTGATCGCTTTGAAATCAGAAACCTCAAACTGGCATAGAAGGTGTTTATTTTGGGGGGGTGTGTTAATGAAACTTATCTAACAGATTTGCAGGTCGGCACATTCGAGGTCAGGACAGACCGTCCAAAACAAAGGTCAGGTCGGGAGAGCAGCAGAAAAAAAGTGAATTATCAACATGACTCAATCGGTGTGACTGTAAGGAATGGGCAGAATATAAAGGAGGTTATTATTTTTTCATTAGAAAACCGAATCAAAGTGTAAATCTGTTCTTTTAGTTGTTTTATCTTCCTGTCTGTTTCTCATCTCTCACATCTTTGAAGAACACACCCCAGGAGGCATATTGATCGCTCTCACACACACACACACACACACACACTTTAGCATCCTCGCAATTGATGTTTCCCATCGAGAGTGAAAAGCCTAATGGATGAGTCGCCGTCTCTGTGGAGGAGAGCCGCGTAAAAGCAACAATTCAAGGCAGCTCTGACATTTTGGGCCACTGAAGCGCCGGCTTCCTTTATGTCCTTTAAATGACTCCATTGTTCCTCCTGAGTGACTCATATGTTGCTGAAATCTGCATGATACTACTCAATATGTGTGTGTGTGTGTGTGTGTGTGTGTGTGCATGCTTAGCTGATTATTGCTGCTATAAGCCAGAGAAAAGCCCACCATATGCTGCTATATGATGCTTGTGTCAGCTGAGCCGATCATCTCTCTGCCTTTATTGGATGCACCTCCACGCACAGTGTGAAATATGTGGGTGGAGGAAAATATATAGAGGAAGTGTACTATACAGTGGTATTGTTTCAGCAGGACACAGGGACAGATGGACAAACATTGTTTTTTTTTCCACTGGGTGATGTGGGTCACTGGCGCTGGTTAACAATTCTCCGGCGCTCTTAAGCAATCTGTCACACTGCGAAACAAGGCTGAGAGTGGAGTGACAAGGTCACAGTTTGATTTTCTTTCTCCCTGAGTCGCTCACTCGCGATTTCCTCTTTCAGAGCAGCATGAAAAACAAAGCAGCATTCGCCCTTATTTTCTATACGCAGCCACTGCTCTTACCCACAAGGACACACAGATACAATGTGTAGTATTTCAGTATTAAAAAAAGACAAGAGCTTTGCTGGATATTTTGTTGAGTCCAAAATGTTACCAGAGAACATGTTAAAAAGAGAAATCTGTGTTTTTATTCAAGGTAGTGGTGTCACCTGTCGCTATAACTTCCAGGAGGCTCAGTGTGAGGAAGGATGTTGGTAAACATGACTAAACATAGCTTGAATACAACTTAAAGACATTAGCTGCTCTGTGAACAAGAGCCTGAGCCACAAAGATAGATTTAATGATGGTTGCTTAACAATAAAAACATCAAGTCATGTGACAGAGACGTTTATGTATTGTGTTGTGAAGATACCTTTTCAAGTTAGCAAGCTAAGAATCTAGCCCCGAGCCCCGACTGCTGTCTTCATTTTCAGGCTTTTGTTTTCTGTGAAAAAGGTCTAAAAACCCACTGTACACTCCCTGCCAGTGAACAAATGCCAGACTGAGAACTATCTAGCTAATGTAAGAGCAACATTTAGAAGTTTAAAGAGCCAGACATCTCCTTTAGGGGGCGGTGGAGACCAAAAATGGAGCTAAAAGGAGGAGGAATATTGGACCTGTAGTCACCAGATGGCCAGAAACATGACTCCAAATGAATACTGATGATGCCTTGTATCTGCTGCATGTGTATAGAGACATATTTATATGCTAACATGCCATCTATGCTATTCAATCCACATAAAAGGTGCTGTTATGTCAGTGTTTACTATTTGTTGCCTGAAAAAAAAGTTAATGCATTTTTTAAGTTTATAAAAGAAACAACTGTCTGTATGAATGAAAATTGAGTTAAAATACGTTCCTCATTGTATTTCCTTTGAAACCGCTAGAAAACATATATGTTGGATACTTTTTATTCTTTATAACATCACATTAAGATTTGGTAAAGAACATTTTATACGCAACAGGTGGTTAAAACTTAGAACGCAGAGAACAAACTTGTCTTGACTTTCCCCCCTTCACCACATCCTGGCATGAAAAATGAGAAGTGAGAAAAGCAGAAAGAAGTCAAGAAAATAAATCGCAGCGGTCCTTTTAACTGTCTACAGCGAGAGACAAAAAAACACACACGATGATTTCAAAGTAAAAGAAAACAGAGACGAAAACAGTCTAGTCTTAATTTCTTCTTGTGTTTGAGAAACAGATGCTAAGAAGAACTAAAAAGAACTAAGGCAGAAAACTTTTCTTCTACAATAACATCCAAATCAGCCTGCATTGTGTGCCTTTGTGTGTGTGTGTGTGTGTGTGTGTGTGCATGGCGAGGTGGGGGGGGGGGGGGGTGTTATTATGTCCTGCTGCTTTTCAATGGAACAGCTGTGCGAGCCTCCAGCCGCCTCCAAATGAGGCACAGCCCAGCTTGCCTGGCAACTGCCCTCCCATTGGCCAACTTTCCACCTCCTCGGACCAATCGCGCGGGCCACACCACGAGGAAGTGAATGGAGGGGGAGAGAGAGAGAGGACTGTGAGAAAGTTTGCTGTGAAAAACATGCGAAGAGTCGGAGGGGAGAGAGACTTTCAAGCTCGTGTTTCCAGCAGGGAGCGATAAGATTGTGCAAAGCAGAGCGAGAGGGAAAAGACACTAATCGTACTTTAGACGGGAGCACTTTCTATGAAAAAAAAAAAGCTTTAACCTCTTTCCAGACAGATTTGCATGTAAAGCCTTTAATGTTTCTCAAATCCTGTCGTCGGTAGAACTCCAACTTTCTGCTCTATTAGCTTTGGCCTTTTTTAGACACGACGGGACGATCCTGAATGAGAGCAAACCTACATATCAACTTTGTCAATCTTTTTTATCTATATCACATCCACCACTCTTTTTTCTTCTGTTTGGAAGTTTATAAAAGTCACAATACACACAAAAGAAGCCAGTAAACTAATCAGAGACGTGAACAGACGTAACCCCCGTTTTCTCCGGATCCTTTGAGCCACATCAGTCCGTTCTGAGCGACAACAAAGAGGCGCTGACCTTTTTTTTTCTTTACGGACGCTGTCAGCTTTGTGTTCGGCAGGCCGAGACATGTCAAAAAAAAAAAAAACCTTTGCGTTTCCAGGGCTTCCAGTGGGGCTTACAGGCGGATTCCAGTCATGTCTCTCGGGGGATGAAAAGTGTTTGTTTTACGGTAGCTGTGACGTCTGCGGCTGCTGGATGGGGATCGTAGTGGGTGATAAACACGAGCGTGCACGTCTCACTTTTATGCATCCTCTGTGGGTGTGCATGCGCGTGTTTACAGTGTGTGTGTGTGTGTGTTTTGCAGACAAATAGGTGGGCTTCACACTTAAATGCATCCTGTAATTACCAATCAAAGCGGCGTGCGGATCTTTCCGCGGAACGCCGCCTGGAGGTCGCACTTCCTACGACATCTCGGTTGCAGTTTCTCGCTGAAAAAAAACCACACAGGTCTGCTTACTTAGAAAAAAGAAACCCAAAAACACGTGCAAACACTCTTTTTTTAATTACAGACAGACACAAACACGTTCGCGCAGGCATTAGGAGGGTTGGCACGGAGAGTCGTTTACTGCAGCGTACGAACACACAGCCCGTACAGACAGGACGTTACGCTGACATGGCAACCGGTGGGCGACTTAGTCAGTGGATATGATAACAACCAGCAGCCTGATGATACAGCTGACACGGTTCACACAGCTCACAGCACACACAGCACGTAACCATCCGCCGCAGAGATTTTCTAAGTGACCCAAATTTGCTGAATGAACAGAACGTTCCTTATGGGATTTTTTTTTTGTTTGTAACATCAGTGCTGGGAAAAAAAAAAAAAAAGTTTGGGAGATTCACTTCTGAGGGATGTATTTTACTGTAAGTTGGGCCAACACCAGTTAAGCCCAATTTGAGGTTTTTCTAAACTAAACCATTTGTTGTCTAAAAGGGAGCCAAGTGTTTTGGATGACACGTGCATTGTGGGCGTACGTTACCAGTTTAAAGGCGCTAATGATGACATTCGGCCAGTTAAAGTGGAATTTCATCTCCCTTCTTCTGTTACATTTGTGTTACCAGGACTGCTATTCCTGTTATTGTTATGAAGTAGGTGGCAGTTTGTGTTCACTCGCCAACGTTGTTAACAGTAGTTAACAAACTTTAATGTTACTAATGTTTAGTATCTTATGCATCTAGTTCTAACATTAGTTAGCTAGCAAACATTAACATTGCAAACACCAACTAGGTAACGTTGACCGTGCTAACATTTGCTAGCCGACAGTCAGTCGACTCAGCCATTTTGACTTTTTTTCCACAAACTAAGGCTCTTGTTTGCTGACGAATACCAACAGTATTATACCATCAGCTCACAAACCTTGTTAGAAGGTGGAGCCAACTGTCAGGATTCTTACAAAGCAATCATTTTGGATATGACAAACTGTTAATGATTCATCATCATCATGCTCTGAGGGAAAATATGAGAAAAAAAAATACCATCAGTGCGACCTTTAAGTGCATAATATCTCCAGAACTCTCTGTGCTCTCTCACCATGTTCTGTGCACGGCAGACCTGCCCAGACACGCAAAAAAGATTAATATATGAAAGTATTCAGCCTCACACCCAGGGAGGCAGGTTTATTAGGCAGCTCGCCTGTGGCAAGTCATTTTCACATTGAGGCAAAGCAAAATTTACCCCACTTGTCAGCGAATGATTGCAGACTAATAAGACCTTGGGCCTGCGGGGACACAACTGAAAAAACCCCACAGTTCCTCTCCTGCTAATTGTAAATTAAAGTAGTACTATGGGCTTTTTTCAGCACGGGGGAAAATAATTACATTTAGACACACTCTTTTAAGGATTATTTATTGTTCTGTTAAAAAAATACGACAGTTACATTTAGTTATTTACATCAACGCCTTGCATCAAGTTAGAAATGTGTTTTTGCGGCCCTGCCCTCTCTCAAGGACAAACTCCAACAGTTGTCATCCATCTTGATGAGCTGTCGCTCTTTGAAATGGCAGCTCCTGTAGCCCGAGGCTCAGACTGGCCCTAACTGTAAAGTCACCACAGCTGTTAAAGAGGGAGACAACAGGCCCAGGCAAACTGCTGTAAAAATTAGTAATGCCTCACCTGGGACTTTTGTCTGCAGTACGGCTAATGCAGTTTTTCCTGCTTCCTTCCGAGCTAATGCTGAAGTTGTAATGATGTTCTTACGCAGTGGCACCTGGGAAACGGTGCAGGACCATTGTCCATGAGCACAATGAGCTCAGTGTTTGCTGTAGGCATGTGGCACACTCTGAAACCTACTTACAGTGAGGTCAGTGGATTATCCAGAGTCTAACCGCGTCATATTCCTGGAAAGATTCTTAACTTATCGGCTAAAAGTCAACTGTTGGCTAGTTAGCACTAGAGGTGTTAGCTTAAGACCTGTGAGTCACTTAAATCCTGTTGCTTAGCATTATCAGTATTGTTAAGGGTAACTCCCAAACCTGGCACCTACATTACCCACAATGCAACGTATCCACTGAGTGACATCACTGGAGGCAACACATAATATTCCATGTAGCCCAAGACATGTAAACACACTTCAGTGTGTAAAATTGGAGGAGGTACCCTTTAAAGCGTTTTGCTAATCAAGTGCTATCAGTAACATAAAGGTCTTTGCTATGCATTTTCAATGAATTAAAGGTTTTTGGTAAGTGCTTTCGGGAAGATATTTTTAAGTTAAATGCACCACAAAAAGTTATACAGTTACAAAAATAAACACATTACCTCATCGCCATGCATTCAGCAAACAGCTGTACACATGTTAGCCAGATCAAGATGTTGGCAAGAGGTGGTTGTCTTACTGCTTTTTACCACAGGGGCCGCCAGAATCAGTCAAATCAAAATTACTTGTAGCTGCTTTAAGTACTATAGTAGCATGACAACTTTCGTTGTCGTGTCAGATAATGAATAATGGCTGAAATCACTGAAGACTAAAGCAACAGTTTAACCATGTAGAAGTATCCATTAGAAGGATTTAGCGGAAATGTATCTGAAATTATGATAAGTCAGATCTAATACATCTCTCCGTGGTGTGTTTGTTTATATCAGTAAGACATTTTACTGTGCTGTCCTTCCCTATCTGGGTGTATAAGAATAGTTTTCTCATACCAGAATAAATGAGCAGTAAGATTAATTGTAGAGGTGTTGGTTGTGGCGTTCAGACCACTTATGTGTGGTTTCAGGATCTGAGGTGCATCCACAGGACACAAAACCTGAAACTGCCTCTCACTGTGTTACAGGACTCTGAGGGGAGGTTACCCACACTGACCAATCACAGCTCTAATAAATCAATAACAACCCCGAGCTCTCTCATGTGTGTGAGAAAACAGCCTCAATCTGCTCCCACTGTGCTGCCCAGACAATCCCAGCCTAATCCATACAGTCCAGTCCTGGATTACCACGTCTGCTCCACCCACCACCTCCGCATTATGGAAATTAGACAGGATTGAACACACACACACACACACACACACACAACACACACACAACACACAAAACACAAGGACACAGACGCAGAACTCGTCGGACATCTTCCTGTTGTCCTGAAAAGAATGATTACACCAGTCGTTTCGCCAGATTAGTTGACGTGAGGAAGATTTCTTCTGATCTGGCCTGAGTGGAAACAACACGGCAACTCTCTGATGCAGATTTTGTTTTGTTTGGTGCTCGGGAACACGTTGCCATAGTGACCGTGATACCTATTTCTCGGTGAATGTGACACGGAGGCCGATGATTTCATGTGTGCATGCGTTTGAGTGGTTAGAGCGAGTGGATGAGTGGGAGGAGAAAAGGAAAAAGATCTTTTGAATGTATATTAAACGTGCACCTGAAGACAAGCGAGTGTGTGTGTGTGTGTGTGTGTGAGTGTGTGTGTGTGTGTGTGAATGCTTTTCTGTGCGTGTTCGTGTGTTAATGGTTCTGAATGGGCCGATGTAGACGAAAGCCACATTATTAGCACATGGCTCAGCGAAGCAACCGGCAGTTCCAGCAGAACTCTCATTAGCCATCTGATCTCCGCGTTGGTCTCATTCTTCTTCTCTCAATCCGACAAAAACATGCGGAGCCACCGATCCTCACACGCGTCCCTCATTCTCCACCAGCTTTGTTCCGTTTTTCTTCCTCTGACAGGAAGCTTTCAGAAGAGACTTGGTAATATAGAAGCGAGTGATTCAGAAATGAATGAACATGCAGGTGAGAAATTGCTGCTGTTCAGAATGTGGCACTTAATAGGAAAGGTGCTCCGACATGTGCAGCACGCGCACATGCATAGAGCCGTTCAGGAAATGTGCCGATTGACGCTCGTCAAAAGCCAACGCATGTGCTGACGCTGACACACAAAAGGTGAAATTTTGCTGGCAGAGCGACCACCCACAGGTGCTGAGAGGTCTCAGGTCTGATCAAAAGCTGTTCTTAGATGTGCTTGGCTTTCAAAATGGCAGCGTAGCAAGCAGTCCTCTTTGCTGAACTCCCATTCTCACATATAAATGAATATCTCTTTTTGAGTCGCTGCCATCAAAAAACACCAAGAAACTGAAACAAGATTGATTCCTCAGAGAGACTGGCTTTGTGTAAAGGAGGTAGCAGCTGCTAGTGAGACCAAGAGACCCTGTTCTTCATCTGAAAATTCAAGATATTTAGGAGGTCATCACCGAAAGGAGAGCCTATCATCCCAGCAGCTTCAGGCTCTTGGAAAAAGCTGAAAAGCTTTGAACAAAGCTCCAAATGGAGCAGGCTGAGAGAATTTCAGTTGCCTTTGACAGAGCTCATCTACAAATTAAACTGCTAAGGGATGAGAAGCATAGTTGAGCTGAGAGTTCTAGTAAGATGGGAAATATACATCATTAAATTGAGTAAACCTCCTGCCTCGTCAGAAAAACAACCATATAAGTTGAAATGAAAGCAGCTTATGATGATATTTACGTTTGTTGTTCGGCAGCGACCCTTTAGCAGTTGTTGTTGGATTAAAAAAGCTCAAGACTTTCACTCAGGCGGCCGCTGTCCGTGTCCCGTTGTGAAACCAGAAGTCAACGGTGCTTTCTTTAATTGTATTAAGGTAGTGAAGAAAAAAGTAGATGAGGTAACATAAGTTACGTAGGTAACACAGAAGTTACAGAAAGGAAGTAGTGAGTTTAACCCAAACCACAATTCCTTCCTAAATCTAACCAAGTATTTTTGTTCCCTAAATCTAACCACTTGTAGTTCCCTAAGTATTTTTAAGTAGTTTTGCTCCCATAAACAGAAAAGAAACCAAAAAAAATGGAGAACTTAGTGTCTAATAATAAGTCAACAGTATAATGTTTACCAAACAATACAACAATAAACAAATTCACCTGCAGAATAATCAATCATATTTTATTTTAATCATGTGAATATCAATTTGCACGCCATATTTTTTGATACATAATTCCTGTAAGCAGTCAGACATAACAGAATGGTACTTTCAACTTAATAGCAAAACATACACCTCCAAAGCTCAAGAAAAACCTTTAAGGGTGAAAATAAATTAAAGCAAATTACTCTAAAGGCAATAAACATGTTCCCAACAGAGTTTGCTAACTGTGCTGCAAAAGTCCAACAGAACTCTTTAAATCTCTGGCCTCTTTGAAGACGCATTCCTGCATGAGCCGTGCTCACAGCCAATTTCACAAATCACACCGACTTCTTTGCCCATACCACTTTTAAATCTGACAGTAATTGGGTGACATTTGCTCCAAAACCTTCTGGTAAACAAGGCCTCCTTCTCAGAGGATCAGAGGGTTTGGCACTCAGCAGAGCCTCAGCACTGAAATACTGCACATGCACGTACACAAATATGCAATCTCCCTCAAGGAAAAGATGCATTTTAGATTTATTTTCATTAGGTGTATCGTTAGCTGCCATCAACGTGACCGCTCATCCTGCTCGAGTTCACATGTGCAAGAGGACCTCGTTCCTTCTGCATCTAACTCCAATTTACATACATCCACATTTCCACACACACGCTACTCATTATTTTCAATGTGCCATTTCACCGTCTAATTATAGAAAAATACATTGCCCTTTAATGTCTGTTGCCTGCAGAGGTTTGCTGGAGCCTGCAGACTGAAGGGGGAAAATACAGCTGCTGAGCAGCCCGGGAATGTGTCTGGACCACTGAGTCTTTACCCAGGGATGTAAATCACTGTTTAAGTCAGGGTCATTTACACCAAACCGCTCATCAACCACTTCTACAGAGGGCTGTGCTCAGAGATAATGGCAAGAAAGACTACAAATGGTTGGAAACTACGAGCAGGGGAAAGACTATTAAGCAAATTGGAAAAAGGAATGGATGGTTTTATGTTTTGGAATGTTAGGTGCACTTTTGTGTGGTTGCATGCAATTTTACATTTAAGGTTTTTTGAAGCGGATGGCTTTAGACACTTTATATACCAGAGTGTGTCTCAAAGCCTCCAATACATTCTTCTTGTCACTGAAGTTACAGGATCTGGGCATCTGAGCTAGCGTGTGCTGGGCTTTCTCAAATCTGAAACACCTTAAATCGCCATATCCCACAGCCAGATATTTAAAAAACACATTATTTTCCCTAAACAGCTGAATAGATTGTTTGACAACATCTCCCAAAAAGCACTTTCCCAAAGCAGCGTAACAGTGACACATGTACAGGACCTTTGCTGTACAGTTGAAGTTGGATTAGGTTTAGTAAAACATTCGGGTTAAAATCACTATTACTTTTGTTATGCAGATACTTTTTTTTTTTTTTACCTCTGTTACAAACATACTTTGTTACCCTGTGCATGTGATGTTACTTCACTGTGGTTAGATTTAGACTCTAAAGCTACTTGGTTAGGTTTAGACTTTAAAAATACTTTGTTATGTTTAGGCTCTAAAACTACTCTGTAAGGTTTAGGCTCTGAAACTACTTTTCCGCTGTGTTTCCAGAGTCAAAAAACATTACATAACTGTGATTAGCAGATACCGAGCTGACAAGTTGATATCAGGTTGTGTTTTTGGAACATGGTCCAAAGTGAGGAGAAGAAAATTTGCTTCGCTTTGACTTACAGAATCATAACTGCTCAAATGTGACTGTGGTTGTTCAGTTGATTATAATCCTGGTAAAATATTTACAAAAGGTATCAGTGGCGGTTTGATCCCTTCAACAACGGCAAACAGAGCTGTTTTTGATGTAAGTCATACAGGTAACTCCGGGGAGCAGCTAGTTTATTCCCCTGCTTCCCTGAATTACAAAAGCAATAATCTTTTACTGCAGTCTGTCGTTGCACAAAGTGTCTCAGTGTCTGGAAAGTCAACAAACTGGCGGAGAGAGAACATAGATAACGGGCTGATATGACGGCAGTGGAACTAGGTCACCTTAGAGAATCGTATGTCGCATGTTTGCTTTATGCTTCTTCTGCAAAACACGGTTATGTAACTGTCGTTCTACTGTTCTGCTATCATGTCCGATCAAAGCCTGATGTTCTAATGATTAATCATTCATGCAAACCCCAGAACTGTGGTTACAGAAACACTACTTGCATGCTCACTAAAGCTAGATCTGAGCACAATCACCCAACTGAGGCCTTATCTTATCTCTCAAAGCAACTTTATGTAACTTTCGCCATTAAAATAACATCATGTTGATGGTACAGTGTCTGGTAATAGGATGAATGGTGTCTCTGTGTCAGCCACTTTGCAACCCCATCACTTGTTTCTGCTCTATGTATCTTCAGTTGGATGGAAGGATCGCAGCGTTACCGACATGTTTGGATCAACACACAACTTTAGTTACTCCAACATTTTTATTCTGGCGACTGGGCTGCGTTTGCTCGTGTCTGTGTGGCTGCACGTGGAGTGTTTTTTTGTGTTCCCTGTCGGCCTCCCACACACTCAATAACATCGTTACATAAAGGCGTTCATGTCGTCAAAATGTTCGATGATGGATCTCACAGAAGACACATAAACACTCCGTGAAAACACGGAGGCCACAGCCGGCACGAGCGTCAGATCATTTGTACTCTCCACAACACAGTAGTGAAATAAAACAACTTCAGGCCATATTCTTTCACTACCTCTCATATCAGCCCACCAGACGTGCTATAAAAACATCTCGAGGATTAATTATTAACGCAGAGATTATCAAACGGAGTGACCCGTCATGTGGAAATGTGCCGCAAACATGTAAAGGGATCAGATGTGTTGATAAAACTTTCAAAAATCCTCTTAAAGGGGAATTATCTGAACATATAGAGGGAGAGATTTCTAAATTACACGTGGAAATGTAGCCGTTATCTCCGGTTGCTTAGTGACTAATTCACAGAGCGGAAAAACTCCTTTAGGGGCTTATTTGCATATGCAAAGTGCAGAGATAGGGCGAACAAACAATCTCTGGGTGTTTGAAGAGGTGTGTGTGTGCTGACATGGATCACAGAAGACGGAGGAGCAGAGTGCATCGGCGAGGCCTCGACGACCTGCTGTGTCGGGAGAGATAGCATGACAGCGTGTGTGTGTGTGTGTGTGTATGTGTGTGTGTGTCAGACCTCCATCTGCACAGAAACTTTACAGCAAATCACCCGAGTACGTGTGTTTGCGCGAGGGGGGGGAAGGTAGAGCGCAAAAATATGGTGGAACCCGAATAACTTTTTAATTAGGGATCGTTCTGTTTGAAGAGTTAATGACGGGAGAATTGACAAACATTCATAATAACTGACAGAAATGGCATCTCAAATGCATTGAAATAATAAAAGAACACCTCTAATATGTGTTATCTAAAGCTGCCATCTTTAATTTCCCAGTCCAGGCTGATTGGGTGACTTTTGTAGTTACCGTGGGAACAGCAGGTGCAGCAGAAAGCAACTACGCTTTCCACAAATACATCAGAGGAGCGACTGTATCTATTTACACTGAAACCAAACACACTGATTTTGTTTTAATAGTGAAGTCAGTCAACATGAGCTGCTTTGCCGTTCCTGACTTCATGCCGCAACGGGGCGTAAGGAGTTTTTTTCGACACGACAGCCGGGGCACAGCGAGCGGAGTTTGCTACCTCGCTGGGAAGTTGGAGCCCGTTTTCCCTGCAGCTTTTCTCTCTTAACAGCCCGCTGAGGTTGTTACTTGTCGTTCCGTCAGTCCCCCACACAGATAAAAGAAAAATTATCTGCTGATAAAAAAGACAAAATAATGTCTTGTTTTGCAGAAATACATTTTTGATTTTATTGGCGCCCCCCATCACAATAAAAGCCAGCCCCTTGTTTGTGACAGTGTGACGTGGCAGCAGTGAGTCGTGTTTGATTTGCGTTAAAGGAAAAGTTCACCCAAAAGTCAGAATTCAGTCATTATCTGCTCACCCTCATGCTGATGGAAAGCGAAGTTTTGTCGTCCGCAAAACATTTCTGGAGCTCCACAGCAAAATAGCGAACCTGAAAATGACTAACCTGTATAAAGAGATAATTCAAGGATGAAATATTAAATGAGTGTTAATGGAAGATTCAATAGTATCAAATGTTTAATGACAAATTAAATTAAACTTTGGCTTAATAACAGAGCCTCTTTTTTAAGCTTCTATTCAGTTTTTTTGGGGTTTTTTAGCTCTTATGATTACTTTAACAGAACACTGCTGGCTGCAGCAGGTGCATCCAGCCCAATTGAAAACACACATGCAAACATTCTCTTCCAAATCAAAAAAAAAAAAAAAAAAAGAAGAATAACAAGTTTGTTCTTTCCGATCGTGGCTTTCACTGGGTGTGCAGCCTTTAGAGACAAAACATTAAAACATCTATTAACTACAGGCAGAGCCAGAACATCCTGTCCTCATCCTGCCGTCATATCTAAAAACCTTTCTGTGTCAGAAAAAACAAGAGAGAAGCAGAGCGCAACAGAAAAACAAGAGGCTGATAGACACAGAATAGGACACATAGGCAGTGTGTATACTTGCATGTGTGTGTGTGTGTGTGTGTGTGTGTGTGTGTGTGTGCGCTGACGTCAGTGCAGTCACGTAACTTGTGATGAACAGCAAACAAAGAGCTGAAGTGATAGATGAACACTGGCAGGCTTCACTGACTAAATGCTGGAACATTAGTGTTCGCCTGCTGTATAAACAGCAAATATTACTGCACTCTAGATAATAACGTATGGAGCCGCGGCTTCCATTATTAAAGGCTCTCTTTAATCACACGTCGAGCCGTTTGCTCAGGCAGCTCCTGGAGAGACAAGACTTCTGTTATCTTTGATTTTACAGGAATAGCAAAGACCTCGGATGGACAGAATTATTCATGAAACAGCTGAAAGTTGCACAAAGACTCAACATGAAGGTCGTCAGTGTGAATAACGACACAAAAGGAGTGTGTGTGTGTGTGTGTGTGTGTGTGTGTGTGTGTGTGTGTGGACCAGTTGAGCCTTTCATGCTTCAGTCTGTCACTTTGTGTAGGTTGACAATGACAAAACTGATGCTGCCTTCAAGTGACTGTGGGAAAGGCCAGTATCACTAGCTGAGCATGCACAGATGTAGGACAAATACACAGTACCATACCTGCATATTTTTCTATGTTGTGAGAAGAGATAAGGAGGGATCAGAGGGTCACCTGTGATTGGCCAGTCCCCAGTACCTACCAACATTAGGCTGAACTGAAGAAGAGGAGATCTTCTGCGGTTTACGTGACTTCCCCACCTCAATAACCCTTGAACACAGATTAACAGGATGTGAGGGTAAAATGACTTTTAGTCTTAAATTCATAGCTCATAGTTTCGATGAAACGGCTAGCTAGTTAGCATAGTTACATGTTTCCTGCAAAAACAAGCAGTTCGGGAGGGATTCACTGCAGATATCAATTGCCATTTAAAGTATCCAGTAGTTAGCCATGAAGCTAGCGTTCTGCTAACTATACCCAGACTTGCCGCCAAATCATGACGGAACAACACAGCCTTTAAAAAGGGCTGCTAACTGGCTAACGGCAGCTGCGCTTAGTAGCATTTAGCGATCACTTTAGCCACAAATCTAGCTGTATAAGTCCATCTGTATCTGTAACTGGCCTCAATTGTTCTCAGAGGCGGGTTGCGGTCCCGGTCCAGAGTTCTTCATCAGGGGGCTGCTAGTTAACAGAAGTTAGCAGTTACTTTAGCAACAAGTAAAGCTAGCTGCCCAGAGTTGACAGTGGAAACTTCTCAATACTCTCATTCTCTCAATAAAACATGGAGTAGTCACAACATCGATTTTGACTAAAACTATCATCTCAAAAATCCCATGTGAGAGAGACAGTACGAGTGAGTGTGTGATGAGTAGCTTCAAAATGAGCGAGAGGGAAGATACAGTGATGCAGGGATGCTGTCCGCAGAGTGGAGTTCCCACTGTGCTCTACACCTGAGTCAGCGAGACACATCCTCCAAAACTCGGGTGATCGCTGATGTGGCGAATGGTTTGAAAGGGGAGGGTCCTGCGCTGTGGAGTGAAAATTAGCAGTGCATTTCTTCTTTTTCTTCTTCTTCTCCTCTTTTCAGCTGCAAACTGAGCAGAGCACAATCACAAGTGATGCAGGTAGGTTCATCTGTGCTCACCTCTCCCTCTGGGTTTCTGCAGCCACCACGACACGAATCCAAACACAGCAGCTGAGAAACACTCTCGTGTGGTTTGCATCCCTATAAAACTAATAGGCGAAATCAGAAAATCTCCCTGAGAGAGTGAGAAAAATGAGAGAAACGGGAACACAACGAGGGTCAAATCATTGTTCCAGTTTTTGTTCGGAGACAAAGGACCTGTTTACACTTCGATCGTCAGCGGTGTTCGGTGAGCCCTCACCCAGATACACCGTGTCCCGTTCGCGCCTGTGTTTGTGTCCGCGTATGTGTTTGCATAACCCACTCAGCCACGATTTCATAACCACGCTCGGCTCGGACACTGCTGCCTACTTCCCACACAGCTGAATATTGATGGAGCTACAGGCCAGGATTGCATTCACTGCGCTCAGATGCTTCCTCAAAACAATTAAATGTACTCAGGGAATGTATCGAGCGAGGGGGGTGGGGGGTGGGACAGCAAATTAACTAATCCAAACAACCTCGAGAAAAAGCAGCGCTGACGATTCGGTTACAAAATGAGAATGTTGCATCATGACTGGAGAGTCGTTTCAGTCCTGCGGGTGACTCTCAGTGGAGCTGCAGCGGGTGAGAACTCATTTGTTTCGTATCTTTGCCTTGTTTCCTAAAACGGATTTGGAGCTCCTGATTGCAGCATCTGCTGCTTCATTTCAATATGAAAACACTGAGGTAATAACTGATGTTTGTTTTGAATGCTGAAAGAGGATCAGATTGAAAAAAAAACACATTATTAAAATGTAAATCGCGACATCGGCGTTTGCAATGCAAAGAACACTGAAGAGTTGTGTTCTCACTTTTTATAACTTAAATAGCTTTCCAGCTGATTTCTTCTCAGGGGAGTTTTAAACCTTGAATCAGTGACTGTTGTTTGGTACGGTGGCCCTGAGGGTCAAAACACAACATCTTTTCACAACAACGTTTCACAAATCACAACAAACCCCTAGACAACACGACATCCTTATAACAAAACCTTGTTGTGTTTTGTAAAATGTCATCTTTTCACTGATAAGCTGTTGTGGTTTGACCATCAGGGCCACCGTAGTTTGGGGACAAAGGAACTCTGGCTCAACTTTGGCTCAATCCTTCATAAAAAAATTAAAAATCATACACTCCAGTGAAACTAATCAAAGCTAAAAGCCTCGTCTCTGTTGAATATTCGTAAATAACCAAGCTTCACAGTTGACCTGTTGAACTTATGTGATGCACATATGCACACACACACCCACGGGCGCAGAGCGAGCCCCCCCTCCCGCTCTCCTGGTTCAGCGCCAGAATCACAGGCTGTGCTACCAGCCCTGAGTAGGTTACCATGTTACACAAGTGAGCTTTAACACCAGCTGTTCTTGTGTGTGTGTGTGTGTAAATGTGTGTGTGTGTGCCGATGCAAACAACAGCTTTAAAAACTGGATAGCATCCAGGCAGGCAAAGTTTTTTTTTTTTTTTGCATGCTGACAAGTGACATTTGATTTTCAAATTTTTGACCTTTCTCGCGATGGCGGGTTCATCAACATGTGAACGTGGACGTCTTCAGGGACCGCCGGCGAGCTTTCCGTGAGCTCATCCAGAGAGAGACGAGGCCTCCCAGCTGAGGGAGAGCCGCGCTTGAGGGACGCCTCGCAAATCTCACCAGCTGTCGATCTTACCCGCCTGTCTGGGCCGGAGGCTTCCACGTTAACAGTTTCCGCTGCGGCACATTTGTTTTAATATGCCGGCCGATGACGTGATTCGCATATTCTGGCACGCTTGCAGGAAAAGTGAGCGCGTCAGGTGAGGAGAAGCTTTCACGAGTGGGAAGTTTTAGCAGTTTAAATAATCCAGTGAAGCTTTTTATGTCGCACTTTTTGCTCCCTATTTATGTCTCCGCTCTCTCCGGGGTGACTTGTGTCACCTGCCTCCTCACAGTTTAACACCACGCCGATGAAGGAAGAAAGCGAGTGCAGCCTTTGCTCTCCGTTTTCCTGTCACCTCTGAATCAGGCATCTTCTCGGGAAAGCAGCTGTGCATCAACAACTCGTTATCACCGGGAGAATTAGGCTGTTTTCTCGGTGTTAAAGGACACCGTGATGTGTGCTGACACGCCGCGGCGCAGCGTTGCATATTTACCTCATCAGTGACGACTACTGCGTGGGCTCGAGGCCGCTGTCATCCTGTTGCCATGACATCTGGAATCCACAAAAACGACCGTGGTGTGTTTGGTGCGGGGGGGGCACACACGTGAAGCCGTACCACTCAAAGACACATGCATAAGACGGATAATAACCCATGAAAACACACTCGAGTGATTAGAGGTCGTCACGGTGCAGCACGCTCTCAGGTAGCCAATCTGATCGCATCCCTGCAGCCGCCCCGGTGATGACTGATCGAGAGACTTTTAGTCCAACTTTGTGTCAAAACACCATTCCTCGCCATGTCATCGTGGGAGATTTTTCAGATCTCTCTCTGACGAATCTCCCGGATTCTGTCGGCAAAGTGTTTCATTCTGGGGGGGGGGGGGGAGTGTGGAGACGCGGGGATGAGGGGGAGCGTTGCGTAAACACATTTCAGTGCCTGAAGAGAGGCTGCCAAGCTGGAGGACTGAGCCGTAGCTTAAAGGTGGCTGTCGGGGAGGAAGATGGGAAAACAGAGATCGGCGTCACGAGGAAAAAAAAGAGACTAAAAATAAGAGTTTATAATACACGCAGAAGAGCAAACATGCAGACTTCAGCGGCTTTTATGTGAATTCCAGTCCCCCTAAGATGACAGCCTTTTTTCCATACATCCTTAATGGACTGCCTCTGCATGCATATTCTATGTTTTATGGACCTGACAGCCGGGCGCGCAGACGTCTCATGGTACGGAGTGCGCAACGACTGGAGACGCCACTTCATGGATTTTTAAACACACACGGTCTCACAGGAGCTCCATCAACTCACACAAAGGACGGGACTTACATAAAACGCTCTTATTGTGAAAAATGAGAATACATTATGAGGATGCGTGCTTCAACAAAGCGGCGTTTTGAATCCAACAAAGCGGCAGTAAAAAAGGAGGGAAAAAAGCCGAAAAGAGAGCGCGGCGCACTTCCTGAGAACAAATCCACGGCAGAAATAAAAAACAGTATGACGCCTCTCTCTCTCTCTCCGCGGGATAGAGAAGGGTTCGATCGGCTGTTGAGTAACCGCTGTCAGATGGTTGCCGTGGTGATCTGAGCAGGACCCCGCCACCTTTGAGAGGTGCTGACCTGCCCCAGTTAGCAGCCACATGACTCTCGTTCTGCAGGATAATGGGGTTTTACTGGACCCCCTCCCCCCCCCACCAACTTCGTGTCATGTTTTTCATGTCTCGCTCAGGATTTGAACGTGTTGGAGTGAAAACTGAAAGGCCCAAAAAAGAATGAGTGTCTTAATTCTGGCTTCCTAAAATGTCCTACGTGTAAAATACTTCCACACCTGAGCTCTAAAACACCTAAAGGTCAGCTTGTTTTACCGATTCGCAGGAACACACATGCACAGGAGAGACAGGATGTCAAAGGTCATTAATATTTTCGATGTAAGGTCGATATAAAAGACAGATTGCCGTGTAGATTGGAACCACAGATAAGAAAGACTGACCTCACCCTGTCCTGATTTCTCTGAATTCAACCCGCCCCCCTTCTGTGAAACAAAACACTGCTCCTGTTTATTTTCACAACTCCTCTCATCGAGGCATTCCTGGGGCAACAATAAATGTTTAGCTGGTTTCACATGAAGCCATCTTAATAACAAGTGTCGACCGTTATTTTGACTCCCCCACAAACCCAACATTGTGTCTGCTGCCTTGAAGTTTCCGATGGGAAATAAATAGCGTTGCCCGCGTGGTACCGGCCCATTGTTTCCACTAACCAAACACAATCTGCTGCTGTCTTGCTCAACCGGGGCTCTCTCATCTCGGCCTTGGCACTGCAGTCGATGCGTTGAGTTGTTTGTACCAGAAAGATTTAGCTCGGGGGATTAGAGGTAAAACCTTAAAAACAAATTAAGCCAGGTAGGCGCCAAATTCACCACATTTATCATGTCAAGCATGAAAACTTGGACTAGATTTTGAGATATTTTACGGCAGGCGGGGGGAGGACTGAGGATTATTTCTGATTGTTGATCATCTCTCCTGTTTTTCCACCACTGACATCAATGTGCTGCCCTGTTTTTCCAGGGTTTTCCTTCAAATAAAGATTAATCACAAGTAGAGTATTTATGCTGTTTTATGTAATCCCCCCCCCTCATCCAACTTTCTCTTATTTATTCAATTATGTAACTGGATGGATTCATTAGCATTAAACTGCACTAAGGACTGATAAAAATCCTCTTGTTGGCTTTCACTGTGGTTCAGGTGGTTCAAAAATTCAATAATCTCATTACATGGCATGTTTGACAGTCACTGAATTAATTTACTTTTAATTACTCAACCTCAAAACAAGTTGTTTATCTCATGTGTTTCATTACTTTTATTACTCAGCGACCACAAACTAAAATCCACATCCATCTATTGAAACTTTATGGACCAAATTAAGTGAAATTAGTGAAACGAGTCATTTTGTATGGTTAAAAAAAATGTTTTACCGACTAATCTTTCTCAATATGAGCTTTGTGAAAAGTCTCTCTGGACCTGCGTACATCACATTTTTAGCTACTAGGTAAAGTTAGCCTCAAACCTAGCACATTTCCCAGGGACTCGACTTACACACCCTTTAACTCTCAATAAAAACAGGTTGATTCCTGAGTGTCGATTTGCCGGTGGCTAACGTTAGCCTCCATCATAGGAGACAACCTTCAACACAGTTAGCCTCGGTGTCGCTTTTTAGCTAACAGATTCTCCACTAGGGTTGTGTAGGTTTGTGCGACAAACACTCAAATAAGGCTGAAAATATTTAAGGAACATGGTAAACAGAAGAGAGGATTAATATTTGGTCTACCTCTAGCGTGATGATGTGATTTCTTTTGAGTTGTGACACTAAAAAGGTATCGGTAGGATTGTGTGCATGTCGTGAGATGCAACTTTAGTGCAAAAGTACTATTATCTAATAATATATGCTAAAATATGTTGATGGTTTAACTGTTTTAACAATTACAAGAGATATATATTGACAGTATTGTACCACAAGAAGTAGATTTAAGACTTACTTTAACTGTTTTATTTGACATCAAGAGGGCGGGACAAGAGCTACTTGGTATTTTAGATAATATTTTTGAGACATTTTTACGCAACAAATGTCTGTTTTAGTACTGTGGTCATGGATTATTTGAAATGTCATGGGTCAGGACAGAAAATGTCCACCATCCACCATTTTGCAGACTTTAGTAGTATAAGCATTGGGTTAGCAAGCCTTTCTAGACGCCTGTATATAAACACTGGCTCACTTCCTGGGTGCGCTACTGCCACATTATTCGACTCAAGGTGATTCCTGAACATAGGCAAACATGAGCAAGCATCCTAAGGGACAACTTTGAATGCAATCAGCCTTGGCGTCGGCCAGCTCACACGTAATGGAATCGCTTCTTTCAGTGAATGCAGAGAAACCAAACAACAAGTAGTGGCAGTAAACAAATGGAGCTGGCACCTTGGAGTGACATCTTACAATATGTTTTACTCTGTAATGTACAAAAAGTGCGAAAAGATTCAACACACAAACATCCTTGAGTTTCCCTGATCCGTGTCGCAGATGGATTTCTTTTCACAACATTCAAAGCTGTTTGATACCTTAGAATAGCTAACAACACCGTGAATGGCCGAGTTCAGGGCCATTTTTATTTTTCCGGACAAGACGTTCATAGAAATACATTTTTTATAAAGATTACAAGCTTCTCCTGAGGTCTGAAAGCCAGAGTCAGTGAGCTCTGCCTTTCATGCAGAACCTACACCTCACTTATTTTCACGTCACCCTTCTTAAATAGGCCCATTCAAGTGCTCACTAGCATCGATCCGTTGGTCAGCCTTTGAGCGCTTGAATGCATCTACGGGGGAGTTACATTTCTCGACTAACTTGGTCTCATCAGACGCTTCGAGTTGTGAAAGTTATCTGTCATGAAAGTACTTTTCTTGTAGGGTTTTGTGGGCTAATCCTTCCCCCTCACTTTTTTTTTAAGTGGGGTGTGTGTGTGTGTGTGTGTGTGTGTGTGTGTGTGTGTGTGTGTGTGTGTGACACGAGCAGAGGAGGGCACGCAAGAAAGCTAAACAGACCCAAGAAGTTCTGAGACGCGACAGGAGGAGTCAGACCTAATCAGCGAATGCAAATGCCGTCCCCGCTACCAGCCTCGAGTACCGCCGTGACTCCGGATGCCAAGAATGTGTGGAACTAATCCTGAGGATTTGGTACGCTCCCCCCCGCCGCCGCCTCACCTTCCCCCCTGCTCGAGACTCCTCTCTCTCCATATCCCTCTTCTGTGCTGCTGCACCGGTTCTCCCCCTGTCCTGAATATTGTTTCTTCACATTATGTTTGTATACCGTCGCCGCCCATGACCTTCTTTTCCATTAGTCTGTTCAGTGGCTCCCTCTCCCATCCGCTTATGTTTCCAACACTTTGATTGCTGGCCCCTTCTCGTCCTCATTTTCCCTGTCACTCACTTGCCCCTTACTTTTTTTTTCCCCCTGCCTCCTCGCTCATTATCTCCTTCCTCTATCCCTCTCCTCCCCTGCGGTGGCTTCGGTCCCCCGATGCATTTCCCCTTTTCCCGTTCTCCTTCTCACCCACCTCCATTTCCTCTCCCATGGTTCCAGCAACACGCCAACATTGGCACGGCTGTAAAGTTCATTTGCACCTCTGCAGCAGACTCCGCTGAACCATTTCGATGGGGGTCGCGACATTGACCTTGGAAGAGCAGCGCTACTATGGCAACGCAGGGAAAAGGCACGTTGAGTTACCACCTCCACCTTCAGTCCGCTGTCGGAGGCACGGTCGTTTAAGAGGAGAACCGCGGTTACAGTTTGAGATTCAGCCGGTAAAAATTGTGGCACAGATGCTTGTGTGTCACCACCAGCTGAAGAGCACCATAAAGGTTATGGCACTGTCGTCAGTGCCACAAAATAACATTTATTTTTAAACCAGGGTGGAGCTGAGGTGGTGGTGGTGGTGGTGGGATGGGGTTATGGTATATCTGAGCCATGAAGAATTCTGCTCAGGACCACCCAAGGCCTCAAGCAAGGCTGTCTCTACATTTCAGATGTTTTTTGTCCTGAAATTGTTAGCTGTAGACTTCAATTTGCAAAAGTTGACAGAAGCCCAGCTATACAAACCAGATTTTTCAAGGGATGAAGCCATTTTTGCATCGAGCTGCTTTATTTCATTTGTTAGCTAGTTAGCTCAAAAGATAATAACAGAAAGACTCATGATGTAGCCTGCATGCTACACGCCAAGTTACTGATTAACTCTTGAAAAGGAGACAAGAGACATTCATTTATATTTTACCTTCCAAAGCATCTGCAAGGACTTGTTACGATGAAATGTAGGGTAAATGTGCAGCTTTTGGTTGATGTGGAAAACCGACTGCAAAGTGTGTTGACAACTCCAGCCTGTGGTCTGTAAAATCACCCAGGCTCTTTTCTTTTGCCCGTGGCTCCAGAAAAGAAGCTTAAATAACGTGACAAAGAACAACTGCCAAACGGTGAGCCGGATCAACGAGGTTAAGCGATTGGACGGCCGAGGTTGTTATATCACTTTTTGAATTAGAGAACATTGGCCCAAGGCGAGGGTCATTACAGACGCACTGAAATGTCTGGGCTCGATGGCCTCTTGCGTCAATGTCTGACTCAGCAACATCAAATAAGGATATCCTGTTTAAACTGGAAAACAATCTGTTTCTCCGCAGGACCTCAAAGCTTAATTGTTTAACTGTTCAGTGTGTGTGAGTGTGTGTGCAAGTCTGAGCAAGTGAGTTCAGGAGGAGACTGAGAAACAGAGTACGGGCAAGTGATGAAGGTAGGACCTGGTAAAACACTTCCTCCATGCTGATGTTTCATGTGTTCCTGGTGGTTTAATGGACAGTATTCCCTTTATTTTCTTAAAAAGATTTTCTGGGTTTCCTTTTAGGTTTTCCAATGAGGTGACACAAACACCAAAAGATGCATTTTTCTGCCATTTCTCAACTATATTTTAGGACTTGAAGCATCCTTAGATACGTAAAAGTAACACCTAAAATTGGAGAAGTGATGCCACTTTGGTCTTTTGGCCGTGAAAGTGGAATAACTCAAACACCCAAAGCTGCATTTTTTGGCAGTTTCTTGTCAGTAATTTAAGGACTTGGAACTTCCTCAAATATGTGAAAGTAGTGCCTAAAATTAGAGTGCATGAAAAAGCAAAACAAAATGATTTGATACATGTTGGTGATGCACTCTCTGGTGCCTTCACAACTGGAATACCATTCACCAGTGGATGCATTTTCCTGCCATTTCTTCCTCAACGTCCTCAAATACACAAAAGTAGTGCCTGAAAATACAGCACAAACAACTGCAAAACATCCCATTTTGCAGTCATAGAGACAATACAAATCCTTGGTTGCTCTCCCTCCCAAGCCTGGAGCCTTTCCCTCAGTTCCCTTTTGGTAAATTTCCTCTGTCACATTACAAGACAGACAACTGGACTATAACCCTCTGCGTCACACTGGGCTGAATCCAGGTGGCAGCAGCTCCGAGTCCTCTGGGATGGAAACGGAAGATTCCATGCTGTCAAAGCCGTGAGGTGTATCTGGAGGCGAGAGGACGCAGGAAGCGCGACCAGCTGACCTGGCCGACGCTTTGTGGAATGTCCTCCGTGTTATCCCCCAGCTCATCTTTCAGCTCCCAACTATGCGCTTTGTTAATTCTTATTCACTCAGAGCGAGGGCTGCTTTATTGTCTTTTATTTCAGTCGTGCTTTCCAGGAAGAGGAAATGGAGCGGCAGTGATTTGCGGCGTCGAGCTGGAAGAAGGCGACGGTGACGGATTCTCAGTTTTCCATGTGTTAATGGGTG
Source organism: Acanthopagrus latus (assembly GCF_904848185.1). NCBI lineage: Eukaryota > Metazoa > Chordata > Actinopteri > Spariformes > Sparidae > Acanthopagrus > Acanthopagrus latus. The sequence continues at coordinate 15,231,713 of NC_051052.1, read as the reverse complement.
GAGAATGGTTTCCAATGTAAGGCCCGGGAGCAGCTTGCATGACGCAAGAAAAATGGGGGAGATCCGCTGAATAATTCAGAACAAGCAATCAACGTAGTCTTCGTTCAATCGTGACGGACCTTGACCCTGGATGACCCTGCTGAGAGATTGAATCATATTGGATTGTGGCCAAAAGTGAAGCCCAATTAATTTTTAATTTCAGACTTAGACCTAGTTACACATATACTCAGGGATTTTAAGGTGTTTAAGCAATGACAGAAATAATCTCTGTTCAAACTAACACACCTGAAATCGCCTAACTCATGGCCGTTAACATACACTGGGCATGTTCATGCTTGTAAACAGGAAGTAGATACTGAAAATACTGTGAACAAGACAGAGAAACATGACCATCCTCTACAGAATCCTCCTGTTATGGTTTTGTTTTATTTTGCTTTATTTTGTAAAACTCATCCTCACGTGTTGTGCTGTGACTTCCACTTCCTGTCTTTGTCTATTTCCCAAACTATTTTCCGTAAGTCTGTCCTTTTTCCCTTCTCTCTTTTTCACTTCATCTGTGTCGTTCCTGGTGTCACTGCGTTTACTCCTCGTGTTTTCTCTCCTGCGTTCCCAAAGCTTCGTCCCAGTTCGTACTTCATTTGGGCCAGAGCGACCGAATGTCGGGAGGAATTATTCCCTTTTTTCTGCGAAATAACTTTTTTTTAGGGGTTAAAGGTGCTAAAAACTCATTAAACTTCGCACACGTGGTAAAATGTACCTTTTTTTATGACAGTGGCTGGGGCAAAATTTCCCTTAAGGACGGACCCCGCAGATGGTTAAACCTAGATGTATGACATTTGTACATGTGTATCGTGCCTTGACCTACAAAAAAAGTCTCTTGTCGCCTAACAGGATGTGGGCCAATTGGTTTTGTATTTCTCTTTAGTCTTGTCGATCTGCCCCAGCTTGTTTTTGTCAGTTTTGTTGCCTCTCTTTGACTTTATCTTCTTTTTTTGTGTGTCTTCAGCTTTACCTAATAAAGCTTTCTTTTTGTTACACCTTCCTGCCTGCCTTACAAAACATGCTGCAACCAGACGTCTTTGTTGCTTTTCCATCACTGTGGTATCGATGTCCTTTTGTGTCTGTTTAAATACAAACAATATGACACCCAATCCTTCGATGTACGGGCTCAAACCTGCCAATGATGCGACATAGTGTCACAAGGCCCCGTCAGGAAGCAAACCTGGGTGTCTGCATCATCATTTCCAAAAATCTCTGTTCCTACCCGAAGTTCTGGCATATATTCACAAAAGGGTCTGTTTTCAGCAACCTAAACCACTTTGTTTTTGAGAAAAAGAACCAAAGTACATTTCAACAGGGCTTTAAAATAGTGAAATACACACTCATACTTTCAGACTTTCAACTTTGTGCATGCTGGGAATTGTTCCTGAGCTTGCGATGACACTGTTGCCAGGGAACACACCCGACTAGTACACTCGCTCACGTGCCGTTAAACACCAGAGGCATTTCTCCTAAATGTGCACGACTGCACGCGTCACATAAACAAAAACTGTAATCACCACATCATCCCGGCCGCAGAGGGAGGATGTACCCGCCCTCGTGAACGACACAGACAGACACGCACACGCTTTCCCCGCATTTACTTATACGGCATACCGAAAACACGGAGCGCCGTTGCATGCGTCCTGCGATGTAAAGCAGAAATACATGTTCTGCACGCATGATCACGCAATTAAAATCAAAGTGTGGCACCTCAACAAGAAGCGCAGCCTCCTCCTTGTATTCACAAGTGGAATCTAACGCTTATTTACATGCCTGCATGCATCCAAACACGCCCCACTTCACTTTTCTGCCCGGATACGGCGACAGCGGCACCCAAACAAGATTATTCACGCGTCTTTCTTCTGCACTCGTTTTCAGCTTTTTGGGTGCTTTTGTGCGACGGGCCCTTGGGCTCACATCTGCACGCTACCGTCATGGTTACACTGAATGTTTCTTGCATGTGTAAATGTTTCTCTCAAGATTTTTGCAAGCGCATCTGAAACTTTATAATACCAAAACCTGTCTGTTCTGAGGAATGTACGTTGACACAAAAAGCTTTTTTGAAAGCCTGAATGCTGGGAAGTGGAAGCGAAACTGGGGGGAAACAAAAAATACAGGTCACATGTGATTTATACATTTATGAGCCTGGTGCAAAAAACCTACGTAAAAGAATTATTGGCATAATATTTCAGCTTGTTGGGACAGCTGCCCCCGTCGTGCCCTACATCTGTCAACTTGTTAAGAAACACCATACTTCTGTCCGGGAAGTGAGCCTGCCAGAGTGGGAGAGCGGGAGTGTGTCTGCATAGTAACAAGGCTTGCCAAAGCATGGGGAATAATGGTGTGTGTGTGTGTGTGTGTGGTGAGTGTGTGTGTGTGGTGAGTGTCTGGTGTGGAGAGGCTACAGTCTGCAGGGGGTCTGTTCCTCTTCGCTGGGCACAAGGATACAATGTAAACAACTCCACCGATCAGCCAATCAGGCAACACGCTGGGGTGACCACCCATGCCCTGGCGGTAACCTCGCAAGGCGCACACGCACACACACTCTGATGCCCACGACCAAACTCGGGTGTGAGACACACACACACACACACACACGCGTGCAGAGTACAGCAGAGACGTTCATGACTCTATCTGACCTCATTTCGGCGTGAGGGTGTGTGTGAGTGGGGGGAGGCTGCAGACAGACATACATTAGTGATGGGGCTCAGTCTGGGGGTCCCACGCGACCGACATAATGGCACACACGCGCACACGTTGTAATCCAGAAAAAAAAAAAAAAAAAAGGTATTTCAGAGTAGTATCCATCCCCCTCCCCCTCCCCCGCACTGCAGCCTGTTGTCACCTTCAGAAAATACAGCGTGAAAAACTCCAGCGCGGCCCGTTGTGTTGTTCGTCCTTGTGTAAGTCCTTGTTTTGTTTTTGTTTTTTTTTTCTTTCTTTGCTGCTGCTGCTGGTTCATTCCTCTGGAAGGAAGCCATAATGAAAAATCCCTCCGCGGACCACAGGATCCCATCGTCCTCGCCTGTCCTTGCCTGCCAGAGCGGAGGCGGGGAGGAGGACGAGGGAGAGGCGTCCTGAGACAGACAGACAGAGAGACAAATTAATTAGTAATTAAAGACGGTGACAGGAAAGTATGGGTCTTGCGGGGGCTGTGAGAGAATGTGCAGACGGGGCGAAAAGGACACGCTGCCTTTGTCGAACTCCGTCGCTCTGGCTTTATGTCGGCGTCCTTCTGTTGTTGTGATCTATACAAAAACTAAAAGAAGAAGAAGAAACTTGCAGAAGACGTTTAATATTTTACACGTTCTTCGGGGGTTTAATGGTGAAAACATGATTATCAGTGTGGGCCAGTGGGAACGGGACAACATGCACTTCTATAGCTGAACTGTCCCTCGTTACCACTGGCGATAATGGATGATATCATAAATTTGTCCAAGGCGACTTACAGTAATTCACACACTGATGGCGTTGGCTGCCATGCGAGGTGCCGACCAGCACATCAGGAGCAGTCTGCAGTTCAGTATCTTGCCCAAGGACACTTCGACATGCAGAGCAGGGACACTGAACCAGCAACCTTTCCGATAACAGGAAGCTGGCTCGAGCCCCCGAGCCAATATTTCCATGAAACTATTTATTTCAGCCGTAATGTTATGTTGTATGTTTTCTTGTATTGCTAAGCAACTTGCAAACAGTGCTACATAAATAAAAAAGTTGAAGTCAGACGGCAAAAATGAAAGTGACCTTCACCTGTCAATAAAGGCTCATGATGATGATACGAATCCAAAACTCATTTCAACTTTTCAACCCATTTTCGACGCCACTATTTGTTATGTTGAAAGCATTTGAAAACATTTGACTGTGATTTTGTAAAGTTTGTTCCAATATAAAAAGGCTTCATTAGGGTTGTGTGGCGTACCATTATGATAAAAGAAACATTTTATCAGTAGAAAAGAATAATAACCTTTGCAAAAAGTAATCGAATTTGAATTATTGCCTGTCGGAGGGAAACAGAGAAGTAATTTTCCTTCTTTTTCAGCGACGTCTGAAGTTCCCTTGGACGGTAAAAACTTCCTCGCTGCTCTCTCTCGCTCTCTCTCTGTCTCTCTCTCGGGGAGCGTTACGGCGTCCGTGCTCGTGATTTAGTGAACCATTTTAGTCAAGGGCGTGTAGAGGCAGCGGGGGGACAATGGACCTCAGGGTCGGATCCATTTTCATTTTACATTTGTACACGACACAATGCAGATAGATTGATTCAGCGCTCGGATACATGCATAAATAACGGGCGGAGAGGTACGGCACCTATGAGCCTCATAACTGCGTACGCACACTTGTATACACACACACACACACACACATATATATACGCACACACACTCGCAAGCGCAGACGATACATCTTAATAAAGCATGCATACCACTGTAAATGTCTGGTATGTATTAAATGGGCAGAGTGCTTCACTCTCTCCTTCAATATTCATGCTGATGGAGATAGAAAGGGTCACAAGGGTTAATAAAATGTGTGTGTGCGTGTGTTTTTAAGTGTGTTATAGGCCAGACTTTATTTCTTCTTCTTCTTACAGGAACACTGTGTAGTTTTATGGAAAAAGAAGAAGAGGAAGATCTTCACTGACAGAACAAACTCTCTTTGTTTTCATGACTGAATAAACTGAATAAACACAATTTCATCCTGTTTTACTTTGTTTACATGTGGCGGACCCCGCCACCTCTCTAGCTTTAGGACCTTGTTTTCCTCTGAGAACAGCTCGTCTGCTCTGCAGCCAAATTAAAATATTTCTGAGTTTGGTTTTCTTCTATCTTTGTTTCGAAGGGATCTCCAAGAATGTTCTGCCGCTTGACAGTTTCTCTTTGACTGCGCCCACAATCCCCTCCAGCATCTTATTGCGCTTCGCGGGCTGATCTGGGGGTCTTCCGGCCTCTCCTCCGCCATGGGTATCGGGATTAAGAAAACAAAATCCCAGCATGCTGAGTCGAGAGTATTCAAATCTCCTTCTCGCTCCAGACAGAGGATGAGCAGAGGTGCGGGGGCGTAGCCGGGCTAAAGATTGGGATCATCTTATTGGGGGACACGCTCAGTGATTCCGCCCGGCGTGGGAGGCTGTGAGCCTCTTGGGGATATTGTGCGAGCGAGCAAACCGCATCCATCTGCCCCGTCGCTGCCTTTCCCTCCATCTCCATCTCCTCCTGTTCGCCTCCTTTCATCTCCAGGTGGGCCTACTACAGCCCACTGCATGCATGTATTAGCGCTTCCTTGAAGCGAGGCGACCTTCATGCGCCCTTTAGTTTCCATAGCAGCGAGCGGGGTGAGTCGTGCGACATTAGCATTTCGCCCGGCTTGAGCCGCCGCCTGATCAAAGCTCCATTGATTTTTGTGTCCCACGTTTATTCAAAATGCCCCCTTCCTCCCAATTAGAAAAGAAGAAGGGCCACGTCTTTCTTTGTAACTAAAAATGGGACTTGTAAGCGAAGTTGGCTGGAAAGAACAGAAGAGAGATGAACGGAGTTTTAAATTTACAGTTACATCTCCTTCGTATCAAGTCAGGAAAATGTGTCTGTCCAGGAAACAACATGACCTTTTCTCGTTCAGTGTTTGCCGCCATTTTCCTGGAGAGTTTTCTGGCCCTGTGGATGGAAGTGTTCACCTTGATCCATACGATGATTGTCAGTATATTTTGCGCAGACATTCATTGTCCCCAGAGGTTGACCCCCCATGTTTCCCTTCTGCGTGTCTTTAGGGCTCCCCTGCTCCAGTTTAAAGTGAAATATCTCAACAACTGTTTATCCGTTGGCCATGAAATCTGGCACAGAAGTCCACAGGAGGAATCCTGTTGACTTTGGTGATCACCTGCCTTTTATCTGGTGCCACCAGAAGGTCAGCGTTTTCATGAACAAACACAGACGTTCATGGTTCACCTGACTTTCTCTCTTTAGTGCATCGTGAGGTCAAAGTTTTATGTGTTTAACCGACCAACCAACATTGGACAATGTCATGACAACGCGGCGCTTATGAGCAGGTTAGGGTTTCGGTACAAAAACCACTAGGTTAACGTTGGGAAACCAATCGCGTTTTGGCTTAAAATACCTGGTGTGGTCACAACAAACACAGCTGTAGATAACCCGAGACCTTGTAAAATACATTTCTGGCGCCACAAACTTGCTGGGAATTGTCCTGTGGTTTTCTTAAAACTTTCCAGTGGTGTCACGCTGACAAACGATGAAACAGTGTGGTCCAGCATCAAAAACCATCCAGTGTTTTCACATTTGCAGCTGCTGAAACTCTCGCTGACTGTCTCAAACTAGAGTTACTGGCTTGGCAGCGTTCTCATCTGTAGCTCCACCTCCGTCTCCAGATATGACAACCAGGCCAAAAAGATGGAATATGAACATTGTGTGACAATACAAATGTAAATGTACCAGTGTTTTCTCGCATTGACATTGTTACTGCATGTATCTGAACATATCAGCAATATAACCAAAAGAGTTTCATAAGATATACAGGCGAGCAGAGACGAGTACGAAGTCGCCACATGTCGTAAACTAGCACTAGTTGCTCATCGGACAATGATCCGCTTTAATCACACACGGACTCTATCGAGCATCACACAGACTTTATGATTCTGACATTTGCATTCACACACACAGCTCCTCCGGGTGATGTGAGGACAGTTTCGTGGTGGCGGTGCATGTGTGAAGCGGCCTTTGTCGGAAAGAATCTCTTTCTTTTGCGGCACGTCCACAAAATGCCAAGGTGAAGTATTCAGGATTTCCCTCGATTGAAGGCCGCAGTAGTTCATCGATTTCTTTGTTTGAAAGTGTCCTTCGGCGTGACATAAAGCAAAGTTAAGAGTAATTTCAAAAAGAGGGATAGAGGTCGTTGTCCAGTAACGGCGGGACGTCCTCGGAGGCTCATCGGCGTATTGATCTGTACTTTAAAACGAGCCTGTGTTAACCCCTTTCGAGGGGACGGCAGAGCTGCGAGAGCCAGATTAGCACTAATCTATCGCCAATGGATGTAATACACACATTTAGCGTATGGAGCTCATTCCCTTTGGACGATGATTTTGACGCATTAATCCAGAAAAAAAACACGTCCGAAACAGTCGTGTGTTTGTCGGGCAGAGGGGAGGGCGGCGAGATTAGACGTGTGGGGAGTCAGGGGATCAGACAGGCAGCAGAGACAGATTTGTAGATACGGATATAGGATTTACACTCGCTGTCACACACACACACCTCGTCAAACACACACACATACAGTGGATTTGAGATGCGGAGGCTAACTGACCTCTGGCCTTTTAAGCTGAGGCTCTAGATTGCAAAAGGAATGAGTGGAGATACGAGCCGAAAGACGCTTAAAATGTTTGCCTTTTGTGAAACGAAACAAATCAAGGACAAGTAGACTCCAAAGAGGGTTTCTGTCTGTTCTGTCCCCCTGGTTATCCTCTGTCTAGCCTCTCGTTTAGCTCGGGATTTAGTATAATCAATTACAAAACGAGCCGCCCCCCCTCCTCCTCCTTCGCCTCCTCCGTCCTCCTCATCTGCCTCCATCCATCCTCAACTGTATTCCAGCTTTTTTTTTCAGCGCGGATGATTGGACGTCAGCCTCTTTTCAGGCGTTTTTTTTTTTTTTGCATCTGCGCACAGGCAGGAATATAGAGACATTGTGGCATTTCAGCTGCCCTTTGTCCCCCCAGGCTGCTGCGAGACGCCGATAAAAGACGCAACAAGCTCAGTCACAGATCAGCCTTTCAGGGCTAGGAGGAGAAGAAGAAGAAGAGGAGGAGGAGGAGGAGGAGGAGGAGGAGGAGGGATGGAACTGAAAAGGGAAAGTGCTTCAAAAGCTCAGTGGAGTGAAGGAGGGAAGAGAGAAAAAAAATCAGTCGGGGGAAGAAAGACGGGGACATGAGTGGGATGTGCTGAAGTAAGAAGGCAAGAGGAGTCGCTGGATTGCGGCTGACAGTGAGAGACGAGTGTGCATACGGGTTTTACTGTGCGTGTGAACGCTCAGGAACAAGACAGGTAGAGGGAATATATCTCAGACCGCCATTCCAGATATGAAACACAGCCTTTGTGCGGATAAGTTCCCCCATTACAATGCTGCACGGTCGAGCTGCCATACGGACTGAGCTCGGGGCCATCGCATGAGCATGAATAATGCAATGATCAGCCAGAACCACTCTGTGTTCTCCGTCCGTCTGTCCGTCTGTCTGTCTGTCTGTCTGTCTGTCTGCTCACCACTTCAGGGTAGGGGACCAAACGTGGGTGTAAGCAGCGCACAGCACACCCTCATTTAGAGAGAGAGCTGGTAAATACATGGTTTAAATTTGCAGTTTGCCAAGAAAAATCAACATTTAGCCGCTGAGCTGACTACAGAGTTCATACAGTGCTGTCTTCCTCATCTCAACACCAGTGGGGACGTCATTTAAAGGCGCTCTATGTCACCATTTTAAGCAGTTTACATGTATTTATCGCTTTGTATTGGCCAAATGTAGCCTGACGTGAAAGATGAGACTGTACAGGCCTGTGGACGACTTGTTTGAGGTAGTTATCTTAGGTAGTTATTATCTTCGACTTTGTGCAGATCCTCGAGAACGTCGTCCCTCCAAAGAGCAACAGGAGCTAACGTTAGCTCAGAAACGGGGTCCGCTAACATTAGCTAATAACAGGCTTCTGGCACAACATGGAAGATCTGCAGAGATCCTTTAATTTGTACATAATAACATGTAATTTGGCAGGGGGCAGCTGTTACTGTTTGAAAAACTATAGAGGTATAATGGCTACAGTTAGCCACACAGGCTAATGTTATGCTAAGCTCAGTTTTTCTGAACTGCACGCTGCAGGAGTGTATGAAAACAATGTGTGCTCCGTCACAACTATCGGAAACATTTTCTGATAAAATTCATGTGAACATCCTCTCAAGTCGAGTCGGAGAAAAATTTGGTACACAGGTCGCCGACTTGACATCATGTGACGCACAACAACACACCAAAGTGGGAAGAGCGAGTTCTGGTCTCTGGGCCAGGGTTAAGGTCTGCTGCTCAGATTTGTTAGTCACATGACTACTAGCTTGTCCATGTCTCTTGTCTTGATGCTAAGCTAAGCTGATCGCCATCTAGTTGCTTTACATTTAGCGAGCAGACAGGAGAGTAGTGTCGGTCTTTTCCTCTTCTTCTCCAGCAAAGTCGCCTTCTGCAAACTAATTTGTATGAACCATACTGACATAGATAAGAGTTACAGGAGACACGGATGGCAGGCTTCCAATTTCAACATCTGTAAGTGAGACACCACTACATATTTTAAAGGACAATTTCAAGCCATGTTTGTAGTGACAAAATTAAATATGTATGATTGGAAAATTGGGACATGTCCAGCTGTTTTTAGCAACCACAACAGGTATTTCAAGCCAAAACATGATGTTTAAACCTAACCAGAGCATTGTCACAGGCTGAAATTGACAATTAAACATAAAGAAATGTAAAGGTCAACATATCAGTGGTTTGCAGAAACATACATTGCCAATATTTATTTTGTGAATAGTGCTGAATTTCTTTGGAAGAACAAACTATTCCTTCAACTGAGCTGTACAGAATAAGAATACATCTAATAACCATGTTTAATATGTGTACAAAAATTGACGGCCTTATCTGGTTTAGTGCTGAGCTCTGGCAATCTTTACCGATCTTCACTGTGGCTGCTACTGATTTCATCTTATCAATCATTCTATCAGACTCTGTGTCATTTTCGTCCAAATGATGGATCTCTCCGCCTCGATAGGCATCGCATGAACCGAATGCATATTAAAGACGGCATCTACGCTTCAGTCCCCCCAGCCTGGATTCATTCCCCTGAGCGTTTTCGTTTCTTTTTTTTTTCCTTTCCACAAAACATACATGTTATTCTTCCATCAGTCTGAGGGGGGAAAGTGGCCTCTTAACCGCTGATATCATCGGACAGGCTGTGAGTGCTGGTGAGTATGTGGAGCGATTCAATAACAGCGTGACACTGAGGGAGAGAGTGGAGATGTCTATGAATTGCAGAGCGCCGCATAAACAGCAGTCTGATGCAACGCGCTGTAATCGCAGGGCTGTCAGATACACACTTTAGGTGACGGCGCGCGTGTGTTCATGCAGAGAGAGTGAAAGAGAGACAGAGAGAGAGAACGGCGAGATTAAAGATGGCAAGAAGATCCATTAGGGCTCAGTCGTATGGATGAGCCAGAGCTAATCAGAGGCAGTGTGTGTGTGTGTGTGTGTGTGTGTGTGTGTGTGTGTGTGTGTGTTTGTGGCGTATAGGTGTGTCTGTTGTGTTGCAGACTGTAATTAAAGCAATTAACACAGTCGCACAACAGTGGCATCTGTGGCCTGTCTGGTCATTCAAACAGCAGCGGCGTCAACAAAATGGCTGCTGACATGATAGCAATCAGGTTATAAGATGGATGCTGTTGCATTGAGGTGTTGTACAGGTGTGGCTTTCCTGAATAAAGGCGTCAAATGTGTCTTGACAAAATCTTAATCTGCAGCATGTTTTGAATGGATGAATGATGAATGAATATGCCTAATTTTCTTCATTAAGTTCCACGCCTGTCGAAAAATGCCTCATTCCACCTTTTACCCGGATCTCCACCAAAAATTAGGGGGTCTATTCTGGGTCAAGACTTATCCTCCGTCCAAGTTTCCTGGAAATCTGTTTAGTAGTTTTTGTGTCACCCTGGTCACAAACCAACCAATCCATGAAGTAGTTCAGCTAATCTGGCCAGTTTTAGGGCCCAGGCACAACAAACTGACTGTAAACAAAGTTAAATGTATCTCAGCCAAAAAAACTTCTCTTGAACACACTGCAAAGACTTCAGCTGATGGTCAGCCAGCTTATACGTTCTGTAACAACTCAGCCCAATATTGGCCAAAGGTTGGGCTGGCAGGGCTCTTACTGTCCTAAAATCTTAATTTGTTTTGAAACCTGCAGTAAAAAAACGAGTTACAATAAAGCTACATTTTTAGCTGCTAGGTTAAATAATACTAAAATCTGTCAAAAAAACTAGCTGAGAATTTTAATGGAATATAGTTTTGACAGCAGATCTGACATCGATCGTCCTCCTGCTCCATCTCAGCCTTTTAACCACTTTATGATTATGCAAAATAAACCTGCTTTAATTGAGTTTCCTGGCCGGTTGGGAGCAGCTGAACGTTCTGTACACCCACCATGCAACTCCGTTAATAGTCACATCTCCTCCTCATAAATGAGAACATGGTCACCGCAGCTTGAGGACGGAGTTACATAAGTGCAGGGACAAAAAGACGAACAGAGAGGAGGGGGAGCAGAGGGCTGAGGGATGCAGAGAGGAAAAAAATACAAAGATGTATTATTTCAAAGTCTTTTGTTGCGGGATGACGAGCGTCAAACGGGAATTTCAGGCAACCTTGTCCTCCTCTTGAGCTTATCTGGATCTTATCTCCGCCGAGAAACCAATTACACCAGAGGTCAAGGGCCTCTGCCCGCGCACACATGTGTGTTTGCCATGTTTGGGGTTACACAGGCGCAGATGCTGCGACTGTGAGTCTGCGTGAGCGTCATCCGAGGCCGCTGGTGCAAATCATGACATAAGAAACACACTAAATAACACACCGCCGCCCACAAAGCGCAGGTTTGAGGAGGAATGAGTCACCCAGAGAGCGGCAGGAGAGCTGTTTACATAAGTCTATCAAATGGCAGCCTCCACTGGAGTCTGCTATTACATAATGCTGAACACAGGAGCAGCGGCTTCAAACTGTAAATAACAGCTAAGCATGATGCACGGAGACAACAGGGGAGACAAACTGAGGGTTGGCAGCAGCTGAATGTTCATATTTTCCAGTTTCAGGAAACATCCATGTGGTCACGGCCCAAAGTCATCTACCAAAGCTGGTTAACACAGAGGATCATCTATCTGCCGAGGAGGCGGATATTTCCCTCAGGAGACGGAAGAGCTCATTTTTAAAAGGTGATAATATGCCAGTGTTTTGTTCACACCGTCAGAAACAATACAGTCCCTGATGGGTGTCACATGCTTCTCAGCCACGAACGCACCCGACACCTGAATCCCCTCCGGGGGGCTTTAATGCCGCAGCGTTAGCACATGAAAAAGCCCCCCAGAGAGGGTGCGTCTCCCCTCTTTTTGTCCCCCCTCAGACACTTTACCTTGAGGTACCAAGGTGCTCATCAGCTTTTGTTAATGTGAGTCACAAAGCCCTGCTGCCTCCCCCCCTTCTGGGAACGGGCGTGTGAAGGAGTGAGTAAACATTTCCATACACACATCATTTTAAAAAAAGAACTCCATTTCCTACTTTTTATGTATATATATATTTTTTTGGGGCGGTTTGTAGTCTTTCTTTTGCTTGTTTTAAACATCTGTTTACCACCAATATGAGTTCATTTCACACTTACAAATGTTGAAACACAGTCCTGAACTGTGGTCGCTGGTTCACCTGTGACTCCACCAGTGTCCCCTCCACCTCTTAATGAAAGTCTTGTCGTAGATACGTAACGTAAACGTGATACGACTTATTTTGTAGAAATGTCAGTATGGTATACAGCCAACGACACGTGGCTATATGAGTGGACGTACACGAGGCCAGCGTTTCATCGTGGGGGCTGGGCCGCGACAGGAGATTAACTTTGATGTTCTCATTTTCGAAGCGCCTTAAGAATGAAATTGTGTCTACTGGCGGAAAAAAGCTGAGGGTCAGAGGTCCGTCACAACCAGATCAGTTGAGGGAAAAAAACCATCCCTGTGAGGTTCTTTCTGTAGCTCCATTTTTCTTTATTGTGCTTGTTGTTTGAAGGAGGTCTGGTGTAACCGGGGGGAAGAAGCTGATTCGACACCTGCAGTTTAACCCCACAGGACATGTTTGCCTGCAGTTCCAGTAGATTACATACCGACGCTTGCACTTCTCCCCCTTTTTTTTTTTTTTTCTCATTTAACGTGCCAGCCAGAGTGTACTCGGCTGCCTGCTCGCATTAGGCCCAACATGCTCGGAGATTTATGAGGCAGATAACTGTAACCGCTGAGTAATTACAGAGGGACAGAATAATTCAGGGACGCACTCATCATCAATCACATGTGCCATTTAGATAAAACGCTAAGTTGCGGCGTGTGGTGGGATGTCCTATATGTGCAGGAGGAGGAGGAGGAGGGTGCTCATGAAAGATTTATGTCTCTATAGGCGGCGAAGGCTATATGGTGTGGATACAGATGTGCCAGCGGATAGACAAGGTCACAAGACAAACACCTGCTCGATGCTACCTGTAAGCTCAAAAATCAAAATCGCTGCCCTCGGCAACATCCATTATTGAGGGGATACACCGAAATCGCTGCATGTTTATGATATTCCATCATTTTCCTTCTCTGCTTACGTCCCGCAGGAGTTTTGTTTTTTGCGCCCGCTTGCCGCAGCATTGTCGGCGCGTGAAAAGAAAAACAAACGGCGAGGGAGCGCGCACGCTTCAATCTGCTCTCTGATTATGTACAGAGGGCGTTCATATTCCATCTCTCGTTTTATTCGTGAACCTCAGCAGTTTTTCAGCAGTCAGAGGAATTTGAGCTATATGGAAAATGGGTCCGAAAATAGATAAGGGGGGCGGGGGGTTGAACGATAAAGACATCAGCATACAAATAATGCACAAGCAGCATCACATTCTCACATGCGCTTGTCTGTGGAAAACAACTCTCTGCCGTGAAGCTTTCAGTCCTGTAGAATTATGTCTGTCCCGAAAGACACAAGTTCAGAAATACTAATGGGGGAGGAAACACTGAGCCGCTCGGGCCGAGCCGTCTGAGGGATTTGGAGACAAAAGAGGAGCTCGCTTAGTAACATCATCCAGTCCAAAACATTACTTATGTTAAACCAATCAGGTTGAAGGATTAAGGCGGTCAGTCTCCAAACACATACAACACGCTGCAAATAAATCATAATCGCTTAATCTCATATTCAATCTTAAAAGCTTATAGATTGTCTGAAAGCAGCAGAACAATTCAGCCGGCATAGTTTGGTTTGGTAGTCGGCGACTTGAAATCTCGAAACTGGAGGAAGGATCGCACGAGAAGCCTTTACTCATGCACGAGTTATTATATTTGTTTTAGGGAATCAGCTTATGTGTTGGAGGAGAACTTTAATAATCAAAATCTAACAAAAGAGCAAAGATAAAGTGAGCGTGAGCTGATTTTCTGTTTCAGGGAAGCTGGAGAACACTGGAGGGAGGGAGAAGGCTGATGAGGGAGACGCAGCGCAGGTGTGGAGGAGGAACTCAGGTAACACAGCCGGGCTGATGGTGTGATTGAACACAGGTGTGGAGGGAAAAATCAGGCTGGTGAGGAGCACAAGACAACAGAAGGGACAACACTGGAAAACTGCAAAAGACGACACAAAACTAACCAGAACAACGCATAACACACACACACAGTGGACCAAAATAACAGGACTATGAATGGGAAACGATGGGAGCCATTGTCACTGGCTTACTAGCCTGGCTAGCCAGCTAGTAAGCTAATGGCTAGCTCCACAGGTACAGCAGTTCACCAATTAGCCCTGCGAGTATTCAGTACATCAGGACCACTTATATCACATAACCTAAAAGAGTGAATGGCACTTTGTTTTGTGAGCCTTATTTTTCCTCTAGAATTTGAAAATATTCCCAACTACTGAAGAACTTGAGAATATTGTCAGCACTTCAGTCTTATTTGTGGCCGATTAAATAAGCCGAACACATCATCCTCTAACTGATATTGCTAACAATGGCTAACCTAACTGGAACAAGGTTTCTGACTTACAGGCTACTAGAAGGCAGGTATCATTATTCACCACATTCACAATCTTGGTTTAACATATTAGCATGCTAACATTTGCGACTTAGGGCTGAACACAACGTTTAACTGAAGCTGATGGGAGTTTGGAGCACTGGGTAATGAACATTTTGATGTGATGCTGACGTTAGTTGGAAGGTTAAAGGATTACAAAAGTTGTAACAATTCACCCTGAAGGACACATGAATATCTGGAGCAAATGTGACAGCAAACGATCCAAAAAATGTTGATAGATTTCACTGGAAAAAAATGTGTATTTGTCAGCTTGTATTCCTTCTTCTGTTGAAGCTTTGGTTAAAGATATCTTCCCATCTCACCACCATGCAATCTCTACACCAATAACAAGTATTTTCTTCTATCTCGGTGACAATTTTGGCACCGTGATGGTTCAATCCCTCAGTCAGGGGTTAAAACCTTCCATAATGGGGCCATCCATCCTCGTGCTGTTACTTCAGGGGTAAAAACTTCCGTCTCACACACACACACACACGCTCTTCACACCTGAGCCAGAATAAATGAGCAGCCCCCCTCCTCTCCGTCTCTCACTAATATGGATGAAGGAGCTACTTGGCGACTTGACGACCCTCATTTCCACACCAATGGAGAGCGTCCGATACAGCTGTAGCTGATGAAACACATTACCGGGAGACGCAACTCTGCCTCCACAGATGATACCACCCGCACAACAAAGGCTGTCAGCGATGAAAGGACAATGGAGGGAACACCTGTTTCAGCTGGATTGTGCATACAGATAACGACGCTCACACGTTGGATATTGTTCAGTCTGTAATACAACTCTGAGTCGTCTTCGGGAAGTTCAGGAATTATTGCATCTTAAATTTTCCCTATGCAGGCTGTTGGGAATTATAATTACAGCCCAGGTAAATAATCTACTGGGCGTCTATCAATGGCACCGCTGTAACGTTTCTATTTACATGTATTAATCACTTCTTTAGTGGCGGTGTGTCAGCAGATTGCGACGTGATGTGACTAATGAGACCCTCAACTACAATTTGTTTTACTTGTTAAACTCTGCTGGATGGTGGATTTCTTTGTGAAGGACCCCAGTTAGATTTTCCAGGACAGTTGTTAACGTAAGTTTAGCCATGGAGTTTGCTAACAACCCACTTTCCACTGGTTTTGGTCAGAAACCCCACTCAAACCCCCCACTAAGATCAGCCTTTTGTGTGCAATGGGAAGGCGTCAACCCGGCATTTACACCTTGGTCATTTGATTCTGCAGTACACTCTGGTTTTTATCACCTCAGCTGAGCTTTGATCTAAATGTAAGACCCAGGTCAACACGCTAAATTCTGACGCAGGAAGTGATGACACGCTATCAGCATCCGGTGGTGCCTCATAAATATGATAAGAATTTGGGGTGCAATCTATTTATGACATTTCATTACTAGACACAGTGTTGGAGGCGGAGCTCCGTTTATTCCTATGAAAGCTGCTCAGTGATGTTTTAAAGCCAAAACAGCTCAACTACCCAAATGGTGTTTTCCAGATGCTTCTTTCACAAAAGGGTGTGCTGTTGTTTTTTCTGTTCCGACTGTGTCTGGCGCATTTGTGACGTAAAACGTGACATCAGATAGAACAGCTTCAGATGGCTGCCCTCCCTGCGGAAAGTGGGAATGATGTCCATAAGTGTTTTTTAGTGGGTTGAACCTGCACCTAATTTAGGTGGAAAAGCGATAAAAAAATCAGTGAGACAAATACTGTTATTATCCTGTAAAAGCAATGCATTAAAACTGAATTTAAAAGTATGACACTACATTACTATTTTAACTTGTGTAACTTATGGGCCCAAGAGGTTGCAGATGTTACATGAGTGCACACTTTACGGAACGTAAATCCCCCTCATCGTCACACATGTGTTCGCAGGTACGTACAGTGTATGTTGTGTGAGTATCGCGCCAAGTCGCTCCACCGATGTGTCGAGCCCATATGGCGGGCAGGTTGGATCGCCCCGGAACAGTCCATTATGTGGTGATTTGGCAGCGCACACACCGTTACCTCCGCTACACCTTTCGCTCCCTTCACACTCCGGCACGGATGATGTGGCACCACGCGCTCGGTGCTGCTCCAGTGTTTGCTCATGAGCGTTTTTTTTCCCGACTGCAGTTTGCTCTCGTGTGTGTGTGTGTGTGTGTGTGTGTGTGTGTATGTATGATAGAGTGAGGTAACGAAGCGTCCAGTGTGTGGGAGTTTATCCTGCCAGGAGAGTGTGTGTCCTCGGAGCAGGCATATGGACACAGAGACGGCCGTCAGCCAGCCTGGCTCAGGTTGCTGCTACCTCTCCGTCACCTCCTGGACCAGAGCAGATGCCACGCCGGGCATGGATGGAGAGAAAGATAACACACACACATACACACACAAATACAGCAACACACACAGAAACAGGCGTGTACGCAGGAGACAAGACAGTGGCGAGAGTCAAACACACTTTTCATTTACGCACATTTACTGCTTTCTACTTGTTCTGTTTGGCAGAAACGTACGACTTTATGACCTCCTTTCTACTGCTGCATGCAATCAAGCCACAAGAAAAAGGTCAAATAGGTCGAGCAGATTTTGCGAGATAACTTTAAACCACAGCGTAGCACGAGACAACCTAAGCGCTACAGAGGAAAACAACATGAACACGAAAACCAGGTGGTTTTTGCTGTGGTGACGATTCTGTTTTCCTCAGAAATGAAACTCCTAAGAAGAGAGCACGAGTGAGTTCAGAGATGGTTCAGAGATAAACGTATTCTTACTTGGAATAACATACAATTAAAGGCGCAATATGAAAAAAAAACCTGTCAAGTTTGTCCTAGAAAAACTGCTAACTGCTGCTAATCGTAGCTGCTGGTAGCTTGTCAAGCTAAGTTAACCGTGAAGCTACCAGGCGTATCAGCTGATCTTGCCTGAACTGGGTGCTCAGAGCATCAGGGAAGTTTTTCTTTTTTTTTTTACTATCGAATTACCACCTGATACAGTGCAACGTTGCTAGCTGGTTAGCATGCTAAGCTCAATAGATGTCCAAGCAACATTAGATGTCTTCTACACAGATTCCTTCACATTTTGTTGATTATTTTAGTTGATTTTTGAAGGTTTTAAACTAAAATATGTACACATAGCACCTTTATTTAACTTAATTACTTTTATGTGTGGCGAACCCTGCCGCCTTTCTAGGTTGAAACAGTGTTCTGGGGACCTTATTTTTCCTCTGAGAACAGCTGCTTGTTTATTCAGTTCTGTAAAAGAGTTTGTATTAGTACCTCATTAATATTGTAAATGCTGAAATTCTGAGATTGAATTTCTTCTTGTTCCTCATTTTCGACTAGAATTCAGACAAATATCCTTAGTAAGACTTAAAATTTTCTTTTTTATGTTTAAGATAAACAAACTTTTTCAGGTGGGGATATTTGCATTTTTACAGCAGCAAAGTAGAGATAAAAACAATAAAAAAACAAGAGAAAAATAAAAGAATATTGCACACTGGATTTGCACAGCCGATTATATTAAACTTGAGCCAAATAGTGACATTAAACTTTACTGTAAAAATGTTCTTATGCTAGTGAAAGTAGGCAGCATTATTGTGTGTGAGGTCATTTAACACTAACGTTTGGATAATTCGACGTTTATTCGTTCTTACTGGCTTAACAGCCTTTTTAGGGTATGATATCGACGGATGCGGAGGTTCGCTTGTGTTTGCTGTCCACAAATCCTCGAATTTGCTCGTGCTCACGTACAGTAAGAGCTACAGAAGTGCAGCCCGGTTCTGCGGAGGTGAGGACAGGATCCTGCCGAGCAGGAACACACAAACACAAACACGCCGAAAAACACATTTCTGTCGAGCTCGCGCTACGAGACAGACGCACAGACCGAGCAGTGGAAGTGGGTCATCTCTCTGTGGGGCAGGAGAATAACAACAGGAATATATAAATATAACTCAGTCCTATCAGAACCACCCCACTGTCTGTCTGCCTGCCTGTCTGTCTGTCTGTAGTTACACAGCGAGGGGCTGGAAAACACATCGCTGTTTTTCAGGCCATGAACATCATGAAGTGGGTGAACTAGGGAAGCGCTGGCAAGTAAACATTTTGCCCTGTGTGTGTGTGTGTGTGTGTATGGATGGAGGGGTGGGGGAAGTGAAGAGGTCGAGCTGCTGTCTCGTCTTTTGTCCTTCTGGCTACGCCCGCTCGCATCACATCGCAGACCAAACACGCAGCCGCACACATGCGGCCGTATCCTCCCCCCCGCTTCTCGACCTAGCCGCCGGCCATCAACTGTCTGCATGCATTGCGCGCGCGGCCGTGACCTCATGCAGTCAATTCAAAACAGAAAAAAAAGAGGGTTAAAGACGGCGGCCACGTAGTAAACAAGCGGATCTGCATCACAAGCCTCACTTGTGCAGTTATTACGCCGAGCCCCCTCGTATATCGAATTGCATCCAATAAACTCCGAGATGCCTGATTGGTCCGCGGCCTGTTAATGGGATTCAGCTGACGATCAATCACGTGCGCACACAAACATCTCCTCTCTCTCTCTCCCCCTGCGGTCTGTCTTCCTCCACGCCGGTGTCCTCTTTGTGACGCAGCCCTTCCCTTTGTTGTTTGTACCGAGTGGATCTACATGCTGGGCGTCCTCCGGGGCCTTCAGAGGAGCACAGAGGTGTCCAGCGAGGCGCCTGGCTGCCCTTTAACGCCCTCGCAGGGCCGGACGCGGCTTGAAAGGCACCGAAGCGGGGCTGAGATGAAGCTGCTGCAGGGAGCGTCGACTCAGCGGGGATCTGTGGAGAGCGTTTTTTTTGTTTTATAAGCGAGTAATGTGCAGAGCTCTAAGAAACAGATTCACATTTAGAAACCTGAATGCACCCATGCATGTTTATACCATGAAATTTAAGTGTAGAGCTACAGGAGGTGCTTGAAAATGTCTATTTCTGTTGTGATAAATCAGACAATAAACCATTTTTTTCTCTCGTCAGTATCTGTGCTTCATTTATTGGCATTTTCTTCTTTTATATAGTCGTGACATAGTTGAGAGATTCCTCTTTCAAGACGGAGAAACTTG
Source organism: Acanthopagrus latus (assembly GCF_904848185.1). Classification (NCBI taxonomy): domain Eukaryota; kingdom Metazoa; phylum Chordata; class Actinopteri; order Spariformes; family Sparidae; genus Acanthopagrus; species Acanthopagrus latus. The sequence goes on along the minus strand of NC_051052.1, from coordinate 15,211,758 downwards.
CAGCAGCAGTGTGACTACGACACAGACGGGGGAAGATTACAGGATACGTATGAGATTTGAAAGAGCAGATAGAGAAACGATAAAGTGATCAAGTGTCCTACTTTTTTGTGAAGTCGCTTCAAATATGTAAATTAGCTCCACGGTAGAGCTACTCAGTATTATGAGTGATGTGATGGAGCATTTTTTTTTCGACTGTGGAACTGCTGCTTTTACTCTAACTCTGCACTGTAAAACATACAGATCAATAAAACCATCAGCGTTTGATTCGGTTCCCTATAAAACTTTACTTTCACTACACCGGGCACGAAATCGTCCAGGAACAGGAAGGTTTACTGGCGATCCGGTCTGGTTTGCAGCCCGGCACTGTTTCCATCTGCCTTTACATTTCTATTAAAGATGAAATGATTGAATAAAACTCACATGTTATTTTGTGTTGTTGTTATTTGCGACTCCGGGGGGAAAACAGAAACGGTCCAGTTGACTTTGCAACAGCGGCGCCGACATTAATGCCACTATGAAACGCTCGGGGGAGGAGGAAAGTTGTCTGTTGAGCACTTTAAGCAAATGGTTTGAATACTTCTTCTGCCCACCGCTGTCGCTGCATGATTTTTTCCCATTAAAGTCTACTTATGTGAGCGGCCCTGAGGAACAACTGTAGAGAAAACAGTGGCTTCGACTGTGCAGACGCCGCTGTGGTCGTTACGAATCCGCTCCGATCCTTCATTTGTTTTTCTCAGATGAATTTAAATATTCCCCTCGCACAAGGAGGCCAGTCGGACCCACACACACACACGTTACAATCAATCAACACTGGCCAAAAAAAGTGTGTACCGCTGGAATGAATTGATCTCTTCAGCATTTTGGGTCCCCCCCCTCCACCCGTGGTAATTAAAAGGCTGTTTACTAGAGCCGCAGACAGAAGGGGCTGGCTGCTATGGTCGAGTGGACGTGCAAAGAGAGAAGAGGTGAGGAGCCGTCCAAAGCGCTGCCGGGGCCAAAAACACTCTGGACGGGCCGCCGTTAGCCCGGCAACCGCACTCGGCGGCGGTGCCAGCGCCACACACACACAAACAGACTCGCTCGCTCGCACACTCTCGCAGACACAGAGCTCGGCCTGGACCAGGCGGTGCCAGAATCACCCCCGGGGCGGAGGGTACATTAACTAATTGCTCAGCCCGGCTTACAGAGCACAACAGCATGAACGGAGGGAAGGAGCGGGGGACATAAAGATGGAGGAGGAGGACGAGACGGAGCGCGGCGTAATGAAGTGAAGAGAGTGATCACCGTGACGTGGAAAGAGAGGCAGAAAGACGGACAGACAGACAGACAGGAGCTTGTTTACATGGGCACGAGTCCAATTCAGCATTAGGACGAAGGCCAGCAGCGGCAGGACAATGAGGCAGGCTGCAAGGCTGTGTGTGTGTGTGTATGTATGTGTGTGTGTTATTCAGTTTTCCTGGCGTCTGGGACAATGGGCCTGTGGGGTATTGAAGGATATGTGGGGGGAGATTATAGGTCAGGCCAAAAAGAAGAAAGACACGGGATCATAGTAAGATGGGAGGAAAAAGAAAAAAAAAGAACAAGGAGCCAAATAAAAAGCAGCAGATGAGGGAGGCTGCGATTATCAACCCAAACAAACGCCAACACAGGTACACACACACACACACACACCAGAGAGACACACATCCAGACTCACAACACACACACACATAAAAACTACACTGGCTGTTGCTCGAGGCTTCTCCCTGGCTCGGCTTCAGACGTGCCCCTCTGTCTTTTTTGCCCACGCTGCCCCCCGAGAAAGTGTCCAAAACCGGCATTGGAAAACACCCCCGCCTCCCTCCTCCCCCCTCCTCCTCCCCCCTCTTCATCCTAACACACAAAGGGGACCCACAAAAACCAATCGGCCAAACAAGTGTATGTATTGTTGCCGGCGGTTAGGCAGAATGGCGAGGATTTGGCTACTTTGTGGGTTGCGAGGGCCCTTTGGAGAACTTCTGCCGGGTATCTATGGTGATGAGAAGGGAAAGAACACAACACTTTTTCTTTACGGGAGTGTGTGTTCGTGTGTGTGTGTGTGTGTGTGTAGGAGGGGAGGGTACTTTCCAAAGGCCCAGAAACGCAGGTGTTGGTATCCTCCCTCACAGTATTTCTTCGCTTTCTCTTTTGCTGCTGTTGTTGTTCTGCCGCTCTTTGTTCGCGTTCCCTCCCGACAGCCTGAACAACAAAAAAATAAAAAAGGCCCTTTGGTCAGGAGCCAAACGTTTGGGGGGGAAAAAAAACATCTCTCGCATCAACACGCGACTCGTCGGCAACATCCGAGCCCATGTCGGAGTCGGGCCACTGTTAAAACAGTTCGTATTAGTTAGACAGAGGTGAGAGAGTTTAGAAAACCAACAGTGCCTGCAGCACATCGGACAACACCCGGGAGCCAAAACTGTTACAGCGTTATTTATTTACAATTATTAATCAGAGTCCATGATAATAACTCAGGATCAGCAGGTAGAGGTGCATGATAACAGCTGGTTAATGTCTCCTCTTTCTCTGGACTCACACAAAGGGAGGGAGACTGGATCCAGGGCAGAAAAACTGCAAAAAACTACAAGAAGCAGCAGGCTGAGAAACTAAACGTCCCACTGTGGAGAGCGTCGTCCCCCGCGCCCACTCGCTGGTGAGGTTTGCAGTGATGACGTGCCAAAAAATATTTAGACGCTAAAAAGCATAAACCACAAGCCGTTTGTCCTCACGTTTCATGCACGAAGCTCGGAGCTCGCGGATTCAAAACGCCTGCAAGACAGACACACATGTTGGGTTTTGAGGAACTTCAGTGGGAAAATCAAAGAAGGACGGGATTGATCGGTGGTGACGAAACAAGGTGTGGTCCTATCAAACTGCTCCACATCTGGGATATCCGGCACAGATGACGCCTTGGTGGTGACATCCTTCGGGCTAAATGCTAACGCCGCCACACTGACAACGACAACACTGACATGCTGATGTTAGTCTGGTACAACCAGTTTCACATCAACAGCACTGATTAAACATATCAAACTATCTGCATAATGCACTGTAACAAACACAAAAGCACTGACTATAATATAAGCAAGTTAAATCCAGATGTTTCAGTTAACAGCTCTCATGAACAACGGGCAGCACCATCGGGATAATTTCACTTAGAGTCTCTGATCATTTCAGACGTCGACCTCTGAACACAATGAACTCGTCCCAAATTGGTCACTTTCCGACAGAACATCTGCTAGCTCTTCCATTTCAAGCGGTAAATACAGCCGGTAATGTTCCCCTTTGGCGATGGGTGATGCAACCGCCCCTCTCGCAGGTAAGCGGAGTTGCATTTCAGCCTCCGGTGGCGTCATCTCCATCTCCATCTCCATCCGTGCACCGATAATGACCCTTCAGTGCGTCTGGGGAACAGGTCGGTGCGCAGGAGGACAAAAGTGGACGGCGGCGGAGGCTGTTTTTTTTTTTTTTTTTCCTCTGGGCGGTAATTGCGCAGCACTTTTCCCCGAAAGCTCTCCCGCTGCGTGACGGCCCTGAGTGATGGCCTACTTTGGCCGTCTAAAAAGCTGCGTTTCTAACACCGAGTGTGTCCGTGCGTTTGTGTGTGTACGTCCACTTTTTCTGACTGACAAACGAGATGATTCAAGTTGTCACAGGCACGCAGAGCATTGTGAACGGCTTGTGTCTGCCCTGTGTGCGCGCAAGGGAGTGTGTGTGTGTGTGTGTGTGTGTGTGTGTGTGTGTGTGTATAATCCTCCTACACCGTGTCTTTGTGCGTGCATGTGCGTGTCCGTGGGGAGTGTATTGTGTACTTCCTCTGATTCTTTTCAGCCGATCTGTTTTCCTGCCATGGCTGGAGCTCAGGACAAGGTCTCTGACACACACACACACACACACACACACACACACACAAATCTTGCCTCTTAATCCTCTTTCAGCAGGCGAGGCCCACCTGTTCAGTCACATCTGCATTGACACCAATGAATGAGTCAGTGACGCATCAGAGAATCAGTGCGTACGTGTGAACGTGTCTGGCTGGCGCGCCGACTCGCTGATCTCCCGACCTCTTTACCTCTGACCGATCACCTTCATCCCAGCGTCTGATTGGCCCGCAGCACTGTTGTCACCTGGGTGACTCATGTTGGAAAGCAAGACCGAACTTTTCACCCCCCTCCCTCCGTCCTCCTACCTTTTGCTGGATAAACAACAAGAAAGGAACTTTCCATGGGCCTCTTGCTTCTCCTCCTTCTTCATCATCACCGTCCACGCCCCTCTGATGCCGCGTCTGCACTCCTTCTTAGAAAAGTCGGGGCCGTAATGACAGATAATCACCTGCGTGGAAGATAAATGCAGTGGCGGGAGGGAAATGGCAAGCGATGCACAAACGGATCGGTCAGTGATTATAGGTGATCTGTGATTACAAGTAATGGCTTCAGAAGAACACGCAGGTAGCAGGGAAGAGAAGGCTGAAAGAGGCTGCAGAATTATCGGATCAGTCGCTCAGTTTACATCGCACTGTGACGCTGTCAGTAAGTGTTGATTGCGGAGGAAGAATCGGGGGAAACTACGAACGTGAACGTATGCTCGGATGAGGTCACCGCGGCCTCTGTCGCTCTCACGGTGCGGTCGGTCTTCTTTTCTCCTCCTCCTCTGTTGTTATTCACCTTCTTTCATTCCAGGGAGTGCCGCCCGCCCGCCCCGCTGTCACCATTGATTTGTAGCTCTCCTACTGCACTATTAGCTGCAAGAAAAAAAGAAATCACAACCTTCCATAAAGGCTCCGAAACAGGCTCCACAACCTTTTTTCCCTGTGAGTCTCATCTCGCTGGGCTGCAAATTATTGACCCGAGCGCTGAAATAACAATTGATCTTTATTACGGTAATAATGACATTTTGTTTTGTCTTTTTTTCCTCGCACAACCTGCAATAAAGGTCTTCAATATTGGGCCCAGTACCCCGAAGTAAAGACAGATGTGAGGCGGGTGCTTCAGGTGTCAGCTGTATTTTCATTACCTTGTTATCTTGGCGGCCCACAGTATACAGCATGTGTGCTTTTACTTCGTATGTTTGGCTGGACTCATCATACGTGTATAGTTAATTGTCCAAAAATGACTTTTGATGATAAAAATACACGTATAGGCGTCTTTTGAAAGCACTCAACGACTCCTTACAAGAGCAAGTAAAAGGAAATAAAACAAACTAAAGATCTAAATTGTATTCTCCAAAACCACGTAGTGCACCTTTAAGTAAAGTCTGGAATGCAGGGTTACATTTTTCTTCTGCTCCAGTATTTCTACGCCGCACCATTGCTGCTTTTATTAAACCGAAAGATACGAGCGCCACTTGAGTGTGCTCCTGTTTTGGAGTGACATGCCGACAGAGTCTATTTGCAGCCATGACACAGTGACACAATACACCCACGACTGCAATGCTACGCTAACCGTCAGCTGTGTGAGTTAACGGCACTCATTTCTCCATTATGTTGCTGTAAAATCAAATACAACAACAACACAATACACAACAACAAAAAAAATTGATTAAAATGGTTTTGGTTCTATTTAACGTGGGGAACACATAGAATCTGACTATAAATATAGATCTAGTGAGAAATCGGTGATCAAACACCACCCCGAGCGTAGCACCATATATGGTCGCCCTTGTCTCGGCGTTGGCTCTATATCTGTGGCAGTAAACGATGAAAATAGACTAAACAGTAGCACTTGGGCGCACACACACACACACACACACACACACACACTTATACACACATGGGCACGTACGCACTGTCCCAACACCTGTTGCTGTGGGGAGGCCACTTCAGGGCACGCTGGGAAACCTTACTGCCGACCTGAAAAAAAAAAAAAACCCTTTGCCATTACATAAGATGGGACAGGATACAGATGTTGCATCACACCCCGTCAGTTACACACCCCCGAAAATGCCAGACGCACGCACACGCACACACACACACACACACACACACACACACACATAAACTGAGGTCATAGTAAACCAGGTGTTTGTCAGGTCATGTCACAGTGCCCTCATCTGCACACACATTTTCCATTACCAAGCAGCTGGTGTGAATACATTCTTCTTATTCACAGCCTGGAATTAAACATATGACAGTATACACTCTGCCCGCACTGTAACACTGTATGTGTATTTTGCAATATGTTGCGTGGAAGGTCGAGGCCAGTCTATAGGCGTCAGCAGGATATGACTGGACATGAGTCACGACCGACGCAGGGCACTTACACCACGGCAGGAGGTGAGATGGGAGAGCAGTCGCCATGACGATAAAGACAAGGAACAAACAGAGTCTGGATGATGCAGAAGTTACGTGTGTGCATGTAATGCAGTGCATACACAATCATGTTAACTCAGGCTCCACTTCCACTTTTTATGACACTTTCAATCGAATCTCATGACCGTCACAATCACCAGCTGGAGTGTGAGTAAAAGTCTTTCCAGCAGATGAGTTAAAAGCTCTGGAAAAAGCCAAAAAGTGAAGCTTAAATTAGGATTATTTTGCCAGTTGCTATTTCCAGTGTTAGGAGTGTCTCTAAACTAATCCAGAAACTTCTTATTTATTTAAATCATCAAATGTTACCTTTTATATACTTTTTTGACAGCTGATAAATTAATTGAAAAAGAAAGAAAATAAGAGAAAGAAACACAGAGAAAGGTTCAACTTTGGGCAAAAATGAAGCAATGCAGCTGTGGAAAGGGAAGTTTAGTGTTTCCCTGCAGCGGATGAGTGTTGGTGGAGGAGCGGAGGATCTTTTGTTGTACTTTCTGGGATCACTCATCCCGGGATTACAGGATTACACTGCTCACTAACAAAAACAAAGCTCTTCGGCACTCGCTGGTATGTGGACGAACTCATGATTGGCTCCACGTCTGTCGCCATTTTGTTTTGCTAGAGTGACGATATTGTGGCGCTGGGGAGGATACGATGTAGCATACAACCTTCATCATACCCTGCTGTACTCTGAATGGGGATTTAATTTTTAATCTGAGACTTGAAACTAGAGCTTGAGATCATTATCTCTTTAGGAAACTGTTCGCTGAGGTAATAAAACAAGTGAGAAGCGGGGTTGTTTTCTCATACGCTTACATACAATTGGACTTCTTTTTGCAACCAGTGCTGTCAAAGGATCTTTTCTCTGATTAGTCTCTTTATCTCACTCTCTACCCCGCTCATCTTTTTTCCTGAATAGCTGGTTGTTCCAGTGGCGGGTCAGAGGTCACACTCATAGATAAAGGGCCTCATCCTTTTCTCTGCTCCTGGATCAGCGCTCCGTTCATGCGGAATGGCGCAGCGAACACCCGCGGCTTCCTGTCTCGAAACCATCACACTGCGCATCTGACCTTTTCACAAATGTGGCACATATATATAGACATATATGCAAATCTCCCCTCTGGCAGACGTACAGTTCATGCTCGCACAAGTCGCAGAAACAGAAACTCCGTGAGACGAGACGAGTGAGCATTCACAAGCTGCTCTAAATTGTTGTGGGTGTGCTGGGAAGGGCTTTTTTGAAATCATTGCCATTCGCCATTGTCTTTCAGGGTTAGGTGTGCAGTGATTCTTACAAGTGTGTTCATCATTTTAATTGCCAGTCATTTTCACCAAGTCATTACCGATCATTAAGAGAAGTTCACAGCATCACAAACACGTGTACGATGCACTCTCCTGGAGAGTTTTTTTTTTCTGATGCTGGATTTTACTGCATTTTCAAGAACATCTCAAGGGGAAAACAGTCATTTGGCAAAGTGTTGATTATGTAACTCACAACAACATTATTCTTCTGGGTTTTAATAAGAAATGGGTGTGAATTCCTTTGTTTGTTTTTACATAACTAGTTTGTTGGCAACTCCCGTCCACATTTGTGCAGATGTCTAAATGAAAACGGTCTCTGAGAGAGGTGTTCAAAGCTGCCGAGGCCCCAAATGGAGAATAAGCCGGCGAAAGCCGACCTTCTCTTTGTGATCGAGGGGCCGTGAGAGATGGATGAGAGACGGATGGAAGGAGACAGAAGGCTCCGCGGGCCCTCCGACAGCTGAGGCTGTTTGCGGGAAACCCGAGAAACGGGAGATGGGATCGGCTTTCCAAACAAGGGGGTTTCGGCACAACAGGTGACAGCTATGCCCGTCCGTGCTAGCTATGTGATCTCGCTCCCCTCCGCAGCTGCATCGAGCGCTCTTCTTATCAGATGAGGGAACAATAAGGAAACGGAGGAGCAAACAGAAGGAGGAAAGAAACTTTAAGTTGTTTGGAGAACAGAAACAAAAAGTTCCTGCGGCAAAAAAAAAACAAAAACCCGAACATGCATAAATCTCATCGCACAAAAAAAGCCCTGTGCTATTTGAATCGACCCTGAGATGATAAAATGGAGCAAAACGAGCGGAAAGTTGCACAAAAGCAGGAATGTGGAGAAACTCGGGCACATGGGGAGAGATAAAGGGGCAGGCTGAAGTTGTGAGGAGGCCGGGGGGTGTTGTTGACATGCAGGGTGGGTGTCTATGCCTCATTGTCTGCCCCATCTGTCTGGCTTTATCTCTGCTTACCACCCCCTCCTTGCCTCGCCACCTCCTCCACCTCCGCCTCCACCACCTCCTCCTCCTCCTGTGTTTCCCTCCCCCCTCACACCCTCCATTGTACCACGGTCAGTCTCTCCCCCCACCCCGCAGGCTGGCAGATGACCAGGGGGCTTCCACCCTATCAGCAACTGGTGGCATTGTTCACATACGCACATATGCGCACAGTTGCCCGCCCGTCCAGAATACATACACCCGCGCAGACGGCGAGCATCTGCTGGCACGGGACGCATGAACTGTAAACACATTGATACGCATCAGATGGCCGAGATTGGCGTTTCGGGACAAGCGTGTCCTAAATCTGCACCGAAAAAAAATGTTGCGTGATTGATTAGCTGATGGATAGAAAAACAAATTACAGAGGATAATCAAACGACTAAATGTTTGATGGTTCGGGGCTTTTTTAAATTTTTAAGGATTTGAGAATCTGCACCCAATTTAATAAATGTGGAATTAATTTGAAGACGTCCCAGCGGGCTTCAGGGTTCTTTTGATGGTTTTATACTTTTAGATTTTCCATGTTATGGATTAAATTAAGCCTTGTAAGTATCAAGTCAAATGATCGTTCCTCACAGCACAAGGCTTACACAAAGATGAATTGAAAGCAAATGAGCGGAGATAAAATAAATAAATAAATGAATAAATAAGGAATAGCAAGGCAGACAAAGAGCATACAAGAGTAATAAAACAGTTTCTCATTCCAGGGAATGTGCTCATGTGCTCATCCAACAACCATTAAATAAGAAAGTCAATGTGATGTTAATACAAATTAGTACATCATATCGTGTTTGTCAAATCCATGCATACAGATATTGAGGTTTTACCAACATTTATCTTAGCAAACTGTGGTGAGGTTGTTTGTTCCCGTCTGCTCCCAGTTGTTATGCTAGCTAGGATAACTTAAACTGAGCTAAGCTAGTCTCATCTCTTCTCCACATTTGGGAAATATCATTATTTGTTTTTTTCCCCCCATTTGTTAGATAAGAAGATCAATATCACTGCTGTGTCAGCCTGTTAAATGTTAATGCTCAGATTAGCAGTTAGCCTAGCCTAGCATCAAGAAGAATAGGACGGCAGCTTTAAGAAAACTGAAATCATTGTCGTGTCAGTTCTTTAATTATACTGCTTAGCTTAGCAGTTAGCCTAGCCTAGCATAAAAGACTGAAAGTATGTAGGATGACAGCGTTAGCCTGGGTCTCCCTAAAGTTATAAGTCCACCTACTAGAACCTCTAAGGCTAACAGATTAGCATCTTCCATCTCATTTGTTCAATTTGTACATAGATAAAAACCTACCTGTTAGCAGACTGTCCCCAGATTATCTGTTTCCCTGTGCTCCCAGTCTTTATGCTAGCTAAGCTAAGCTAATCATGACACTCCTTGAGTGTCATACTTGTTGCGCTGATATGAAAGTGTATGGATCCTCTCATCTAGGCCTCTCAGCAAGTAAGTAAATGAGTATATTTCCTCAAATGTAAAACTACTAATAGCTACTGAGACATTTCTTTACAGTCGGAACATTTTCAAAGGGACTCAGCCGCAACTCCCCAAACATATCATCATGTAAGATATAAAAAACAATGTATAGCCTGCTTGTTATTGTCTGTCGACTGCCGCCTCCTCCCTTCCCTGTGGCTCACACACACACACCCTCAGTGCAGCATATAGGGATAACTCATAAACAAAGCTGTGGCACACAGAGGGAAGATAAACATTGTTTTGGATGACATCAAAGATGTCCTTGGTGAGGTGCAGGGATGCGGGAGAGGAAGGTTTAGTCTTCCTCTTTGAACAGGTTTTGTTGTTGGCAGGAGCCATGCGGGTCTTCCTTTGTTTGGCTCCCACACTGAATTCTGTGAAGTATAAAGAAGAAGAAAACTTGTAAAAACACCCTCGCTGTGGATACCTCGGCTGCAATCACTTGAGCAGGGCTCGCTCCATGCTGGCAAATTAAAGACGCCCTGGATAAGTGCAGACTGTGGTTCCCGGGAGAAAGTGATGTACGCAAACCAACACCAACACATCCAACGTGACACTTAGCACGTGTGCACAAACACTCTCTCTCTCTCTCTCTCGCTCACACAAGCTTATTGTGAAATATTAAACACTTGCAGACAAACATGCTCTGGGTCACGTCGGTTCCCTTTCCTGACAGACAGGCGCAAATGCTGGCAGATGCATCTGATCTTGTTCCCGAGACAATGAAGGTCATTCATCAGCCAGTTCTTTAGACACATTACTCATTGGGGGGGGGACTTTGACATGTTAAACATAACAATCAGTGTGTTCTCTCTACTTTAGTGTTGGACAAAGCAAATAGATGATTACATTTCAGATTGTAGTCTTTCAAAACAGTCGAAGTTCCCCTGCAAAGTTTCAGGCCTGTAGGAGTGCTGTTGAGCTGTCTTTGTAGGAGAAGGGTCAGCTCTTTGTTTATCCTGCGCGTGATTCGATGGTGTCACACTATTACACTGATCGACAGGTCAAAGTAACGAGGTAACATGCTGCAACGCACCAGCAAAAAGCAGGGAAGAAGAATACATTACATGACATTACTGGTCGAAATGCAAAAGAAAAATCCACAGGGCAGCGTTAAGGTGTCTACAAGAAGAAGACCATAAGTTGGCAAATGTGGATGTAAACAATGCAGGATTTAAAATATTTACAAGATCACATTTGCATTTTCATAAATAATAATGAATGCAAAAAAAGAAGCTTTAAATGTGAGATAAAAATGTGCACCACTGAGTGTGACAGGCAGAGATTTATTCTCCTGCAAAACTGAGATGCAGCAGATCAGCTACACCTCCAAACTGAGCGGTTACTGTGTTTTTCTTTTAAACAAAGTGAACCGTCAGTTAGCCAACTGCCTAATTGCTAAAAAAAAAAAAAAAACAGAAAGAAAGAAAAAACTCCTCTCTTCAGATTTTGACATGCATCATCTTGTCTATGCATTAAATTTGCATATTTTGCCAAGAATGTTGGCAGAACCGGCAGAAATGTGCAAATAAAGGCGCGCGCACATGAATGCAAATATCACAGGACGGCCAAAATCAAACAACAAAGCTGCAGAAGTCCGCAGTCACACTGGCGCTCGCATGTCGCCTGTGGTTTCACTGCCTCGAAGGCATGTCCTAACTCTTTATCTTGATTTCCTTTGTGTTTTTGCTTGAGTTTGTTTACATTGAGCTGTCCGTGGTGTCAAACTGAAACGTCTCTTTATGGTAACAGCCTGTCTTTCATTCACTTTGTCATCAGCCTCTGACCAGCAGCTATTAATAAATCCAGTATATAGACTGAAAGCTCAGATTTGTTTGGTCACGTGCAAAACACATGTAGGTCGTACAGAAGAAACGTGAATGTGTACAAGCACTTTGACCCAGTGTCAGACCGCGGACGATAGGGAATCAAAGACTTATGTTAATCTTAATAAATAGATATTACACTATAGCACACACACACATGCTCCTGTCACCAAGCACACACAAACAGCATCTGCGCGTCTGTTTGCACACACACACACACACACACACACACACACACACACACACACACACACATATATACCGCCTGACATCCAGTCTGCTAATACTTAAAAGACGCCGCAGCCTTTCCTCCCACCCACCCAATAATTTAATGGAATCAAGAAGTAGGCCAAGCGTATGCAGCCACTGTCAAAGGCTGCTTTCATGTTGCTGAATTGCCGCTGCAGTTTACATGGTGGATCTACACAGTGTAACATTTCCATTTTTTATCCTTATAGAGGAATGGAGGACGGAGACGAGCAGGAGGAGAGCAGCGACTGTGAGAGGAGAGTTTATATCGTCGCTCAGAGCGAAGAGGCGGATGATTGTTTTAATTGGATTATTTATAATTTTTTCAAAAATTGTTTAGAAATAGGGAGTCGATAGAAAAGATAAGACATTCATTTATTGAAATTCAATTTAACTGGATGACCTAACTATAAGCTAATTAGCTCCACCAAGGAGTTGGTTGTTGGATAATTGTTTGGTTGGTTGGTTTGTAGTTGTTTCTTTGTTTGGTTTTACATTGTTTGCTTGATTGTTTTCTTTGGTTGGTCGGTTGGTGCAGCTGAGCTGATGGTAATTCAGACACCAATGGTGAATTCAAGACTAGCAGAGGTATGCACTAGTTTTGTGATGAATCTAGCAGCTTGTCGCCTCCGTCGGCCCTCTCAGATGATCACAGCAGGCTGTGTTTGACATTTCCAAGAAGACCAAAACCTGTCGTCTACTTTTTTTCTGGGTCATTTCTGTGGACTTCTGTGTTTTGGCAGAGCGAGCTATGGCAGGACATCCGATGTGAACCGCAGCTGTTTTAGCCCTGCTGTGAATTTCAGTGCCGATACTTCGGTGCAGAAAATAGAAAGGACGGAGCGAAACAAGAACACAGAGGGAGAAACTTGTGCATTTTTGGAGCGGTCAGCACTTCTTTCACAGCGAGCGAAGTGGCTTTTCACAGAGACGCGGCACAGTTTGTTTTTTGGTTGCTGATGCACTCGGCGGTTCAAAAAAAAACAAAAAAAAACAACCCCAGCTGTGGTGGAGAGGCCGTCGAGGAGCCGAGCCGGCAACTTCACAGAGGTGGAGAGACACTGAGGGAGATTAAAAAAGAAGAAGCAAGGAGGACACGGATATGAAGGGTAGCAGATGTTTCCCTTATGAAAGTTATTAAGAGTTGAATCCTTCTACTCACACACTCTCGATCATGGGTGCGCTGTGATATAGGCCAGTGGAGCACACTCTGTACTGTGGTTACTCACATTACGCAAGTGTGCAATGTCTACATGTGTATGAAAACATACACTTTGTCCGTGTGTGCTCTGTGTCCGTGTGTGCTGGCGTGTGTGGAATTTATGCAGAAAGCCTTTATTGACAAGTCTGAGCGAAGAACAGCAAGATGGCCTCTCGCTGGATCGCCCTCCTCTACCATCCTCCTCTCCACCCCCCCGACACAAGTAGGCCAACAGAGAGCAAACGGCGGCGCAGGAATGCGTGGCACGGATCCAACCCATTCCAGCCGAGGCTGCTCTAAATCCTACTAGAACTGATCTGAATGCAGCCGGGGGGGGAGGGCTCGCATCTACCCCCACACCACACCCCAACAGCTGCAACGGGGGTGGCGGAGTATGCATGTATGAGTCCTCCTCAGCCTCAGCAGTAGCCACTGATGTATTGCCCGTAACTCTCTTTTTCAGGGTTGAAAGCTGGAAGAAACATTAGCGACGCAGGAATGTAGGTAACATCACAGAATTCCTCTTAATGTCGAGCCGCAGCTCCATTTATCAGACGTTATGAGTCCTGCTCTAATTCGTCTTCGCTGCTCTCTGCGTCTCCCCCTCTGTGATATAATTTTAATAAGTGAGATCAATAAGGCATAATGGACCCACCTCACTGGAGCACATCAGTAAAAGGAGTGGGTGTCTCCAATATCTCCCACTGTTAAAATGAATAAAGGCAGAAGTCCCCTGCCTGTGGCTCCGCCGCTGTTTCCCTTTATCATATTTTTTCCCCCCACACCGTCTTTCTCTTTGTCTGATTTGCAGCCAGCGTCCTCCAGCTGCTCCGTGTGTTTCCAGGTATGTCTGGAAAGCTCCATAACTTTGAGCGAGCAAACGCTGCAAACAGTTTTACGATCGCCGCTGAAGGTCCAACGCAGCAGGAGGAGATGATAATGATGTACGACTGTATACAGCAACATGAAATACACTTTTTTTTCTTCTATCAGCATCCCTCGACACCTTTAAACCTTCCCTCTATTAACCCACCCTCAGTGCACTTCTCCATGCTGCCACATATATATATATATATATATATATATATATATATATATATATATATATATATATATATATATATATATACATACATAAATTATTATATATATTTTCACACATGCAGGCCACATGGGACTCGGTCCCACCCTTTCTGGCATACACCGCACAATAATTTCCTACATATAGAGTCTATCATCATTCTTTCTGGGACGCTGAAATTGTGCTGCAGTATCATCCGTACATATCCTGAGCTGCATGGGTTGCTACTATGAGCTAGTATGGCTCCTGCACCTTTTCAATCTTCAATTTAAACCATCAACTGCTCTTAAAAGTATCAACAGTTTGTGAAAGGGTGAAAGTGTTGACACCTCTGTCTTGTGTTGAAGAGACATCTTCTGAAGTTAGCATGCTAACCAGCTAGCATGGGGCCTGACAACCTCTTTCTCCCAGCAGTCTGAAGCTTCTGTGCTAGCAGCACAGCTAATTGAGCTAACAAGCTAACAGTAGCTACACTCATGGGATGTATAAACAGAATGGAGTTAGCAGCAGTTAGCATTTACTGTGGTTACATGCTGCCCCTGTTTGTTGGGAGTATGAATTCTTACATATTGCAGCTTTAAATCAGATGTTATTTTTGAAACAGACAACCAAAATAATGTTTTGCTGTAGCATGCTGAAGGAAAACATAAAAGGTGTCCTGTTTCGTCTGTAAGTTGACTTGGCATGCTATTAAACCTGGCTCAGCCGATACAGAACCATCGTTTTTTAAGGATCACCGGTAACACTTGAGCACTCCATCATTTTAGAAAGGATAAAAAAGTGAGTTTCTTTCTGCACCTTTAGTATTTGTCTGTATTAGACTGGTGGAGACAAGATCATACTTGATAAATCCCTCTTGGCGAAGAGTGGAATCCTGGAGCATCCGGGTTGGCTAAAAAAAAAAAAAGTGCACGCACGCTGGAAAAAAGTCTCTGAAGCCCATCGCAGGGCTCAGGATGTACGCTCAGGGACACCATACGTAACCTTTGTTGTTTATCCAGTTCTAGGTTGTGTACCTTTCACGGTGTTATACAGGTAATGAGTAACATATTAGTCCCACAGGGAAATTAGTCTGCCACGGTTACTCATTAAGCCGCCCCATCTCACGTAGGTCACGACTGTTCTCGCATGTAGAAAAAATGTTTTGCTTGCTGCTTTATCGTCCATTTCTCACCACCACGGGAGCCCAAGAGCATCACCAGGAGACACAGACCAGCTCAGTGTGTGGCGGTTAAACTCGGCAATGCTTGGAAAAGAGAAAAGAAAAAAAAACAACAAACAAATTAGTTTGGGATGTTTGGTTGTGACTGTCGTCATTTCTGGAAACTGCTCTTGTTTTTCTGTGGCTGCTGGTAACGCGGTGGCTCGTCATTCAAAACCTCGCAAAGTTAAATAATCGATAACACGCAGCCGGTGTGTGAGTAAGCTCCATCGCTGACTGGAAACGCGAGCTAATAGATACGGCTGTTTTGACTCCTGCATGACCTGTTACTCGACTATCTCTTTGTTGTGCCAGAGCCGCGAGGCCGAAACGTGCGCGCCCTGCCAAAATGAGTGTGTACGTGCTCCTCCGTGCACGTACATGTAGATTTGTGTTCCCATTTTTAATCTGGGCACAGTTTGTTCTGTACATTTCTTCTTCTTTTTTTTTTTCACGCCTGTGTGTTTGTGCTCGCACTCGAGCGCTGCTGACTGTTACGTCTCTGCTGCGGGTGTTTTGAAGCCGCTTGACTGTGTGTGTGTGTGTGTGTGTGTTTTCGCACAGCTGTGTTCATAGCGGTGAAGAAGGGGGAGGCACGGATCTTCCTGTCAGCTGTTTTTCTTTTCGTGCGTTCTCAGTACATCTCCAGTCCGTTCTCAATCGAACTCTTGAATATTTCCTCTCTCTCTCTCTCTCTCTCTCTCTCTCTTCAGCTTTCTCGTATTTTTTTTTTTATCCCCCTTCGGTTTCTCGATCTCCCAATTTATTCCCGCGTCTTATCTCTAATTCGCTCCTAATTCCCGATCTCATCCTCTCCCCCCCAATTCCCTTCTTTTCGCTAAACCGCCCTTTATCTTCTCATTGTATCTCCTCGTCTGCTCGTCGTTGCCTCCTGCTCGTAAATTACATCCCCGCGTCAACACAAACAGGAAACAGCTGAGGTGCTGCGCTCTCTTGTCTTTTTTCCTGTCAGTTTCTCAGAAGACTAAACCCCAAAAAACAAAAACCACCAGCCAACCTCTGCACAGAGCCGCACGGTGGAACGAGTCAGGCATGGCAGGCCTGATCACGTGGCTCGAGGTTAGCAGGCTGCGTCGTGTTTACAAGCAGCGAGGGGCTTTAAATGAACACGTGCTTTCAGGGTGAAACGATGTAAAATTGCTTTTTCTGTCTCTCTTCTGCTGCTGAGCTGTGAAATGATTTTCGAGTGATTAAGCTGAAAACCCCTCATCATCTACATCAGAATAACAAGTGTTCAAAAATAAATCTCTGTAATGCTAACGGCAGCTTAGAGAGGAAGAATCTGAAGGATGTGAAGCTGGTGGGTTGTTTTTTTTTTTTTTTCGTAAAATGGCTGCTGTCCCAAGGCCTCTCGCTGGGGAATTGTCTCCTCGTCAGATGAAATGGCTACTGATGGCTCCGTGTGACTGATTGTGCATCTGTTGTCTCTATATGGGGTGGTGGGGGGGTTTCAAGCTACATGAAATTAGGGCGCATATGTACGCTATGTACACACTCACACCTCTGTGTGTGTGGCCGGACCTCCTGCAGTGGGCCTCTCGATGCACCCCAAGGCCAGGCTATATTTAGCCCGCTGGTTTTTCTCTCTCAGTCTCTCCCTCGGAGTGGTTGAGAGCCTTTGCTCGCCGGTTGGGAGAGGCCGACCGCAGGAATATGTTGCCTCCGTGTCTGACCGCCCCGACTTTCAGATAACCACATATGGGAGGACACAAACGGATGAAGACATCAGCGGTGGTTAGCCTGTTAGCTTATCATTAGGACGCGGGGCTTGTTGGTATCACTGCTGCTACAAACATGATGTGGGACAGACGCTGACGACATAAACATGGTTTTAGTCGGTTTTGAAGTAGGAAGAGCTGCTTGTTCCAGTAGATACTGTTTGTTAAGTTGTTTTTTTAAAGGTGCAATATGTATGTGAAATTTGTTCATCATGACGTCTATGTATTGTGTTGCAGAGATAACTACTAATGTTAGCATGCTGAGAAGCTAGCAAAAAAAATTGTTGTTTTGCATCTTTCAGTTAATTGTTTTGGTTTTAAGGCCCACAGCCTTACTGTTTTGGTCTAGGGCATTCTTGAATTTTGCTTCCAACCTCAGCATCCTTTTTATTTGTGAAAAATAAATCCAGTAAAATCCAGTTTATGCTGCACAGCTAACAGACAGTGTCACTGGCTAGCTAGCATTTAGCAACTAATCTACCCGATATTATTCTGAGAGGTAAATCCACACCAGAGCAGAGCGATTTTTTTTGTCTTGCATTTGTTTGGAAGCCAAAAACATAACTCAGAATGAATGCTTATGTTACTACACGTGTGCCTGATGACTTTAAGGACAACTGTTAGCAACACATTAGCCATAATGACCTAATGAGGTGATTATTTATCTCTACGCTGCGAACTGAATGCAAGAGTCCATTAACGTAAACTAACAACGGATTTCCAGCACAACACTGAAGTTCCATGAAGCCTTTTGAATTTATAATCCCACTACCAACCTAGCTTAGCAAACATGCTAAAGAGTCAGCTAACTGTAGCTAACTTTAGCTAGCTTGTTAGCTTAATCCTCTCTTTTTACTCAATGAAATGGAACAATTGTGACTGATTAGCGCTAGCTGGCTAGTGAGTTAATGTCTAGCTTTCAAGCTACAGAAATGGAGTCTGCTAAACATTAATAAACAGCTGGCCTCAAGCACAACACAGAGCCCTTTTAATAAACCTTGACTGATGCCACGGATTTAAGTTGTAAGTGTAACCTCAGTAATTTCAGCTCCACTTTTTGCAAACTGTTTTTTTTTTTTTTTTTTTTGCCAGTTTGGTGTGACAGATTGCTTTAAACGTGCACTTCACTTGAGCTTCAATGGACGAGAACACAGTCAGAAGTGCAAATCAGAGCTGCAGCAAAAGAAAAAAACAACTTTCTGATGCAATTTACCTCAAAACAGCTTTCCATAATTCTTGAATTCATCCAAAACTGAACAAGAATATGAAAGTGAACTTTCATCCGGTTCTGAACTACTGCCAGTGTGCGGCAAAGTATTAGGTTGGATGAAATGCTCATTGGGAGCTACAGCGACTTCTCTTTTTAGTAAGTTTTTCCGTACACAGATGTGTAGTCTTGAGTTTTAATTAAAGAACCAGATATTCTCAAAGGCATTTTGCTCATGGGTTCTGCTGACGGTTCAACCAAGAGTGGCTCCAACAATTGGTCACACGGAAACAACTCTTTCAGCATTGCACCTACGTAAATCGCTGCTTTTCCTCTCATTTATCTCCACTCTGACGCGCCAACGTTTGAGCCGTGAAAACACCACAGAGCTGTGCATACAAAGGCTCACTCTGTCACATGATTTCCCGCTGAGCCCCTTCACCTTACCCCCCAATAAGGCCTGGTGCCAGACTCTGGAACGAATTCCTCTGCAGTGGGAGTGTGAGCTGACAGGTGACACCGCCGGCCTGGAGAAGGAGGGATAAAGATAGATGGAGGGGCGAGGTGGTGGTGTGAAGGGGGGGTGGGGGTGAAGAAGTGATATGAGAACAATCTGGACAAAAAGAGAAGGCATTACCAGAGAGAGGGAGATAAGGGGGTGAGTAATGAGCTAATCTATTTTTGCATGAAGGAGTACAGGGCTGCTGAAGATAGACCTTGAAGAGATCAGATCACGCGCTGTTCTTTACTTCTTTCTCCCTGTTGCCATAAAAAGACACCTACACCCACATGAGACGGTGGATCCACCCAACTGTTAGCCTACAGAAAGACATACCAGTCCCTTAATAAAGGTCCTATCACACCAGAAATCACAGCGAGAGGCAAAGTAGGGACCACTCGCAGTTAACTGGTGACCTAGCAAATGTACCTGGCGGGCTAACATGCTAGCAAACTGCAAAAACATGCTAGTGCCAGTCAGTCACAGCTGCTCTCCAAGCTTCTGTTTACTTACCTCCCGAGACTGTACATTTAACTTTAAACCTTCCTAAAGGGGGAAAAGAAAGCCCTCTGAGGTAGGATGCAACCTGGCAGTTTGCTAACTGTTAGCAAGCATGTTGACCCTGTTGCTAACAGGCTTAAATTGATTCAGGAATGCCAACAGAGACATTTGTCTAAACCTGGAAGTGAAACGCACACAATGAAATCAAATGGGACTGTTAGCTAGGTAGTTGTTGAATGCTAAAGTTAGCTAATGAGTTACCAGATATGATATTCAACCCAGAGCAGGCAGAAATGCACTGTGAATGGTATAGATTTGGTTTATAGCTATTAGCCTAACACTAAGGCTATGTAGCGTAAAAAGCCCATTTGTTTGTGAGGTCAGTGCTGTCGAGACAAGGCCAAAATTGAACCTGACATTTTTGCTGTTGGTTAGTCTGAATATCAGGCAACCAACTGCCTCCATATAAATTTCATTTTCCACAAGTAGCTTATTGATTTACGCTGGCATTGTGTTTAGGCAGAACGTATGCAGAAAATACCATTTACAGATGCCTTTGATTGGATTACAGGAAGAAAGAAGAGTCACTATTTGACACCAGCACAAAAGCACTGCTTTCCACTGTTAAGCTGTCACACTATACTAACCTCTCCCCGTAAGACCCCCCCCTCATTCTGTCCGCCCAGCTTTAGTAACATTGCCGGCCAAAGCTGGAAGTCTTTGTCCTCACTGTCTCCTGTTTTTCGCTCATTGTCCCCGTATAGATGTTGGTGGGAAGGGCGTGTGCGGCAAGGGGCAAAGCAGATGTCAGTGCCGAGGATGGATAGTGCCCCGAGGGGAAGGGGGGGGCGGGGGTTGCTGGTACAGCCTATATACCCTGGAGACCCACGCAGGCAGGGCAGGGATCTGTTTCAAAGAGGAATCAACTTGTCCTTGGCTTCTGAATGACGCACTCGCTCTCCAAAGGGTGCACAAGGATACTAATCAAGTGGAAAACCAGTGGAAAAACACAGCTGTGGTTTCGCAGTCGCGCAGATCATAAAATATTTGCCCACGGACACACATTTGATAAGTTTGTTCCAGTTTGTCCTCACTCACTCACAGGGAAAGCATTCAGCTGTTGATTTTTCTTCTCTCTCTCTCTCTCTGCATTTGATGATGACAGTAAAGCAGCTAAACCAAAGTTTTATCTGTCCAGGGGACGGCTGGCAACGCTCTTCACCGCCGCAACCTGACTTTGTGAGGTAGTTACACCCTAAAAATACACACAAAGCCCTCAGTGTGAGGCACATTCAATTTTGCAAAAGAAGGGCTGTGTGACTTATGCAGCTGCGCCGTAGCTTTTGTCCTTTAAGCAGGGGAGCATAAACACACTCGCGCTCTGCAGGAGGTCCACGCTGTCATCTCGCTGGCGGTAAAGCGGGTCCCAGATGTCTGCCCCCCCCCCCACGCCCAGCCCAACGTTAGCAGACACACCAGCTCGCACTGTCACTCACCACGGCTTTGTTCTCAGACAGCAATGCATCGCCTGTGCGCGATATTCAGGCTCAGTGTACATTATTGTCGTCGCAGACTCGGGGGGGAAGAGTAAGATGACATGTTTTGCGCTTTGTCAAAACATGTGAGTGTACAACACCTACGGTAGAAATTCAGTCACTTGGTAACGACAGTAAATCGAGGTCAGTAACTTAGCTTTTCCACCGTATGGGTGCGGCTCCACGAAGTGAAGTTACGATGAATCCAAACAGAGCAAAGGACAGTTTGCTCCTTTGTTTGAAAGTCAGTATGGTACCATTTTATGTTTTCCGTCTGAATTCCCCATCTACTTGAGTTGTTGTCCAGAAATAATAATGACTGTTTTTTTTTTGTTTTTTGTGTGAACTTATCCTTTAAAGATGCAGCCTAGAACAAACTAAATCTCCTGTATGTTGTTTGGAAAAAGGAAAGGCCCGGTAGAGTTCAGTCCCTGCAGCAAAGAAGCATGTAGAATCAGGTTGAGCCGGTATCTGCGGGACTCATGACTTACACTGACCTGCCTTTGTTTATCATACCTCAACATTAACTATTACCCAACATAGCAACTATCACAGTATCAGTCTGCAGTCATGTTACTGAGTATTCTCTTATCGTTCAGTGGTAATCTGCCGCACCTTCCAGATTTGGCCACCTAATTGAACCATTGCTACATGTGACCTGTGTTGCTATGTGGGAGCGAGGGGGAGGGCAGAAAATATTACACCGCTGTTTCATCAGTGCTGGGTTGAAACTCCTGTGCAATTCTTGAGGCGACGATTCGATAGTGCTCTGACACTCGCTGCAGCGGAGTCTGAATAAAGGTGAAAAGCTGTTGACGTGCTGACATCTCATATCGAACAATTTACATGCGATTATAATGAAGATCCTGCGTATGTTGAGCCTTATTGTTAATGTGAAAATCACCTCACATCAGAACGTGTCCTCTTGTGCACACACTCTGCAATCTACTTCTTGTTTTGTTTTGTTTTTTTTGGGCAGATGAAAATGCGTGTCAAAACATCTTGCTCAAATGAGTCATTGCGAAACCGCTGTCCAGGGAGGGAGGGATTGCAAAATCCTGTTAAATCTGGATCATTTGTGCCTTGTGTTAGTGTTGGATGGTTTCCGTATTCGCTTCCCCCCCCCAGACCAGATGATATTTTCACTCAAAAGAAAACCACACTGGGCCGCATAGTCGAACACGCCCGGGGAATTTTTGACCTCCTTCCACCGAGATCAAGCAGGAACGGTTAAAGCACAAGAAAATGCCTGCGGTATTCACAGACTACAGTACCCACACTCCCCAGCTGCAGAGGCCTCATCGCAGGCTGTGTTTGGGAGAGGTGAACACCCGACTTGGACGCAGTCACCTTCCCTCTCGGTGCCCTCCTCACCCTCACCCCCCCCTCCACGCCCTCGGCTCCTGCTAAACCAGCTCATCTCGTTCCCTCCTTTGTCCGTGTGTCAAAACGAGCCCAATGTTTTTCTTTTTCCGCCTGCTGCTAAGCAACCCTGGGGGATTCAGAGTGCTGCAAAGGATTGCAGTCTTAATCCAAACTCCGGGTTTTGCAGAGTCAGCTGGTTCCGAGTGCAAGCGGTATTGTGCATATCGGTGCCCTGGCAGAGTTAGCACTTTTTTTTTTTTTTTTTTTTTTAAAGCGAATCCTTGCTAACGGTACCATCTGTCGCATCCTGTCATTAAAGAGGTGGAAGCGCAAGGCAGTTCCATTTGGTCCGAGAGAGCGGAATGCAGGGTTTTATTCCAAATGTCTGAAAACATCATGTGCATTTGGACTGGAAGTGATTGGATTTGCCAATCAGGGCAGTCAGCAGTCCTTTTAAGGAGAGGCTGCAACGGGCTTACGAAATGTTCCACAGTTACTCCCAAAAAAATATGGAGCTACATCAACATTAGTGACAGTCATCCAACACATCAGAGAAGCAGATTTTTATCAAATTATAGAAAACAGAGCTAGAGTCGGCCGTGTGGGGGGATAATGTGCTTATGGAATGTGTGACCTAAAATCTCTTTATGCATCAAGTGCAGTTTACCGTCCTGAGAGAGAGGGACGAATGTAAGCGAGGCAGGAGGATCGCTGACTTGATCTCTTCGCAAGTCCTTTTTGGCACAGATGGTTCTCGAAAAGGCTCGGAGGTCAAATTCCAGTCAGGGCCCCAGCGGAGCCACAGCAGAGTGTATATACAGCCTCCATGTTAAAAATACAGTGTCGGATCATCCGGCAGGTAAAACTACAAGTCAGAGGTCAAGATCGGAACGGGCTGTTTTTGATGACTGAACCTCTTTGTTTTCACGACCTAAATTAAATAAACACGATTTTACACTGTTTATACTTGGCGGACCCTGCCACCTTTCTCTCATCAAATAGTGTTCTGTGGATCTTATATTCCTTTAAGAACAGCTTGTTTATTCAGTTGAGGAAATAAATATTTGAGTCTGTATTATTACCCCATACTGACTTTCTTCTAAAAAAAAAACAAAACAACTACACAGTGCACCTTTAATCCGTGCCTTTGATGTAGCATCATGATAGCTGACACCAGAGTAAATAATGACACAGCTCGCCATGGATATGATGCCAAGATAGGAAATCTTTTATTACAGAGAAAAAAAACTTTTCTTCCAAAATATAGAAATCTGTACAACTTCCGCACAATCAATTTACATGAACTGTACAAATTTACAGCAGTTCATCACAACATACCCAAGGAAAAGAAACTGAACACGATAAAGATGTACTGACATGAGATCACAAGATAGACAGCTTTTCTTCTTGGGTAAGCTCGGATTTTTTTGTCTATTTTTTTTTTCTGGTTTTGTAGGTAAATAGAAAAAAAAGGAAAAAAATAACAGAAAAAAGTAAAAGAAAGAAAAAAACAAAAGGATACGTCTACACTTACAGATCATGGAAACTAAGTTTTTTTTTTTTTACCAAAACAACTTTGGTCCTTGCCAACACTCCCATCACAAATGGCTTCACTTACGAAAAAGCGTTATCCATGTTAAAAGATGAAATACAAAAAGGAATACATCTAAAAACACCTCTGGATAGCAATTATTGGCACTTCCCATGTGTAATGTTATGTACTCTACCATTTGTTGTACAGTTACAATACATTCTACAATATGTAAAAACACCTCAAATGTGAAAGTGGCAATAATTCAACTAATCAATGACAACTTTTGACGACAACAACAACAACAAAACTGCTGTTCCCTTCCTGCTTCATGTCTTAACATGCACAACTTTTCCACAAGGGTATTTATTGAATGTCCGAGGCCTGAGTTTGGCAATACATTCCAGGAGAGACTCCTCGCGTCTCAAAAACAAAATGTCACGACTTCAACTTGACATATTTAGTGCATTTTAATGTGCTATTTTACCTCCGACTTACTCAAAAGCACTCTCAATTCTGTAACCTATGTGCGCACAAGCTGAATGGATGCCATTTAAATAATCGACATTACTGAGAAACCATTTTGCGGGTGGTGGTAGTTCAGTTGAGAAGGTGTCGAAGAGGGATTTGGACTTTACTTTTTAAAATTTTTTGGGGAGCTCTAAAAACAAGGTCTGTTAAAAGTGGGTTAGATCACCAGACTAAAAAAAAAATCCTCTTAAAAAGAGGACGAAGAGGAGCAAAATGGGGATGGCAGAGTGGAAATATGAGAAAATCTACCAGTGTGACCATAAAATACATCGAGAGAAGAGTGAGACGAGACGATCCGCTCGTGACCGAAATATAGACCAATCTCGTGAAATCTCATGACATAAAAAAAAAAAAAGAAATGCTATAATGGAGCAGCGAGATTTTAAAACTGGTGTCCACCATGGAAACCAAAGCTCTGGGCTCCCGTCCCAGCGAGCTCCTCTCCATCTGGCCAACATGGAATCACTGCTTTTCACAGATTGCTGAAGGGAGTATCAGCAGAGAGCAGGGAAGGGGGGTTAGGGGGTTGCAGTGCGTCAAAGGCTATAGCTCTATTACCCATGATCCTCTCAGGCTTAGGGGAGCTTAAACACCCATAGGTCTGGTAGATGAGCAGTGAACCAGCCTGCCGTGACAGATTTGGCCAGCGGCTAAGGCCCGAGCGACGCCCAGAGCCGCCCCGGCATCTGCTCCCGGCTCGCCGCTCACTGCTCAGCCACAGCACCTGGAGTGGAGCTGGGGGTACGTCAGACAGCCATCACATCCTTTCATATGCATGTAAACAAAGTCGCCACTCAAACTCAGTAATCAGGTGCAGCGCGATCCAGTGAGATGAAAACAGAAAACAATGGCCTCGTACCCTCAATTCTTCATCTGTGATCCATGTTTCCACGTCTCTCACTAGCCCCCCCCTCCCCCAGTGCAGCTTGAGCACGCCAAGCGCGTGTGCTGGTTTTGTTTTTATTTTAAATCCATCACTGCTGAGGGAGCGTCCAGGGCTTCTGGTCAGGGATGGGGGATGTTGAATAAGTCCAGAGGTGGGGGGGCTGGAGGGATTTTAGCTGCCCTGGACAAAAAGAGTCCGGCCCTGGCCCCCCTCCTCTCTCACACCAGCTCCCCCCCAGTCCCTGCCTTCCTTACCCAGCTCCCCACGGTGATGGATGATGATATGTGTCACATTAAGTCTACCTGCATCAACAGGGGGTCAGCTAGCAGCATGCTGGCTTGGCTGAACAGGAGGTCTGAGCTGAGGGGTGATATGTGGCACTTGAGGCACTCTAACCCCCCCGAACCCCCGCAGAGGTAATGGGGGGAGGATTTGAAGCTGCCAGGCTGGAAAGGAGGACGCCTCCAGTGAGGGTCTGGGCAGCAGGTTTAACCAGGCAGGCTCACGCAAGCCTGATATTACATTTAAAATCACAAATGGCTCATAATTCATGACAAATGAGGTCTTCCGTAAGGCAATGCACCTCCAATGCACACATGAGGAGAAGTCTCTCCCTTCTGCAAGACCTCGGAAACAGCTAAATGAAAATAGAAAGGCTGACAAGGCCTGGTGTTGTTTGTGAATTCAAGTTAAAATTGATCTCTGAACAGTCAGCGCTCCAGACCTCCCTCTGGCCAAAGCCTCACACAGTCATCACTTAGTCCAGACCTTTCAGGCTAACTTTCCTCGATCAGCAACACAAATCACCGTCTGTGTGTCTGAGGGGGGAAACAGCTTAGCTCTGCATCCTGCCAGAGCGAAACAGTGCCAAATGAACGGATGACAGAACGTCTAACATACCACCAAGAAAATACTCTCCACCTAAAAATCAAAACAGCTCTGAAATGTTCAAATACAGTGTAAAAATAAGGGTTTTTGAAATCCAGAGTTGCACGCTCCTGATTCAATAGACGTTCAGTCTACCTCAACGTGGGAGCTACAGTATGAACAAAACGGCCAAAAATGAGGAGGGCAATAAAAACGGTGTGAAAAGGTGACATTCGAATGGATGGAATGCAGGCGATTTTCTCTACAAAACAAAAAAAAGAAAAGTACACATCCCACACAATCTAACGTCAAAGTGCATTCAATGTCAATTCTAACAGGGCCACATGACCAAAAAGTGGGTTACAGAGGCCCCCCCTTTATGCTACACTTTGAATTTTGGTGATGCAGGAGATGACGCAGTGGTGGAAGGGAAAGGGGGCAAAAAAACAAACAAAAAAAAACATGGGAACTTGATTGTGAATTTCAACATTCATTGACTGAGGGAAAGGTGAGAGGAGACAGGTCCCCAGCTTCCCTCCACCCCCGGAAAGCTACACATACATGGGTGATGGGAGGGCGACAGTGCAACAGGACACACTGGTATCCATAGGTAACAGGTGTCACAACACATTCCACTTGCACTTACATACAGGCCGAGAGCAGGTCGAGATGAGGGTTTTCTGAAGCTCGGTGCTGATGGTAGACGAGGGGGGAGCAGAAGTTAAGACTCAAAGCTCTTTTATTTTCCAGCTACAAGATAAAGAAAATTCCCTGTGGTCCAAAAAGGTGTTTTTTTTTTTTATAGAAAATAGAGATGCTGTCATTGGGCGTTTCTTTACCTCGAGCTCAGACTGCGAAAATGCTCGGTCTATACTTCAACTCCCCCATCAAAACCCAGGAAACAAAAACATATGAAAAGCTGAATAACCTCTGGATTTTGAAATTCGAGGGGTAGTTCCTGGTAAAAATTCCTTACAATTTAGGTGTTTTTGCGGTGTTGAACATGTACCCATAGTAACCACAAGTAAGAAAAGTGCAAAGTCCATGAGAGCCCCCTCAGAGATGGAGCTGATCACCATGTTGTTTACAGTCGAGGGGGGGAGGGGGTGGAGCCAGTCTCCACAGCGGTTCCTGGTTGGTTGGTTTAGCTGCCCCAACAGTTCCATTTCCACAAAGCCTCTCCTCGAAAATGGAGTGCCCAGCTCATCCAATGACACAACAGAACAGATGATAATGGGGAGAGAGGGTAAAAAATATCAAACCTACAAGGTTTCCATCACCTGGACGATAGGCCACATCCTCTGCTTTTTTTCTCTTTTGCTTTTTTCTTCTTTCACTATTTCATTTCATAACCTTAGCTTTAAAAAGGCTCACCCTGACCTGGTCACATGATCTGACCAGCCATGGCGTGACCCTGAACAAAAAAAAAGTAGGCCGGGGGTGACGGTGTGCCTTTTTAACTGGACACAGTCATCATATTGTAGGCTTTGGAGGGACTGGTTCTGCCCAGCACCATCAGTTCCTCCTTGCAGCTGATGTGACTGTCCACCATGGGGCTCATTGGCCCGCTGTTTCCTGAGGGGGAGCCGGCCATGGCGCCGGCCGGCGTTCCTGGGGGGCAGGGCTGCGACTCATACAGGACGCAGATGGAGCCGTCCTCGCCGATGCGGTAGGACACCTCAAAGGGGTCCACCCACAGCGTGAGCTCGCTGGGCAGCAGCAGGTAGAGTTGCTGGATGGTCAGGCCGATGCGCTGGCCCGCCTGCCCCACCAGTGGGTCCATCTTGTGGTTGATGCGGATGCAGCGGTATCCTGAACCCTTGCAGGGTCTGTCTGGGAACCAGTGGTGCTTATATTGCTCTGCATAGACAAAAAGGAGGGGGTGGAGGGAGAGTTTAGCTTTGGAGTGATGTGGGCAAAAATCATATCATGAGACAAACAGAAAGACATCACTGAGAGCTGAGTAACACTGGACTACAGATGTTTGAACGAAGGTTGAACCCGACCCTTAGATGTGTCCACGTGACTTCATAAACAAACTGTTAAATGTCAAGATGGGATCATCATAAAAAGTAATAAAAACCCATGGTGTTTATTAAAGGTTTAATATGCCAGATCCTTGTTTACTGTATTGTCTTTTAATAAAATCGATCTGCAGGCGAAGATTAATCTAATCTAATCTACACTTGGTTTGTCTCGTAAAGTTAAGGGTAAATCATTAATCATTAAGGTAATCATTAAGAGGACGAGATCTTAATCGCATGTGCTGCTTTTTTGTCATGAGGATACTTAAAAGGTGCACTGTGTAGTTTTGGACAAGATGAGATATTCATTGGCTGTTTTCTTTTAATGCCTACATTAAATATACAAGTTCTGTTTTCATCACTGAATAAACAAAACAAATTCAAACGTTGCATTTTGGCGGACCCAGCCAAATTCTAGGGACTTTTTTTCACCTGAAAACACCTACTTCATTCAGTAAGAAATTATTATTTCTGAGATTATTTCTTAAGTGGTAATAAAACGAGATGGGTTTTGACAAAGAACAAATAATGACAAAAACATGCTTTAGACGAAACACTGTATGAGCCTTTTATGTATTTTTTTTATTGACAGTCTGTTCTTGTGGAAGTCTTACAATAGCTAAATAAGCCTGTACCTTTAAAAAAAAAAATCACTATTGTACCTTTTTGGTGTAAAGTACAGGGCGTAGTTGTGTGCAGAGGGAATAAGAAAGGAAAGAAAAACATCACCACCTGTTACAGCCCTGATAAGCGGCCATAAACAGGCGGCCAGCGGCACCCTGGGCTTACGTGACAAAAAGAGGCCCATTGAATTGCACAATCCCTCCCCTCGACGCCGTCAGTGTCACAAAGTCTCCCATGACTGGCTGGACAAAAACACACAGAAAGTGTCGAAGTCCCAGCCAGCCATCTGGGACACCGGGCTCCGCCTCCTCTTAAAGGGAGAGGATCCTATTTTTCTCGTCCGTGTCGAAGTTACTAAAACGCAGTGAAACTGGTGATTCAGAGTGACGCTACTCGCTCAACGCTTCAGGCATTTTTCGCGGTTGAGATGAGAGGAAAATTGACTCCTGGCTGCCCGATGTTTTTTGGGTGTATGAGGAAGTAAAATGTGGTTCATTCTTTCCAGGATAATTCACTCCTGGAATAGTAAAAGGCCTTTTACTTTTACATTCAAAATCTGTTTGGCTCTGTTCATTTGCTCTGACATGGTTCATCCATATTGAATTACCATTCATGCTAATTTAATTGTGGCCAGTGAAAAACAGGGTAAGTGAAGTGGGCCAGCATTCAGGCTGGGGCCCGGAGGCCACCTGTATGCATCCACAGGATAATAACCCCCCCCCACCCCATATCTTATCACTAATGGAGGGGCTGGCAGTCGCGCAAGAACACAAGGGGCTGGATGATCTTTCAGCCTCGGACGGAGCCACAAAGGCAACCACCAACAAACCCTGGAGCAGCTGGGAAAGGATCAGCTCAGCATGGCCTATTCTTAAAAACGAGGGCGCACGGGAGGAAGAAGAGGGGGGAGGAAATGGCAAACGGAAAAGTAAAGCAGACGAGTGTGTGCTTAGCCTTAAGAGTTTAACGAAACTGGGTTGTTGTTCAGTGCAGTTGACCTTTAACACCACGGTTACATGGGTGTTTTTCCACTACACGCCATTTTCTGCAGCAGTAAATCTGCTGCTCCGGAAGAATCTAAGACCCCGTTCAGTACAACTACACAACTATCGCGACTGTCAATCAGATCGCCCTCCACTTCCCTCGCTCTCGGCACAAACAAGAGGAGTGGGGCTTTTCAGGAGGCAGACACAATAGTGAGCGACTGTGGCGTTTCCAGGCACAAACGAGCTCTGGGTTGGCCTGGATGAGAGCAGGAAGCCCCCACTGGGTACCCACCTTCATCTCCACACAAAAATTAAACAACATTTTGCTTTTGAAACTATATCAGAATTAACTATAGATTTGTTGACGACAGCAACTCCATAAACCAAGTCTTGCATATGGCCGATTGGCCCTCATAATTTGCATTAAATTTGATTTCATGTTTATGTTCTCTAAATACACGGTGGGTTAGGCTTTGTTTGACTGGACTTCCCCTTCGTTTCCTCCCCAGCTACCCTGCGCTGCCTCCTACGCCTTTAATGTCTTCCTATAGGCGCCCACCAAAACATCCCCTCCCCCACACACACACAGGCCTCGCAGCCATTCAGCTCCAACTTTTGTCTGTTTACAAACATGGCCTCGATGGTTTTTGGGGACCGTTGGTGTGAAGATTTTTCTCTTGGGGAATCTTTTTCAGCGTGCTAATGCTGGTTAGCTGCTTTGTTCTGCTGGACATTCAACATGTTACCTAAATGATCTGCTAAACTAAAGACACGCTTTTACATGAGTGAGCTCCTTATGTTGGAAATCTAGGTCATCTGCTGCCCAGGCGATGGAGGGAGGCAGATGTATGGCAGCTTTAGAGGCCTGAGATTGGAATGTGTTTACAGCAGAGAGCGAGACACAATCCCCCGGGCACAGCAAAAAACACTGTATGTTTTAAATAAGTAATATGTGGAAATTCATGACTTCAACATTAATGAGACAGACGTGTTTACTGTCGCCATAACTGGAAAAACAAGCTCTCTCGGAGAAAAGGTGGCAGGGTCCGCCACATATAAACAAAAGACAGAAATTGTGTTGTCCTCTACGTTAGGTCATTTCCTTAATCATGATGGAACAAAGGCTTGTGTTTATTCAGTTTGTTTAGGTGGCTGTAAAAATTAAAAATCAATTATCTTTCTCATTTGATTAATATTCTGTCCCCTAAACTACACAGCAAAATGAATCTAATAGAGCAAATCTGTTTCGCATGACCCATTTAAAATCTGTGGGAAATGTGGCAAAATATGCGTTTACCTTCTTAGCTACATGTAACAAGCTCAATAATTTGGCACATTCAATCGAACATTTTCAAATAGAAAAAACACATTTGTTACATTTGTGGCGCAAGTGCTTAAGGTTGCTCTAAAACTCGCACATCTCTTCATTATCGGCCCGTTCGGCCGTGATGCATTACGTAATTGAGCTCACTGGGGGCTGTTTTGCTCACTTCTCCGAGAGCTTCATCGACCGAGGGCGCACTTCCTTGTTCGAGCCAAGCGTCCCTCTCCACCCCCTCCCCCCTT
Source organism: Acanthopagrus latus (assembly GCF_904848185.1). NCBI lineage: Eukaryota > Metazoa > Chordata > Actinopteri > Spariformes > Sparidae > Acanthopagrus > Acanthopagrus latus. The sequence goes on along the minus strand of NC_051052.1, from coordinate 15,180,240 downwards.
CCTCGTCCTCAACTAAACAAAAGTAGCTCACCTAGCCGTCTAATTCGCCCCTTTTCGCCGAAATATATCGAATTTTATCACTTTAATCGACCGCGGATCGCCTTTTCTAACCGCTCGTCGTGTTTATACGTTGACGTTTTCTCCCCCTCCTCCCTCGCGGAGGTGCGCGAACAGTGGTGCGCGTCGGTATCGCTGATAGTGATAGTTGGGAGAACAAAGAAAGGCTTCTTCTGACCCGTTCAAAGGCCGATTAAAACCCGAATTTCGACATTTTGCGCCGAAATAAACACCAAACCCAAAACACGCGCGTGTTGTTTGTGGTGTGAGTGTTGTGGGTAGATGGATTGGTGGGTTTTCTTACCTGCCAAAATGTCCTGTAAGCTTTGGCTGAATGTTTGGACCTGTCGATCGTTTACGTGTCCTTTTACCCTCAGAAATCTCGACAGAAATCCGACGGCGGCGGTGATCTCTGGTTTCATCGTTCCCCGGGCACAAAGGGTATGCATTGAGAAAGGCAACGGCGACGATCCGCGCTCGTTTGTTGCTTTTTTTTTTTTTCTTGTTCTTCGTGTCTTTACGTCCGACCGTTCGTCTCCGCTTCTGGCCGATCCGTATCTGTTGGCGCTTGTGTTGGTGTTTCTCTTGGCATTTATTAGACGAGGTAGAGGGAAGTTGTTGTTTTAGTCAGAGTCCGTGTGCCAGGACGGTTCAGTGCTGGGAAACAGACGCCTGTTACTAGTAAATACAGGGGGTTGGAGGGGGGGTCCTTTGGTGCCACGTTGACCGACCCGCCCTGTTCACTTTCCTCCTCCAGAGTGAGGCTGTCGGAGTCGTGGAGAGGGCTTTTATAGCGCCCCCTCCCCCCTCCCCTCAGCCTCGAGACGAGCTGCTACAGCAACAACAGCTGGCCAATCAGGCGCCGGCGTCCGTCTGACGAGCCACATATAGGAGGAGTGCGGCGTTCACGTCACCGCTCTGAAAATAAACAGAGGTACACAGCATGAAACCTCGCTGTGTACTTCAGGGCCCATCGGAAATGTGGGGGGCAGGGAGAGAGAGAGAGAGAGAGAGAGAGAGAGAGAGAGAGAGAGAGAGAGAGAGAGAAAAAAGGAATGGAAACAAAGCCAAACGTCAACAAAGAAAAAAACTCGCGTCGTCGAGGTTGAAAAAGTTGAAGCAGCAACTAGTTGTAGAAATACACCAAAGCTGTGCAACTTCAGAACATAACATTACGAGGAAACATATTACTCTGCGCTTATGAGTCATATTTTGTTTAATTATCAAAAAAAAAAAAATCAAATCACTCAATGGTTTTTGGAACAACCAGCAGTGATTCCAGGGTGCAAACTAATCACACAGAAGCAGCATTTACATCCCAGAGCTGTAATAAATCCACCGTTTGACTGCCGTTAAAGGGTCGCTATGGAGATTTTGTAGTAGTAATACAAACTCTAATTTACTAACGCAGACATTTTTCCATAGCTGAATAAACAAACTGCTCTCAGAGGACAATAAGGTCCCCAAGAACAATGTTCAAAGCCAGAAGGGTGGCAGGGTCCGCCACATATTTTAGATTTATTTTAATTTTATTACATACTACACACCCTAGAGCTGTAATAAAGCCCCCCCTGTCTCCCTCACACCATCTTATCTCAGCTCTACTGTCTCCTACTGGATCTACATGATAAAGGCAACAGGCCCCAAAACACATTAAAACAGAATCACATCACACAGTCTAGCTAATGCAATGCCTCAGCAGTCTGAGTTGTCCTCCTCCAGGGGGTTAAAAATCAAAGTAGACTTCAATAATTTATAACCCCACAGTAGCCTACCTTTGTGTTGGTGTCCCGTGCATATTACAAATTCAAGATTCAAGATGTGTATTTTTACTCCAATTGTACAAGTACACTGCTGTGAAACTCCATCGCGGTGACCAGTAATTAGTGAACAACATGTATGTAAGAAATGGTAATAATGGAATAAATGAAATCAAGAAAGACAAAACACAGGACGAAGAATAAATTAAAGTTTATTTGGGGTTTGATTAACAAAGAAAGAAGTTGAGACTTCACAATATTTATAATAATAATTTTCCAATTCTTCACAGGGATTCATAATCAGAATATGCTGAGAGCAAATTGAAGCAAGGTAAAAGAAGGCCTAAGTGTAGTTTTCTGTTTAAAGTAGCACACATTTCACAGCTCTTTCTGTGCTGAAAGATCTCACTTGGAACTAAAACGTTCCTTTTTGTAAACAAGGTTTGTTCCCCAAACGCAGCTGGATTGTTTATGGTACGGTGCATTCAAAGTTGGGACTTTATTGCTGCTTATGTTCAGGTTAGGTCAGGCCAGAGAACAGGTGTGTGTGTGTGTGTGTGTGTGTGTGTGTGTGTGTGTGTGTGTGTGTGTGTGAGAGACAGAGACAGAGACAGGAAGAGAACGCCATGCTGTTTACACTGCCGTCACTCAGTGTGTCACCTCAGCACCTTGCTCCTCTCCGGCACTTTTGCTTTTTCTCTCTCACGGTGTTTTGTGTGATCTGTGATTGTTTCTTCACATATAAAAACAGGAAGAACTCTCGAATCTCTCCGCCGACCCGTCGTTTCACAACCGAGGAGGCGGTGCGGTGCCAGGAAGCAGTGAAATCTGCTGTCTTTCTTTTCCCTACGTGCTCGTTAAAATCAGTGGAAAAGTACAGGCCGCTGTTGCTTTGTTTGTCGGAGACACGCGGCCAGCGACGACCTGCTGAGCGCTCCAATCATGATGCAATCAGACAGACCTGGACCACACTGATTGGCTCAACCGCTGACCTTAAAGGTGTAAAGGAAACACACGCAAAATTAAGATACGCACACAATAACCAGTGATTGGTGGTTTAATCACACAGCCATCTTGAAGACTCTCCACTACTGACCACTCGGCTGTCTTGAATGTTTCGAATTCAAACATCTTCGGTCTTTTTTTCATCGTTATCGTTCAGTTTTTGTTTCATTTTTTACAACTAAAATGACAATACGTTTCTTTGGAATATGATTTTCTAAAGTTTTGTAAAACAGTGATGATGTTTGTCCTTTTAACTGCCAAAAAAAAAAAACAGACTCACTTCCCTCTCTTGTCAAATAAAGGTCCTCTCTCTTTCATACAGGCATGTCCACACAAGTCCTCACATGTGTAAAACAACCCCCCCCCCGCGCCTCTCCATGCATTCACAGTTTCGCCCACAGTTACACACCGTCGTGCTATTTAATGAAACAGCGGTGAGTTTCGGTGTCGTCACGCTGAGTGGGGCCCCGGCCATCAGCATCCACTGCCCATGTGTGACATTTGCTCACGCTGCGGTTTAGCACAGCTGATCATTTTGTTTTTCTTTTCACAAATCACATCTGTTTGACTTCATCCAGAGCGTCTTCGCATCGGCGCAAGCTGTGACTTTTCACGTAACTCTGATGAGCTAAATATCCTCGGGGGGTGGAGAAGTATCACTGACCCAGTAATGTTCAGCTGCCATACCAGGCGTCAGGTCGTGTTTTGAAAATGTGTTTTTCCTTGAAGCTTTGTTTTTTTTCCTGCTGTTTGTCTCTTGTCTTTTCTTACTGGTTTCTCTCATGCATCGCCCAGGAGACCGCCGTACATATCCTGTGCATGTGAAACCCCAAAATCAACGTTGGCTTGTTTTAAGTTATAAAGTCATTAAATCAACTTAGAAATTCCCTGATTTGTCCCGCAAACAGGGAAATTTGTGCATCACGGCAGCCAAAGGACAGTTCACTTTAACAGTAAACAATAATTGTGCAAAATAAACAATACAATAAAAAGGTAAGAGGAGGAGCTACAGCAGAAATAGAAATAGGATTGCATATACATAATATGTACAAATATAAACAGCGTAATTATCAACCTACGTACCGTACTCGATGTAACGTCACATATGTCTTACATGTCACATATGTAACCAAAATAAATGGTGTCATGCACATTATGTATGTGACTCAAGGTAGCATGCTAATATAAACCCGAACCACAATGTTTACCTAAACTTAACCAAGTAGTTTAAAGTGCCTAAACATGGTCAGAAATAATAACTGCAACAGAAATAATGTGAAACCTTCTTGATTTCTGTCAGGATCATCATGCGGTTTGGTTTGAGTGTCTGAGCTGGACGCTTTGATTGGCTATTTTTCTTACGCTTTTATTTTTCCTTAAAAAGAGGAAGGTGATTTGTGTATATCTGGCTCCAATCCAAAGACAATAAAGTCACTAAAAGTTTGTTAATTTCAGTGTTAAAGCCACTAAGTCGGCATTCAACGTGAAAGACTGCACCAAAGTTGGACTTTCCTTCAGAAGACGAGCTGATCTACAGATGCTATATTTTCTTTGTCTTTTATTTTAATGTTTAGGCGTAAACCAAATCGTAAAAAAGAAACAACTCCACAGTGGAAAAAGCCTTGAAATCTTCTCCATCACTCTTTCTCAACATTGATTTTTTTTTTTTTTTTTTTGCCAAAGTTTGGCCGCGGCGACGGCACGATAATTTGGATCATTATCCTCACCCGCAAATTTGTGAAGCTCATTAGTAGTTAGCTTGTATTGTTTATAGAAGAAATAACTGTTTTTAGTGAGGCACCCGAGAGCCAATCAGCAGCTCAGATGGCAAATTAAAGAGCCGGGAGCACTCACCAAACGAGAGAGGGTTTATGGCCGGTGGAAAAGCATTTTGTTTTGTTTCGTTTGGGGATAAAAACTAAATACTTTGGACAGGGAGGCACCGTGGATACGTTTATCATGCTGCAGAGGTGGTTTTCGGGAAGCTAATGTGCAAGTTTCGATCTTTGCTCCTTCTGCTCGATCCACCACAGATTCTGAGCGCAATATCACTTTTACGGTTGTATGTCCAGGTGACATAATTTGGCACCCGTGTATGTGGCTATAATTTCTATACACCACACAGTTGTAGCTGCTGGAGGAAGTCGGCCACCGTCCCAATTTCCCCCCCGGCAGGATTTCTTCTTTCCTCCTCCTGGGTGTACAGCAGCAGCAGCAGAGCGAGCAGGAGGTTTCACATCTGTACCACACACACACACACATACACAACTGTGGGACAGGCAAATACCTCATTACTGACAGTGTGTGTGTGTGTGTGTGTGTGTGTGGGAGTGTGTGTGTGTGTGTGTGGTTATGATCTGGCTGCAGTGGAGATAAAAGTCAAATAGGATAAAAGAGAAAGAGAAAGAAAAGTACTCGCAGCAACAAAGCTGGCCTGTGACTTGTAATCAAACTTGGAAAACCCCGAACCTCCCTGCTACCTTTTTTTTTATTATTATATACTCGAAGTACGAGAAATCCTGCGGACACCTGAAGCAGACCCACACAGAGAGCAAGAAAAACGTCCTGTAATACTGGTTGTTTTCAGTGTAGCACCGGGGGTAAAATATGGTCCTGGTTGTTGCCAGACAAGGGTGGGGTATCCTGTCGTTTCGGGCCCTCGGTTAGACTAATGAATGGAGGCTTTTATCTCCAAAACCGCACGTGAACTGCAGGAAAGAATGTCAGGTCGGGCCACGACGAGAGAGAGAGAGAGAGACTTTGGCTGCTGAGCTGGCGTGGGCAGAGTTTTTCCAAACACGTCCTTATTTTCACGGCGGTGAACACACACGCTGTACACACACGCTGTACATGTTACATACTTGGGCCCACACAAGGGTACAAAGGGACACCAACATCTGCGGGTCATACAAAAGCTAAACCAACACGGGCTGCGTTCGTCCAGACGCGAGACAAAAACAACGCCCCTGAGGTTCCCGGCGAACACACACCAACACACACACACAGGTCCGACTAGCACTCCCAAACACTCACAGATAATTATCTGTGTCTCTGGCCGGGATCCGGCTTATCACACCAGCGCAGATACATCGTCACCAAAGCGTGTCTCTTTTGTACAGTACAACAATTGGGATTTCTCAATAACAGACCCACTGTGCTAAAAAACCTGAGACCTGATTGTACCTCAGCTATCAGTTCTGCCATGCGAATGGAGGAAACTAAGAGTGTTTACACAAGTAGATAAGTGCAGTTTTTCAGGTGTTATGAGGCATTTTTACAGGTGAAACTACCCAACATTGTACTTATACAGTAGTTAAATTAGCTCCACCTGACCAGATACAACAGTAGATGCTGTTTTAAAGTTATGCATCATTTCTTTTGACTGGATACTTGAAGAAACTTGCCAGACTTTAGTTAACCAAGTTAGCCAAGTTTTGGTATGTGGTAGTGGAAATGGCAGGACTGAATCGTGACCTTATGGGAGCTAAAGTTAGCTACTTTTAGAAAACTAGATGTTGTAGGATAGGCTAACATCAAGACCTTATGGTGGCTAATGCTAGATAATGTTGCAGATGTTGCATAATGTTGCAGATATGTTGCAGTATAACACCATTATATTAGTTAGTTATTTTGGCTAATGTTAGCAAAACTTCAGGTAGATGTTGTAGTGTAATTATGCTACTTGATCAGAATTTTACAGTGGCTTATGTTAGCTAATGTTAACAAACATCGGTGATGTTATACTATCATTACTGAATCAGGACTTCATGGTGCCTAATATTCGCCAACGTTAGCAAACCTTACGTAGATGTTGTATTATTAGGCTAATAAATCAGGACGTTACGGTGGCTAATTTTAGCTAATATTTGCAAAAGTGGTCAACGTGTCATTTCTGAGTCAGGACCTTATGGTGGCTAAGAATTAATGTTTTTAACTTTAGCTAGATGTTGTAGTATGATTAACCTCCTAAATCCAGGACTTAAGGTTGCTAATGTTTGCTTATATTTGCAAACTTGGTCAATTTTGTACCATTTCTGCCTCTGGATCTTAGGAATGTTTGCTAACTTTATTCAACTTCAGGGTAGATTTTATATTTATGCTACTTTAGCTTTTAACTTTAGGATAGATGTAGTACATTAGGCTACTAAATCAGTATTTTACAATGTTATCTAATGTTAGCAACTATTTGCAGAACTGCACAGTGTTGTCATAGCCTATCAATACTTAAAAACCTTAAAGGACCTTATGGTGGCTAATCTTAGCTAACATTAGCAAACTTTAGTTATGTTTATGTGTAACTGACACTTTTGGGTCAGGACTTTATGACCCCATTTGGTCTGACCAATGGTTTGTGGGGGCTAATTTTAGCAAACAGAAGCAAACAGACTCTTCTCCACTTGTGCTCCCGTTAAAACAATGTTTCAGCATTTACTGTTATTGTGTAACTGTCATATGACGACAGTAGCTGCTGATCCACAAGAGTTAACGAGTCACACTTTAACTAAATCCCCCTGACAATCCTTTCCAGTGTTTTAAATGCAGGACTTTAAATAAATTGAGTATTTCAGTGGTTTTCTATTGCTGCCTTTGCTGAAGTAAGCAATGCAAACTCTTTCTTCTACACTGCGACACAAAAGACCATCTTTAAGTGGCAGATAAGCTCAATACCAAACATGATTACTGTATGTTGTCTCTGGAGCAGCCTAGTCTTGTTTGTTTGGAGGGGGCGCAGCTGTCTTATAATGTGCTTCTGAACAAACACAACATAGAGCAAATACAAGTTGTGGATTGTCACTCCAAGAATGTCAGAATGCCTTGAAGCCTCAAATGAAAACGTGACGAGTGACATCACCATGAGTGTGCGCGGGTGTGGCCCAGACGCAGTAATCACCTTTTTTCGGAAAAAAACAAGTCGAGTAAGGGAGGGAAGAAAAACTCTTGACGCCCTTCCCACTTCGATCCTCGGTCACCGGGAAGAGACTCATCAGAGAAAAACCACAAACTTTCCATGATGCGCTCTCTCTCGCTCGCTCACTCTCTCTGTGCTGATGTTAAATCAAGCAGGAAGCTGCCGCAGCCTCCCTCACCGCTGGACTCTCGCCTCCGTGCTCTGCGGCTTGGCCTTGACTTGTTCTCAAAAAAAAAATAAAAATGGAGCGACGTGCACGCCGAGCGGCCTCAGGAAACCATCTTTTTATTTTTTCTTTATAGTTGCCTTCCTTTCCCTGCTTCTCATTCAGCTTAACTCTCCCTGTGTTTACTTAATTCATTTTCCGGCTTAAAAACCAGATGGATCCTCCAAGCAAGGCCCGGCCTGAGAATAAGCACTATGTGGCTTCTTTCCCATCGCCGCGGTATATTCCATTATTCCCTTTCTTTTTTTTCTCTCTCCAGACACATCTTGAGTTATTCATGTTCTGTGCTTGGCGAGGCAAAATACGCAAGCTTTAAGTCGGGAGGCTTAAACTAGTCCGCAGCTGTACATATTGATGTGCAAATGATTCAGTTCCCCCACTTTTTTTTTTTTTTTTCCCACTCGCACATGAAGCTCTCCACGCCAGGTGACCAAGTTCCTCAGTAATCACAGAGAGAGAAGGGATCTTACATCAGTCGTCTCTCCATGACTTTTAACAATATAAACCCTGCATAGCGTGTGCTGATGCGTCTGTGTGTATTTATAGTGGTGACATTTGAGATAGCGAGGGGGAGCCTGCCAAGACCAGTCAAGTCCATTTTTGAAAGGTGATTCCCGAACGTTCCCTTCAACACCTTCCTGTTTTTGTGAATCGCAGGTGAACTGAGCAGCTCAACGGATTCATTTGCACTTTTCGAAACTCTCGACCTTTAATAATGAGCCACAAAGTATACGTGAGCGCGTCGCGGTGGGAAGGTTTTCACATGCACTGTAACGGGTATCCCACTGGGAGCCACCGTATGCTCAAACCTTTGCCGTATTGCAGTCGTCTGGGCTCCAGACGGCAAGATCATGATGTAAGATACACCTGCTTGGCTTCATGTAACTTATTTGCTGAGGACCCGTGTCTCCTTTTAAGGGCGTTCAGCTTGCGCCATTGCGTAATAGAAAAGGCCCTTTTTTTTTTTCCTCCAGTCAGCCCGACCGCCGAGACAAAATATTTGTATCGTACATTTCTGCATACAAAAGATACGTCCGATTTTTTGATTTCACATGTGTCATATCAACAGTTAAACAACACATGTAATATAATGTTCAGGTTACATATGAGCTGACTGTCACATTATCTTCTCCGTCATGCCAACCAGGAGAGTCCACCGTGCAACACCAGCGTTTCAACCTGTTGAATGATTTTCCAGCTGTCTTTGCAGCGACAATCCACCTATTATAAGGTGAAGTTAGGACATTTACCATGTTTGTGGCAACAAAAGCAGATATTTTTTAGAGAGGCGTCGGGACGTTTTCCAGCTGTCTTTGCAGTGACAAAACCAGCACTTTTAAGAAGACAACGAGATGTTTTCCAGTCGTGTTTGTGCCAACTGTGGGTATTTTTAAAAAGATGTTGGGACGTGTTCCCGCTGTCTTTGCACATTGGACATTCCTAAGTGGACATTTGAAAGGTGATGTTGGGACACTTTCCGGCTGTCATCTTCCGGCTGTCTTTGCAGCGACAGAACTGGATATCTGAAGAAGACGTCAGAATACTTTCAGGCCGTGTTCGTGGCAACAAAAGCAGATATTTCAAGCCGAAACACAATCTTTTCCTAACCCTTACCCAGTGGTTTTTGTGCCTAAACCCTAACTGGACCTTACTCAAATGCATTCCAAACACAGAACATTGAAAACTGTTGAAAACCAGCTTAGAATATAACAAACTTTACCTATACCTGCTACTTGACACATTAGCATGCTGACTTGTAGCATCACAGTGCCTGCATTAAGCCTCGTAGCGGGGCGGACAGATTTTTTTGGATGTAGCATTCCTGTCAGATTGATCATTTCCATTTCTTCCTGGCAGGATGAGTCAGATTTCTTTCGCACCCCATTTGTTCGACTTCATCAGTCTTCTACCCAATTGTCCCCCTCCTTTAAACAGATGTAACCCAATTTTCAAAGTTCTGCGGGTTGTGTATGCCATGTGTGGATCAGTGCAGAGAGAGAAGACGCACGCCGGCTGGCTTGGTGAGTATGTGGCATATTGCATGTGGCACGTTGCTGGTCTCGTGCCGCGACTCTCTGACTTTCCCTTGTGGAATGGCAAAGTTTCAATAATACACACACACACACACACACACACACACACACACACACACACACAGACAGCCTGAGCGCAGCGTCTGACTGCAGCACATTTGTGTGCATTATAAATATGTAACATTTCGATGAATATTACATACATGTTCTTCTCACTCTATCTGGGACAGAGTCTTCACACATACTGAATGTAACTCCGCCGTGTGAGGAATCAGACTGTGGCATCCTGCGAGCTGCGGCTCAGCCTAGATTAATGCCATGTTCTGTTATTCCCCCAGTGAATATCTCATCCTGATTAGCTGAGGGCGAGCTGTTATTTTTTATTTTGATTATTTTTATTAGAGGGAAAGTGACTGCCAGGGAGAAAACACTTGAGCAGTCAGTATTCAAGGAATTTGTTCTCTTTAAGCTCAGATCAAGGCTACAGGAATCAGGGATTCAAGACCTTTCAATAGGAGCTAAATGGTGCGATGTGATGAGGAAATAGTTTGACATCTTTGGAAACACACTCATGAGTCACACTGTTAGAAATACTGTCATATGACAGAACACATGTCTCGTGTTTATGAGTACACAAGGCAGTGAAAAATTCATATAGAGGTCCTGAATTAGCCTGAGAATCACAATGTGTAGTTTTAGCAACACATTTTTTGTGCAGATTCATCAAACTGCATTCATGCTACAACACAGCTGCTCTTTAAATCATCTGCCCCCTCAAGCAGATGCTAGGTTGGGCTAATGTTGCTTACGTTCGTTTGCTAACATTAACATTGCTGACGCTACCTAACGTTTATGTTTCTAACGCCAGCAAACATTGACAGTGCTCATACTGATTAGCTAATGTTAACATTGCTCACAGTAGCTAATGTTTACGTCGCTAATGATAGCTCAAGTTGGTGTTCTTAACGCTAGCAAACATGATACTTGTGCTGTTATAATATGTATACTATTGGCTCGCAAACCTTGTCTGCGCTGTAACCAACTGTCAGCGTTGTTACATAGTTAGGTTATTAGCCTAATTCACAATCATGATAATGTTTTTAAGGAAAAGTGATACTGTAGATATTTGTTTTTTAAATGTCCACTTAAAAATGGTATCAATATGATCTTTAAGCAGTGAGATGTAGAAGTGCAGGAAGGCTGATTTTGTTACCTTTGGACAAAGTCGGACGAGTTGTTTCCCTGCATGTACAGCATTTATGCTAAGCTAACCTAACTGGCTGCATCCTTGCGTTTAACTCTGGGCTCTTTAACGTTTAAATCCGTTTACATGCACGAGAAAATACATATAAAACACTGAAGACAAGGCAAAGAAAATACAAGATGTCTCCTTTAAATCTCGTCTTTTGGCTTATTTCTCAGGAATATTACTTCTTTTTGCCCGAATAATCTCATTTACGAGAGGGCAGAAAAACAAAATCAACTTAAGTCACGGTCACCATGTTCACATTTCCCTCCCTTGGGTACCAACGAAGCCTATCTGTCTGCCATATAACCGGATTGCACACAGTGTAACTTCAAACACTGATAGAAAGTGTATGATTACCTTATCACTCAGGTAGATAAGAGTGAACACACACACACACACACACACACACACACACACACACATCACTGAGTCTTGTCATATTACCGTGTCTGAACTTGAAGGGAGTACTGCCAACCTGGACCCGCCCTCCCTCTTTAAATGAAACAGACAGACACAGAGAGCGAGGGGGAGAAAGCAGGAGTGTACATGTGTCAGCGAGAGTCAGTGACTGTGCTTCTTAAAGCCCTCGACGTGACTCACGCTTTTTAAAGAGCCTCAAACAGCTCGGGATCAAATCCAGTCTGGGCCCGCGCAGGCTGTCATTTTTTCACCACGAGCCGCTATCCATGACCCAAGTCACAGTTTCACAGTTCCGGACCGCAAGTGTAGACGTGCTGAAGTATACAGCTCCGTCCTCTGAGATTCATACAGATAGAAGCACGGCAAACATGAATTAGGGGATGGGCGGCCAGAAGCTGAGATACCTCCATGTGACTCATGGGTTTGTCAGATTTTTCCACACTGTATCTGTGCTGCTACCGTCACGGAAGTTGATTGTAAGATAAAGAGCTGCAGTGCACGCAGAAGACTTTCCCATGAAAACACGATTAATGTGGGTTTATAATAATTTCAGTGCATCAAATATCTGTTGCTTTGTTTTATTTTTACAGCATCTCCATTCACTACGTTCCACCCACGACACTATCCGCATTACGGATGTTACTGATTGTTCACATCTGGTGGATTTGTTTTGCTTTTTTTGACCTACATCGCTCTCCCTCTTCTGCCAAAACCCATCAGAAATGTTGGAAAAGTCAAATAAATATTGTATTCATACGTGGGAATGTCTTTAATTACATACGTTAAACACCAAGTGTGTCATTTCTGTCCGTTAGGGGTCTATCAATCAGAACAAAATTAAAGACGGAACGAGCGGGGGCTGATGGGAGTTGATGTCTTCATTGTTAAACGACTGCCGCTGCTAATGAAAGTCTAGATCTGTGAGACTCAAGTTGAAATGTATATGAATAACATTTAATTCATGTAATGTTCAGTCACGTCTCCCCGGAAGTCACAGCGACAGACCTCAAAATAAAACGCACCTTAAATAAAAATAAATGTGAAGTAAACCTGAATCTTGTTTGATGGTACACACTCCCTCCTTCCCTCTGTGTCGTTCTACAGACTCTCCTCCCTCAGGTGTTCACTCATCGGGCAATTAGGCCGTCACACATCAACAAGAAGACATTCCTGACTTATCTTGAGAGATCTTTAGTGTTTTTCTTTTGTTTTTGTTTTTTGTCTTTTGAGGATGGAATTCTGCTAGTCCTGTTTTCCCAGTTTTTGATGTTAGTTTAGTTCATGAGGACTATTTTAGTTTAAGGAGGGAAAATTCTCGGTGCTACAGCCGACAGTGTGACTTTCCCAGACTTCGCCCGCCCCCCCATCCCTTTTGTTCCTTCTGGCCCAGCCTCCACACACACTCATAGATTTGGTATCATCTGTAAATAAAGATAATTCCCTTTTGCAAACTTGTGCTCTGTTGTGGTGTCCTCTTTTTTTGTCATCTTGATGAAAATTATGTTCGGTGAACAAATACGTCACCCTCTACACCGTTAAGTACCAAGGAGTCCTATCGTGCACCTAAACACAATCCTCAGTGAGTAGTTTAGCCGTCCTCACTCACAATTAGTGACAGCATATCATTAAAACTGCACTGATTTACTCTCACACAACCTTTCGGCCTCTTCGGCAGGCTGATAAGTCAGCGGCCGCCTGTCGCAAGATTTCTGAGCAGCACTTGGCAAAAACCCAGGAAATACCAGTTATTGATTGCGGTATTTCCCTCAGGCCTTTGCCAGCAAGCTGAAAAGGCTAAACATTAGCTCAGATCAAGGAAGTGAAAGTAACAGACATCAGCATCGGGCACACGATAAGACGTGTGTGATGTGGTATAGAGATTTGGGGGAGGGGCTCCTGCAGAGTAAGCATGTTGCTGAAGCTGTGCTGTGATGCAGGAGGGTTACAGTGCTGCGGGCCGAGCCACGTGATCGCAATGGTCTGTCAGAGCTTTTGACCTTTTTGTCAGGAGAGGATAAACAGGAATGAGTCACTGTTTCTGTCACTTCTCCGGTTTCAACCATGTAACCACTGCTTACTTAGACACGAGTAGATCCTCAAAACTACTATTACCTCTGTAGTTGATATCTTATTAATCTGTGCCTTGCAGACACTGTTGTCAAAAACATATTAAAATCACGTCAGTTCATCACACTTCTGCACTGTATTTTATTTCTGAGTTGGTGCCATGTCCACTCTCTTTCTTCTGTAAGAGACTAGTGCACCAAATGTGTATCGATCCGCCGCTGAAAATAGTTCTCAGTGAACACACCATTTATTCCTGTTTGAGTAACGTTTTCCTAAAACCTACAGAGTCCTGCTGATTTAGGATGGAACCATGGACTAACAACAACTATCAACTATCTTTCTGGTGCATTTATGAATAGCTCGGACAGATCCTTCCGATTCTACCTTTAACTTTAAAGGTGCACTATGTCGTTGTGGGGAGAAGAAATTTTAATCGGAAGAGAAAATAACTTAAATGACTGATGTTTTATGTTTATCTTTTATTCCTAAACAAACAGAATTAACAGCTGACCTTAAAGGACAACACAATCTCATACTGTTTTACTTTGTTTACATGTGGCGGACCCTGCCACCTCTCCCAGCTTCAAAAAGTGTTCTGGGAACCTTCCTTTCCTCTGAGAACAGCTTGTTTATTCAGTTCTAGAAAAAAATAATTATTTCTCTGTTTGTATTTTTGCCTCATTAAAATTGTAAATATCAACATTCTGAAACAAAACACCGCCCTGCCCCTTTAAAGATCTTTTAGTCTTCAGTGTGGACCAGTGGACTCCGGGGGTGAATGTCATAAGAAAGGTCAGAAAAGTATTACGAGGCACTGTTTTCTGTCTTTTCCTGAGCCGGCTTTATCTTTGTAAACTAAAAATAATTTGAAGTATCAACAAAACAAGCTGACTGTGCTCCACCACCACCATACATGGGGGGGGGGTTCCCTGCCAAGTGAAAACATGCCCTCTGGCAAAAAAAAAACACTTCATAATATACTTTACCAGATGAAAGTTAGGTCTATTTCTGGTCGACTCGGTGTCAGGAGACCTGCCGGGGCATGTTGAGGTTAGTCTGTGAGATGGCTGGGGTTGAAGTGGGCGGTGAACAAGGATAAAAGCCAGTCAGCTCCAGTTTCACATTCGTCCTCGGTAGCTGCGACCGCACTGTGATCACTGGCTCTAATAAGCGAGATTAGGAGGATTCTGGAGGACGGGAAAATGTAATGTGCATAGATTGGTTTTCCGTGTGTGTGTGTGTGTGTGTGTGTGTGTCCTCTCCCACATAAGTTCAGGCTGTGCTCCGGCTGGTTTACGGGACGGTATGTCGGTGATTTATGTCCGGACACGTTGAGTTGAATCTGGGACTCGGCCCAACAAGGGTTCTCTGAGGTGTGCTTATGTGTGTGTGTCGCGGTGGTGACAGTGTCTGCAGAGGAGGCGTTAATGGCTCTTAAGTTCCTTCAATCTGTCCAAACTTTGCGCAGCGGCAGCATGCATTAAACATGACAGACACGACACCGAGAGAGACTCGACAGGCTGGATCCCGGCCCTGACATGTTTAAGGAAAACAGGCCACTCTGATGTCAGACTGAAGTCTGAAGGTTAACAAAAAAAAAAAAGTGGGGGTGAAAAAAAAGGCAAGGACCTGTCGTTTCACTGTCAAACCACTGCTCGACATCAACCAGCTCCAAAACTTTGTGTTTTATGTTTTATATAAAAGAAAGAGGAAACTAACAGTTCTTAGTTGCCATGGTGAAGTCCTGCTTCCATCCCCTTCGCTGTGTGTTTGATTCAGACGTCACAAAACTACACAAGAAGGTCCCGGAGAGCGTTCCTGTGGGAGGACAAATTAAGAGCACGCAGAGGGAATGGAAGCGATCGCGTACAGACTCAACAAAACTCAATTAGGATTCGGTGCCGTTACCACGAATGTCATGTGACCCCCCCCGAGACAGAAAAAGTTGATTGGAACATCTTAAAAAGCCAAACAATGTTTTCCTAACAACCCCCTCTCTCTCTCTGTAGAGGGCTTTTCTTCTTATCTTCAATTTATTCCGAATCAGTGGTTCATTGTCCTTTGCAGGGAAAAAGGAGGTCTTCTCTGTGGGGGTCCCGAGCGGAAATTATGAGCAAGGCTTCATGATACTTACCTGGTCTTGGCCATGGTGACAGGCAAACACTTTTACCTTTTTAAACCTTTACCTTGCAGCATAAACTGCACACCACTGGATAAATCAACTATTCTTCCAATTAAATTTGCTTTTAAATTAGTTAAATCAGAGAGCCACTTGGATCCAGAGCTCATCATTTACCTGCACATGTTGATGCTAACGGCTGGCACATGATGCCAAGAATCCCACTGAGACACGTTTCACTTCCTCTTTGACTCCATTTTTAGTCCCAGTAGGTGTCCACGAAAAAAGGTTCAGATGTGTGTGTGTGTGTGTGTGTGTGTGTGTGTGTGTCTGTGTGTGTGTGTGTGTGTGTGTGCTGAAAGAAAGACAGAAGAAAATCAAAGCTGTTCATCCAGTATTCTGGCCATATGGCTAGCGAGCCTCTCAGGACTGCAACAAAGAAAGCTAATCTGTGGTTGTCAGCTGAGGCTCGTATAGAAGCTATAGAATATGACAGGTACCAACCCCCCCCCACCGCCACCGCCATCCCCTAGGACAGCAGTAGAGGGACCACACTGATCCAGGCTTAAGCTGTGACAGGCCCTGCCTCCCACCTCTGTCTCTGCAGTAATTAAATGAGTGCCAGCAGTGAGCAGCACTCAGGAAATTGGCCCTGCGCAGCTCCTGTCGCTGCTGTCAGGGTTTTCCAGGAGGCGGGTTACAGGTGCTGGAGGCGCAGAGGACGACGTCTGCGAAGGTAGAAAAAATAGAGAAGTGACAGAGTGTAAACAAGGCGTAGGCGGCGGGGGAAAAAAAGTGACAAATCGAGAGACAATCCAGATCGAGAGACAAAAGACCACACGTGAAACGTCCGTCTGGATTTGAGGGGAGAACGAGCGTGGCTGTCACGCCGCTCTCCATCCCCACATGTGAAGTCACGAAAATATCAGAGTGAGTTTTGCTGGGTGAAGAGAAGATTGTGTAATGTGAGAAGGACTCCGGTGTCACTGCAGAATTACTGAAGACAGCTGCAGAGGAGAGAGGGACTTTGTGTCGGGGTGACAGTTAGCGAGGCCTTCGGACTTCGGGAGCAGACAGATGCTACTTAGCTGCAGTAAAAACACGCAGTAAAAATTAAAGGCCTCAAGCTTCACACGCTGCCGATGCATCACTGTCTGATCACCTCTGCTCCTGCAGTAAAGGATGTCTGTAAAGGTTGCAGCAGCACATTCTGAGAGCTGGTTTGTTTGCTGCAAGTGAGATCGATGTCCAAGGTGAAAAGTGAGTTTTCTGGCATTTGGCTTCAATCTCATGCATGAAGAATTATGTGCTGCAACAACAACAATCATCAAAGTAACTTGTTGCTAAAGTTAGTTGATCTCATGTCATTCCAATTTCCATAAGCTTCACTCTGTGTTCAGTGCTAATTAGTGACTGTGGCTAACAGTGTCACCTGAACGTGGTAGACGTTAGGCTACAGTTCCTAAACATCAGCATGTTAGCATTGTCATTGTGATTGTATTAGCAAACTAATGTTAGCTTTTAGCTCCAAGCACCAGTTAGCCTAATTATAACCTATAATAACCTCTCAGAGGCATATCTGTAGACTTATGTTACTTTTCTGTTTTTTTTTATATGAATAATAAAAACATGTAGCTTAGTGTATTAATTAGTGAGCTTAGCAATTAATAGGTAAATGTTTTAACTCTGGACAGAGAAAGGCTGGCTATTTTTTTCCGCTCCCAATCTTTATGTTAAGCTATGCTAATCATCATTCGGCTCTAGCTTCCTATTTAACGCACAGACATGAAAGTGGTGCCAATTTTAAAAGCACATTTCACAACATGTGAACAAACTTAAAAACAAGACAGTGTTGTTATGGGAGCAGGTATTTATGCCTGCTAGCTAGCAAGTAAGACAGGTGTTGTAAGAGGGTGTTGCTTTTTAGGCTGCAGGTTTAAGTTAGCTAAGCTAAACACCTCATGGACCAACATCTGTACAGGATGTGTGTCTTCCAAAAATGTCCAACTGTTGCTTTAAAACTACAGTACCTGCTCCCCTGTGACTGCTGCTGTCCAGCCTTCACAGCTTCGATGGGCCAAACTCAACACTGAGCAGCAAGTGCAAGTCATCATGTTTCTCCAGATTGGATTTTTTGCTGTTCTAGAGGGCCCGAGGTGTGTGTTCATCTGAAATGAGATTCCTGGCTGCAATTTGTACACCCTTCAGCGATGCGTCCACTTAGCTCGAAGGTGACAGAGGAAGTTAATTGGCTTCTTTACTTGCAGCGGCAAGGCTGTTGATCAAGCGCTGGTATGCCGCACGCCCTGGGAGGCGAGACATATTCGCACTTTGTGAGGATTTGCTGATGCTATCCGAACAGGCCGCCCTCTGCTATTGTTATTGGTGGCCGATCATCAGATAAGATGCGGCGTGTCTACTTAATGTATTCCTCTTTAACAGGATGCATCTGAGAGGAGGTTGGTGGGCCGTGGACAAAAGGGAATGATTAAATGTCAAGGTTGGTGACAAGATGCAGAGGACATGAGATTTGGAAGGTGATACGCACTACAGTGGCGTAAACAAGTGGCCTCTAGAATAAATTTTAGTGGAGGAGCTTAAAAAAGGACAATGGTGAAGTCGCTGAAGCTAACTGTAGCAGTGTGATGAAGGCAGAAAATACAGATAAGATAAAAGCCTGGTGTTTAAGAGCCAAAACGCACAAAACACAATCGAAAGAATCAATGTTGGCAAAGAACATTTCATCACTTGTTTCTCCAAAACTTGGCACAAAATGGCTGACTTCCTGCCAAATGCATCTGTTTTTGGTCGCCACAAACACGACTGGAAATTGTCGCGAGGTGTCGAGCGGTGTCAAAATGTTAAACCCTGTGGTCCCTCGTCAAAACCATCCAGTGGTTTCACAAATGTTGGAGCGCAGTCTTGAACAGCAGTCACTGGCTTGGCAGCATTATGGCCTGTAACACCTGATGTGTAATTCAGGTCATGAACATGCACTATGAATGTGTATACGACACTTTTACACACATTTAAACATGGAACCTGGAAAATAACAGGGTACGCACGGGTCAGGGACTGGCGGCCGGTGTCGTGCCCCCTCTGCTCTTGTTACGGCAGCTGTCCGACCTGCACTCGTTCATATGTCTGTCCAGCTCGGGCTGCACACGCTGTCATTTGAATTAGCTGATGATCACTAAGCCTGTAGGAGAACATTCCAGCGCTGACCTAATGCACTGTCGGCATGTGCAGGCCGCTGCTTTTGCACGTTTGTTGACTGAGGTTTTATTTGTAAGTGTAAATGAAAGCATGTGTGTTTTTTGTTTGGACGTGTAATGTGGGATTATATCTACTTTATGTGCACGTGCAGTGTGTTTATGAAGGTTTTAAATGTGTCAGTGTTCGCCTGCCCTGAAAGTCAACAGAAGAGGGGTTGAAGGTTTCTTTGCTTTGTGGATGTGTCACTCTCTCTCCAAGCGAGGCCCGGATAAAAAGGTTTTAAAATCAGGGCAGCTTTTATCGACACACAAATACAGTCAGTGGCAGACTCGGGATGTTTGAGGGGCGGGGGCAGGAAAAAAGAGGGGCACCAGCAGCAAGTTACTTTATCAAGTATTTTCACTGGAAAGGCATCCTAGAGGCACTTTATCATGTTTTCTCCAATTGAAGGGATCCTAGAGGGTGCTTCATCATGTTTTCTCCACCAAAGGGCATCCTAGAGGGCCATTTTACTAGTTTTCTCCATTGGAAAGGCACCCTAGGTGGTGCTTTATCATGTTTTCTCCACCAAAAGGGCACCCTAGAAGGCACCATACCATGTTTTCTCGACTGGAAGGGCACCAAAACTGGCACTCTGTCATGTTTAATGTACAATATGGCCAACCAAGACCGAGTCCAAACACTCGAGTCCACCAGCGAATACAACACTAACCATATAACACGTGATCACAAATTGTTCAAATCTTAAAATGACCCCTTCCTCACCCTCACCCGTGACACCCACCGCAAATGTACATTTGTAGGAAGATGACACCTCAAAAACTAATCCTAACGACCTGAAAAACAATGATCTAACAGCCAGATTCTCTTCAGAACCACAAAGTTACTGTGTTTCTGTGTTGAAGCACTGTAATACACCTGTGAGTGTCCAGCCACAGATTATCATGTGGTTTCTTTCTGGTTGTTGGTTGGTTTTTTTAGTGGGTCCAAAAACTGCCAGTGAAAAGGCAGGACTGGTTAATCTTGGTCCGAAATCTCACTTTGGCACGCGCATTTCACATTTACAGCATGCGCGCCATAAACACACCTGCCCGAGCGGCCAGACACAACCTCCGTCTAGACTAAATCTGTCATCGCCGCACAAGAACAGGGTTCCTTGTTCCCTGCGTCCAGCCGGAGTTGAGCCCTCTGTATTTTACGAGGGTATTTCCTACCACGCGGTATTAGGTTAAGGCAGGAACAGGTTAGTGGAGCGTAAAATGCCCCCTTCGTGTACGACGGAGCTGTTCTTTGAAGATTAGCATACTGTTTGTTGCTGAACCTGGATTCAGATTCAGTAAGCACAACTGAAATGATCAAAATTGTATATTTCATAGCCAGGAGCGCGTGTTTGTGTCACTGCGAAGGTGAACATGTGTCTGGTTTAGCACACGTGTCGGATGATTAAAGCGGAGGAAAAAAAGAGCGGCGGCTGATTGTAATTGGCCGAGGCAGCGGCATTCCACTGGCCTCGGCTCAAGAAGCTCTTTGATTGTGGGAAATCAAGTGTGTTTAAATATTTCCACTCAGGCAAACACACACTCTCACTTTCACCGGAGAGACAGTATCCAATAAGGCTGTGCTCCCCCACAAGGCGAAGTTAAACTGCAACCTGCATGAAGAATCCCTTAAGGCTTATAAAAGTAATGTCTTAACATCGACAGCTAATCAACCGAGAGCAGATCTGCCGCCGACCACACAGGAGAGAAAAAGGAAGAATTAGTGTTTGGCTGTAGGACATTGTATAATACATAAGAACATATTAAATAATCGTTCTCATCAAATTCTCTGAGGCTGTGTTGGCAAGGCAGCTCCATCTTTTGACACTCCTAAATTCATTATGCAGGTCTGCAGATTTCATGGTAAGCAGGTAGTAAATTATGTGAAATTAATGATATTTACCTAAATAAATGTATTGAAAATTACCCCTGTTAGTTAGTTGGTTGAACAATTTTTGACTTTGTATCATGTAAACCATTGAAACTTGCTTGTTACCCACAGATACAACTTCATAATCGATAATTCAGTCACTAATTTCCAGTTTTACCTGGGCAGTGTGTACAAAGTTTGGTTTAAAACATTAAAAATGTAAAATTTAAAGTAACAAGACAGTGCCAAGAAATAATAGTTTTGACATTATTCCACATGAACGCAACTAGCTTCCCCAACTAGCTTGCACACCTGTCAGTTTGTATCCCCGATAATCAACAACTTCCCATAAAATCCACCTCTCTTGCGGACATTTGTATCATACATGCCTTTATTTGAAGAACAGGAACTGATACTCCCAGCAAACAGGGGTCACCAGTGTAACTGCTAACTGCTGCTAACTGTGTTCTGTTTATATATCTATGATTGTAGCT
Organism: Acanthopagrus latus; assembly: GCF_904848185.1. Taxonomy (NCBI): domain Eukaryota; kingdom Metazoa; phylum Chordata; class Actinopteri; order Spariformes; family Sparidae; genus Acanthopagrus; species Acanthopagrus latus. The sequence goes on along the minus strand of NC_051052.1, from coordinate 15,158,777 downwards.
ACTTTTAGCTTGTTAGCTCAGTTAGCTGTGCAGTTAGCTGGACTACTTGGGGTGGTGTTGGTGTTTACACTCCAAGAGCAGGAGCTTTATACCACTTGGAGAAATAGGTTTTCAGGCCAGGGACTAGCTGGTTAGCATGCTAAAATCAGCAGATATCCCTTCAACACATTGCATGGATGTCAAAACTGTTGTTTCTTCTCATTCTGTTTATAATTGTGGTTCATTTTTTAAAATCTTTTAAACTAAAATTCCGACATATTGCAACTGTAAGCATTTAAAAATGATTTAGTGTCACTAGAAGGAGCAGAAAAACACAACTAAGCATGAGTTTATGCTCACGGTATCATTTTACAGCATGTACGAGGTGCTACATAAGACAGACTCCTCAAATTGCAGAATGAAATTACAGGCGCAGTGCAGTCTGGGAGAGATACCTGCTCTTTTACGGATCATATAATAAAAGGAGCATGATGCTACCTGTGCACACACACAATGCGACACAACCCGTCATTAGAAGCAGTCGGTTCACCCGTCTGGCCGAAGAAACGTAACCATATATGGGACAACAGGCGAGAGAGAGAAACGACGGCATGTGTTTGCAGAAGATAAAGCTTATAGTTTGGGAGCGCTGCTGCTGCCTTCAGGGAACACGCTGCGATTGGTGCCCACCATCAAAGAGAGGGCTGTCAGGAAAAAAAAAAAGTCAGATTAACAATGGAGCAAATGCATTTTTAATTCTTTGCGGATGTTTGAACGCTGCTGTGTGTCTGTTTCTAGCTGTGAGTTGAATATTTCCTCGAGCGTCGGATCACTTCTGCCTCGATCAGTTGTTTTGTTTTTTTTTAACCTGCAAAGGTCGACACCATCTCTGAGGCTCTGAGGCGTTCCCGTGATCAAGACGGAGGCTCGACATGCACACGGGGGGTCTGTCTGGCCCGAACATATTTCCATAGCGACGGGTCCTTTGAAGAGCGTCCCCGCGTCACCTTCAAGTGACTGCATTTTTGCTTTTTTTGTTCTTGTTAATTAAAATGGATTATCAGGTCCCCCATCCACCCCAACCCCCCATAACATTTCTCCACATACATTGTCCTTCTCCGGTGTTTACGGAGGGCTTTGGTTGAAACAACTGAAGCAGCGGTGAAAGAGACAGACAGACAATAGCAGGCTAATTGATTACCAAAAAGGGGGGGAGTCATCTGCATAATCCCCCTTAACCTTAAAGTATAAGTACAGGCTTTGTGGATACAGAGGACACCAAAACGGTCAACGCATATCTCGTGTGAAGCAGGCTTAAAGGAGTAGTTTGATACCACAAAATAGCTACAGTTAGCTTAGCTTAGCTTAGCTTAGCTTAGCACTAGCCTGGCTGTCCTCATGCTGTCTCCCAGTGATGACCTCAGAAACTGACTGTGGAAATAAACAACGCGACGTGCAATAATAAGATGGCAAGGTTCAACAGATACACGATACAAAGTCCAAATCATTTTATCAGTTTAGCTCTCTTAGACAGACAACAAAATCAAACTGGCCCTATTTCTGATGGTCAGATTTAGTGTTTTCATCCGACTGCTGATGAATTAAGTCAATTTAAAAATGTGCTACTTTGCCTGTGATGCAGCGTGCAAGAGACTAAAGCTACGAAATGAACGCAGCGGAGTGAAAGTACAATATTTGCCTCCAAAGTGTTGGAGAGTGGAAGTGTAAAGTATCAGAAAATGGGAATAAGTTGTGGGACTCTTCTGATCTTGCACACTATAGAGCCGTACTTAGGATTACAAGAATCATGTCCCCCGACTGAATGAACTTTCAATCATTCAATCACTTTCAATCATCGGTCCTTCAGAGCCCCCCAGTTAAACACGAAACATTAGCAAAGCTGTCTGAACTGCTGTGTGGGAGCTGTCACAGAGATGTAGGCTGGGGGTCGACCTTCATGTTGAATTTCAGCAGCTCTTGGAAAAAAAGGAGGGCAGTGACAATGATGGATAGCCCACGGAGAGGAGAAAAAGACGGACAGAGGGGAAGAAAGAGGGGGAAGGATTGAGGCAGATATGAAAAAAAAGCAAAAGCGAAGATCAAGAGGAGGACCGAGGAGAAAAAAAAAAGCCACAAAGGGGAATAAAAAGAAATTAGCTTAAAGCGCAGTAAGTAGAATCAAAGCGCCGGAGTCTCAATCTCCAGCCTCTCCTCTTTTCTTTTTCTTTCTCTGGATGGGGATTACATGGAGAACAGTGCCAGGGAGACAGAGAGAGGTAGAGAGAGAATGGCGGCAATGGAAGGAGAGAGAGGGGGCGCTGACCTACTTCGAATGGGAAATTCTAATTCGGCATCTGAATCAGTGAAAGGGGGGGTAGAGAGAGAAAAGAGGAAATGAAAGAGAAGAGCGAGATGATAGAAACAGCTTCTCGCAAAAAAAAAAAAAAAAAAAAAACAGACCCTCCCTCCCGGCAGATTTTTAAATTCAGCCGTGGAGGACTTGTTGTCCCACGCGGGGCCTTTATGTCTCGCGGCGACCCCCTTTTTGAGGGAAATCATCGGGGCTCCGTTGAATTTCCTGAGGCCGCACTGATCAATCTCTCCTCATAATTCACCCGCATTAGGCGTTTTAATGGAAACAACCTATACTACAAGGCCCATTCGTCTTGTGTCACGTCGGACGGTTCCCTCCGTCGTCCGAACCCTGAATTCTTAATCCATTTGTAATTAGACGTCAGGCTTTGTAAAGGACGGGGAGATTAATAAACGTAAAGGTGAGAAATGGCGTGCAGAGAAAACAAATATTGACCACAAGGAACGCAAGCGGACATGTGGGAGCGCCTCTGGGATTGAGGAGGAGGAGGGGGGTGTTGTTCGTGTCTTTGTTGGATTTGATAGATATGACAAGGAGACGGATGGTCAGAGCGCTTTAATCTAACGGTTCAGCACGAGTCGAAACACACACACAGACACACACAGACAGACAGACCTTTTCCAACACCAAATCACTGCTGTGCACACAGATCGCAAATGTTTTTTGGCGCATGATGTTTCTCCTTTTGCGTCACGCTCGTCTTCTGAGTGGCATTTGAGCTGAAAACGGCACTAAAGAAACACACAAGCAGCCGCTCAGGTGTTCCTGTGTGGCTGCAAGTACCAACAAGAAGAGTCTCCGCCAGGTGTGTCAGGCTGAAACAAAGGAGGGTGAAAAAGGTTGGTGATGCCACTACAACGGCCTGATGCAACCAGTTTTACTTTACAAGTCCAGTAAAGCGTAGTCACAAGTTGTATACAACAGGATCAGACCACAACTCAAAATACTTACATTTCTTCATTACAAAAGCTCAGCAACAGAGGTGAGAAGTTGAACGGCCATGACTTTCAGAATCTCTTTGATGACAGCATGCACTCGAGCTCGTATGGACTCCACAAGTTTATTCAAAGCTTCTCGTGACCTCACGGTCCGTCTTCATGAATGTTGGGCGGGGTTGATGTCAGGTGTCTGTGGAGGACAACCTTCGGTCTTCTTTGGTCTTCCAGTAGTGCTCGCAAAGCTTTTTAGGTGTGTGTTGGGGTACCGGCGATGTTCTTTATAAAGTGTTTCTGTGCAGTATATGCATAGAATAGTCTAAAGGTATTGTAACCAGGTGTCAGAGGATCGCCTCGTTGTATTAAAGTGATAGTTGGGGTATTTTAATGTGGGGATGTATGAGGTATTTATCCAGAGTCAGTAGACGACTGTCAGCTCTGTGCCTGTGTGGAGAAACAGGGCGTAGCACTGAAAGGGAAGCAGAGCATTGTTCTGCTAAACTGGGCCGGCAGCAGGAAGCGTTTTAGGCAACAAAACACAAATATATCCGTTTTGAACATTATTGGTGAGCCTTTTGGATCTACAGAGGGAGGAGGACCTCTTCCTTGGAGGCCGCCATGTTGCACCGCCGTGTTCCTACTAATCTGCCTTATTGCAGAGAGTTGCTTGATGGATACCACTCTCATATTTGTCTCATAATGCTCCAGTCAGCTGCTGATTAGCTTAGCATAAAGACTGGAAACAGGTGGAAACTGCTAGCCTGAGTCTCTCCACGGGCACCGCTAGTTCCAATGCTAATGTTGTTGCTTGTTCTTCAGATTGTGAGTGTGTAGAGATAAAAACAACCCAGATATATCATGTTAATCAGAGCACCTGGAGCCCCGCTGTGCCGACAGTTGAAATGAATGAGGAGGCGGTTTGTCTTTGATGCTAATGTCAGTCTAAACACAGCCTGAGGGTGCGTTTTCGTGCCCCTGTTAACAGGTAGGTCAGAGGTCGGGATCATCCCAGCATCACTCCTTTAATGCCAACGTTTTAAAGGTTTCCACACATTAAAGCACGCTGTGATGATGTGACGTCCAGCCAATCAGAATGCAGCTCCGCGCTGGTGTTTACACACACACACACACACACACACACACCTCTAAACGACAAACCCCGGGGTGGTGTGTGAGCGGGTTATGTGGAATCGAGGCCTTTGATGAGTATCTGCGAGTTGCAGGTGGTCGAGTCCGCTCTGCCCCCCCGGGCAACGGAGAAGTGGATGAGCCCGGAATTGATGGGAACAGAACAGGGCGTCCTCACCCTGGATGAGTCACCCATCGCTCTGAACACACACACACACACACACCAGACACAAACACAGAGGGGGAGAACAGAGAATACAGCGGTAACACAATCTGTAAAAATCACAGGCTGGAAAATTCTGACTTGCGTACAAACACTCTCTTTATTCAGCTTGTGTCTTGTATTACGTAAGTGTAAGTCTTTCTGTCTAACAGTAGCCCGACATATGATTCAATATTTCATGGCCGCTTCTCTTCATTCTCCATTCACTTTAACCACCACAGCCTGTATGAAACATGGACTTGGACTCCGTGACGTCAATGCAATAGATTTTAAATAGAGCTAGAAAGTGAAGCTCATCAAGTCCAATGAGAATTGCTTGGCCTGGCACACACATGCCAAAAAATAGTTTTGTCTGGCTTCTGGGTTTACTTTACGTGGTTGTGCAGAAAAGAACAAAAACAAGAAGAGGGTCATGGTGTTGCCGAGTATCACTTTGGGGGCGGACTGTGGTGCCAGCTGGGTCGAAATCAATGGGAGACCCAACATATCAACGTTGTACGACTTCTGGTGAAGAAATACCTCGAGAAAATGAAAGAACACACTTCAGAGAGCAGGTTAACCACAGATACTCCCAAATGCCTGACTGGGCTAATCATGATAGTGATCAAATGAGGCAGGTCCGACTGATTTACGCTGACAAGGCCGCACTTAGACCCTGAAAGGCAGCGCAAACAGAATTCCTTTTCCAACATGAAGCTGAGGAAAAGAACAACGTCTTGTGTGTTCTTTCTGTTTCTCTCCCATTGACCTTGATACAACCCGCACCGCAGTGGTGACCTTCCCTTCCTTTTTTTATGTTCCTTGGTTATGCACAGTGGAGCTCTTTAGCTATTAAACCACTTTTCTCGGCTCAAGCGAAGATGAACGAATATCAAAAATCTCCCTGGATCAAAAGTTCCTAACAGAAGGAGTCATAATCGACCTTGTCTGCAGTTCCATGAGTGGCCACTGGGCAACATAAGAGGCAGTAGATGTAGCCCAGCCCTCAGTACAGTCAGGCTTTGGCCATCTTGTCACTGATAAAATGGGCGAATTTGGGAGTGTGGACGAGCTGAGGCAGCGTTCAGGGCCTGCTCGTGGGCAACTAGCTAAACAGCTAACGGCCATCTCTCACTCGAGGTTTACACGTTTACACCTTTCTAGCTTCAGACGTTTTTCCGCGGACCTTATTTTCCTCTGAGAACAGCTCGTTTATTCAGTTCTGGATTGAAAAACGAATCAAGTAAACTTTGAGTTTGACTTTCCTTTCCGAGACGACACAGGAAAGCATCAATGGCGTCTTACGTCCTACACCCAATAATGACACAATGAAAATATTTCATGCCTCCAAGCGGCTGGAGAGCCCCCACACACACACACACACACACACACACCCTTCTTTTCATTAGCGCTCCAAACCAATTAGCTCTAAAGGTCCATATGTTTCCAAGCTTCATATGGAACAAGAACATTTACAAGGCTGAAAATAAGCACAGCTGCACAGTCGCTCACCCTCCGGTACGTCGCCAACCTCTTCCCAACACACACCCCGCCGGCTCATATTCATTAGCTCACCCTAAGTGTGTGAGAGGCTTTTCCACGCAGCTCTCTCTGCGCTCTAATGTAATTGTCTCATAGATTGTCTTCCCTGTCTCTTGCAGGCTAATATGGAAACTTCGATGCCGGGTGCTTAAATCGGCCTGTTAGCACGGCTGCTCGCGTTGCATGATGGGAGGGAAAAAACGAACACAGGTGAAAATGAGCATTGACCAACACTCCTTCCCCCCCTTTGAAAGAGGATCTCTCCGGATTAAAGATCCTCTCCTCTGCTGAGGGGGGAGTAAAAAGCCTCAGAGGAAGAAGGGGGGATGATGTCATCCTCACAATCGATGGTGCAGCGAGCCGACTTGATGTGATTTCGGCTAAATTTATTAGCATCATACGCCACAGGAGCCTCAGGGGTGAAACCGAATGGCGGCAGCAGGGCCGAGGGGGGGGGGGGGTTAGCATGACCGAATCCCTTACCCACACACACACACACACACACACACACACACACGCTGCACATCAGCCAAAAGCCAATACACTGATGGATTGTCGTATTGAGGGAATCACGTAAGCCAATCACTTATTGTAGCAGCGAAAAGGTCATCAGAATAAAAATGCAAAACACAGGAAAGTAAAGGATGCTGCATCACATTGCCCCACTCAGCTGGGGGGGGGGGGTTAAGGGGGTCAGTGAGCGTCTGACTGGTGCCGACCTCCAAAGTCTTATAAATAAGAGATAAACCTCAGCAGATACTTCAGAGTCGGGCAGGAGGTGGGGCAGCTTTCATCAGCCCGGGGACCAGAGGGAGGGATAGGATCCATGTGAGCTCATTGTTTGCCTCCCTCTCGCCTTTCTACCCCATGCCAGAAAAAGACTGAATGAATCGAAGGCGTGTAAAGCTCTGCGAACATATGGCCACGTGTCGGCGTGAGACCCTGCACGTGTTGAGTTTTTGGGTTATCGTCATCGCTGTGCGTTGCAGGGAACGGCGTGTTGACGAGTGTGGGCGTTCGATCTAGACCGCGTCACTATTTATCCTTGTGTCGAACATATTTTCCGTCCCGTTGTGTTTCCTGTGCTTTTGACTTTAACACACTCATTTGTGTCCTTGGATCACCATTCGCCCGCCCGCCAGCTCGATGACTCTTCCGTGCCTCCAACTCTGCCTTCATGGCTGGACTCCCCCATCTCATCACCTCCAGTATCAGTTTTGGAACGTTGGTCATCAGTTTTTGTTTTTTCTTTCATTTGTGTTCATGTTTTGTTTTCAGTTCAGTTTGCTTTCACTTAGTTTTCAGAGTGACCTTGCTTGTGTACTTTTTGTTGTTTAAAGTGATTAGTTTTGGTTTTTTTTCAGTGGAGTGTTTGTCAAGGGCAAGATTTACTGAGAATAGGTCCAGTGTCACACGATTATTGAGGCAAAACTAATTCACAATTCGATGTTAAATCTATAGAACATTTAGAAAAAAAAGTCCCATCAGTGCCATTTGTCTTTAACCTCAGAAGAATCAGTTACAAACATTTGAAAACCAGAAGAGGAAGATCTTCTTTGACTGATTTGTTTTTATGGTTAAACAATCTGAATAAACAAACTCTTTTGGTTTTCATGACTGAACAAACAAACTCCATTTCATACTAGTTTACTTTGTTTACATGTGGCGGACCCTGCCACCTCTTTATTGCTCAGTGTTCTAGGGACCTTATTGTCCTATGAGAACAGCTTGTTTATTCACTTATGGTAACAATAAATATTTCTGAGTTTGTGTTGTCACCTCATTAGTAATGTAAATATAAAAATGCTGAGTTTGGATTTCTTCGCCAAACCTACATATTGCCCCTTTAATGAGTAGTGAAAAGGCAACCAGATGAACCGATGAACAAAAGATCAACAAAAGGCCCAACACATTCAGCGAAGTGAAGCTGGAAGTGTTTCTGTGCCAGCTGATTCCAGCCTGTGACTTTGTAAAAAGATGTCATAAAAACTAAGTGAAGTTGAAAGGACACCTGTGAGGGCGTCACGCGGGCATCAATCATGAACCTTAAAATTTGGCCGCCGTTTGAACGTCTTTCAGATGTCTTGTGCTCAGTGGAAATGCTCTCATGAAAAACACAACGTAAAGAGCTCATAAATAAGCGGAGAAAAGTGTGCATGCGGCCGTTACGTTGAATATTTGATGGGCTGGCCTGAAAAATAAAAAGAGAGAGAGAGAGAGAGAGGAGAGTCAGTGGGAGGAATGTTATGATCATCAAATTGCCTCATAAAATGACCCAGCCACAAAAACTGGAAGAGAAGAAGTATCCATTAAGAAGTGCGCGTTGAGGTCGTCAGAGTTTCGCCTCACGACAGCCCGCACGTGCAGCTCATGTTAAACGTGCGGCGGTGGACGTGGGAGAGGATAAACCAGAACTAAAGGGGGGGATTGATGATTAAGTCATGGGGGGTAAGGATGCCCAGAGATTACCGGGATCCCGCTGCATCCCTGTGTCTCTCAGCCACAGGGGCAGCAGGGGGTCCGGTTCAGGGAACGTAGGATTTACACCGACGGAACAGAGAAGCCGAGGCTGCGACCTGCCGCGAAGGACCAGCTGAGGATTTTTCCCCTGCATGTTTTAACGCCCCGTGTACATGTGTATCCCCCTCTGCGCGCCGTTATTCCCTGATTGCAGAGGTCATCGAGGTTCTCTACTTTACCTCGGCGCGCGTGACCTTTCACGGCATCGTGCAGAATGTGTCACGCTTCATCAGGCCTAATTTCACGCGGGAGAGCAGTTTAGAAGCAAAAACGACCTTCACAGTCGGTAACAAGTCCCGGTCTCCTTGACCACGTCCCCGCGCAACGCCTCCACGCGCATGGAGCAGCATACATAAACACACATACCTGATATATGCTCGCCGTTGTGTGCGCACAAGTGGCCACTATGCTACAGTCCATAAATCAGTTTAGGGCTATGCACAACGTCTTGATGGTAAAAGATTAGCTTTCGGTGTGTTAGTAGAGGGTTGTCGGGGGCAAACGGCCCCCCAGGCTTCACCCCGGGCTGCTCTCATTCCACTGTGTGCTGAAAGTATCACAGGATGAACATGCTGGCAGCCGACGGCTGTGAAATGAAGTCAGGTCAGGTTGTTTTGTGTTTGCGAAAGGGGTTGAACAACCTTTTCTGGGCTGGGCGTCACTGCAGTTCATTTTAAAGTTAAATTTTACAGCAGCTTCATGTAGATGTTATCTTATTTCACTCTATTTCACTGTTTCAATGAATTGCTAAATGTTTTAAACTCACTTTATTAAAGTTGTGAAAAGATACATTCTCAGTTCATTCATGTATTTGCCAACAACCCAGATCTAATATGAGACATTAATGTGTAAAAAGTTATGAATGCTTCAGTAGAACATTGCTTAAATAATAACAATATTGATTTTAACCTTGTTGATGCTTTACAGCATACTGTTAGGAGGCCTATAGCATACATTAATGATTATTGACTTACTTTGACAAGATTAAAATAAGCGTATTAGCAAGAAAATCAACAGGTAGTAAACTTGTAGCAAAGCTAACAATTTGCATGTTGGGGTTATGTACAAATTAGAATTAAAGTAAAAGTGAACAACAGAATGGGAAGAACGAATATACAGCGTCTATGGTAGGACCACTAGCTGCATGGCTAACTGAGCTAACTGGCTAACTACTGCCCCAATATATCTTGAGTATGAAATTAACAGATGACCACTTGTTACATATTTTAACATGCTTAAAATGAGCCCGCAGCACTTTAGATCCTTATATTTGCTTACCAATCTCTTTATTTACTGCAACAATAAATGGTAACTAGATGTAATACATTCTTATTTCTGACTTCCACTCAAGGACATCAGGTTAATAATACAGTGGGGGTCACCAAACCCGGTGATAAATCTGACTGGCATCAATAAGATTAAAGGGATATAAAAGGAAAATAATGTAAAACAGCTGTTACAGCTTTTTAGCTCATGAGACTTAATTGTAACTTTCCTCAATATTTCTGAGGGAGTCTGTTTCCTGACCTTTTTAAAGTAAAGTCAACAATTTCATGGTCGAGTTTTAGGGAAAAACAATCTTGTTTCTCTTCCCTCTCATTTCAAAATGTGTCCCTAAATGACACTTTCAGCAGGATCACTGGTAAACTAACTAAACGCCAGATTTAACTCATATTATAACTCACATGGGGACAAAATGTCAGAATATGAAGTATAATCAGTTCTGAGCAACTAGTTCCTCCTCTGAGGTACCAGCAGCTGATTTACGCTGTTGACACACTGTACCGATTGCCCTACCAGCCCATTAAGGGATCATATTCCTTTAAGGTTAATTCGCCATTGTCTGCTGCTATAAAGAGATAAGTACAGCTTGTAGTGTATCTTAATCCTGGGTGGTGACCAGCGTGGTCAATAACAGTGTAGTGTAGCCACAGGGCGGGACAATGAACACAGCCTTTCTTTTCAGCCTGCCAGGAGACATCAACAGGGCCGATTGTACTACAGGGATCGGTGACATCATTCATTCTCTCAGCAGGGTAACACACAACACACACACAAACACACAAACACACAACCCCCTCCTGGGCCGCCCTCTCCACAGGCCAGTGGCTCTAAAAGGAGCCTCTCACAAAGCACGAGGTCAAGAAGTCCGGAGAGGAGGGGGGGGCGGGCGGAGAACTCCATTGACCCTGCGCAGTAGACATAATCAACAATGGTCATTTTGATGAGACGCCACAACAACATTCACACACAGGCCGCTCTCCAGCAAACATACTACAACCACAACCTGCATCTGTCTCCGGAGTCATAATGGTCGGCCTGTCGTCAGCAAGCCGACCCCCGCAGAAGCCGTCTGCCCCCCCATCCGCCTCGCCAGTTCAATGGGGCCTCTTATATCCGCGGAGAGAGAAAACAGCCAGCGCCAAACAAGACTGGCACAGAGAGGGGGAACAGTGTGGGCACGTGGGAAAAGCATGGGCGATCCGCGGCTCGTCTCGTGATCCAGCACAATGCGATTTATCAACGGGGGGATGTTGGCAGACGGAAAACAAAACCGACAGATGAAAGTCTGGAGCGAGAGTCCATAGACGCGCTGGTGGTGGTTCCATGTGATGTGATGCTCTTTTTTTATACCAGAAAACAGCTTGGCTTTTACAACCAGAGAGGAGGAAAGGCAATAAAAACAACCAAGATGACACAAAGACTAAATTTGTCCTCGTGGTGGCCAAAGAGAAAAGGTCAATTTGGTTTGCTCCTCTACGGTGGACCCTCTTGGATGTAGTTGTCAGCGTGCGTCAACTGAGGTTACAGGATGGCCGAAAAGTTTCCAAAACCCGACCCAACCACCAGAATAATGGTTAAAAATGTCCACTTCTGCAAACACGGATAGGTTGAACGTGTTCTTAGGTTCACAACTGAATTTTGTGACCTGCTTCTAGTCGTTGGACTGCAAATGTTTTGGCTTTAAGTACTTGCTTTGGTCGCCAATCACACGACGGAAGATGTCCTGGCCTCTTAACAGTTTCTTGTCGCCACAAACAGGCCGGAAATTGTGCCGAGGTCTCGTTAGAGATATCCGATGGTTTCACAGCTCCAAATGTTGAAACACAGTCTCGAACTGTGGTCACTGGCTTGGTGCCCTTCCTTCTAAAATCCACCACTATAAAATATGGTCCTAAATACGTAATGGATCACCAAAGCTATTATAATTGAGGATAGGTAGTTCTTAACTTCGTGATCCAACTCTTTTGCACAGCTGACTGACCCAACAACATCCCTAGAACTGCTGGGAGAGAAAAACCTCGCCATGACTCATTTTTCCGAGGATTGAAACCGAAAATGAATGTTTGCACCATATTTTACGGTGAATCCATCAAGTGGAAGTGGCCGACCACAGACTGACTAATGGTGTCTTCCTCTGAACTACAGAGCTAATGTGGCTACAAAGAGTTCCCTCAGTTCCTTTCATAAAACCTTTTAAACCACAGAAAACATGTGAGACAAGTCGTTAAATGTCATGCGTAAGACAACAGAGCGCAGAATGGAAGAGATTGGGAAAAAAAACATCCACTTCCAATCCGGTAAATGGCCGCCTGTCTGGGATGCAAATCTCCGGGGACCTCGTGAGGATCCACGGTGGGAAGCGCCCTGAGTGGAGGAGGGGGG